>NW_006781329.1:2220568-2351689 GCF_000442215.2 Lipotes vexillifer
AAAAACTAAATGTACTTTTTAAAATTATGTTAATATTATGAAGCATTTAACTTAGAGATAAACATGTTTGAAAACTGGAAATGATAACCAGTTATAGCTACAATGTGCGGCTGTAGTTAGCTATCCATCTTTTCTCACAAAAAGTGACAGAGTCTGGCTAGCTGTTCACCAATTTCCCTTTTCTCCCACATATAAAGTTTAATATTCTAAGCAGTATGGTTCATATTAGATTGACTGTATCTGCATCTGAACTTACATATAATTTTCAGAATTCTGAGTTATTGTACATGCACCTACTCAAAGAATAGCATTTAAACTACCAGCATAATTATCTGTATTTCTATTGCTCTAGCTTTTTGCTTTCATATATAAGTTATATAAACCATGAGGAAAATGAGGACAGTCACACTCACAGCATTTGCAAAATATGTTCTCTAGCAGCCTGTTGTTGCTGGGGGTGGTTGTAGGAGATGACTGCTGGACTTTGCTGGAGAGATTTGATTTAAAAAAAAAAAAAACAACCAAATGGGAATCCCCTGGAGGTCCAGTGGTTAGGACTCCGTGCTTCCTCTGCAGGGGGTGTGGGTTTGATCCCTGGTCAGGGAACTGAGATCCTGCAAGCCATGCAGTAGGGCCAAAAACCAACCAACCAAACACACACAATTTAATGCCATCTAAATGTGTGTCCCATAATTCTTAAGATTTTTTTTGCTCAGTAATTACTTCAGCTGTGTTATCATGTATCGTTCCCTCACATGCTGTCCATTCCTCCCCAGCTACAGTTCCTGTGGTTAGACACTATCCACCTACAGCATCCTGATGAAGCTTAGACAGAAGTACCCCTTCCTCCCAACCCCTGTAGGCACATGTACACACACACACACACACACACACACACACACACACACACACTGTATGTGTTACTCAATTTCTTTTTCCCCAGCTCTGAGCACTAGATCTAAGAGTCAGTCTGTTTATAATATGCATGGAAATATTGGGAGACTAATGGCTTTTGTAAGTTATGGCAATTCTAGGATATATGCTTTTTTGTCTGCATTTGGTTCTTCCTTTATACTACCAATAACTGAAGAAAGGGAACCCTTGGTTTAGTTTATGCAAAATATCTATTTTGTACTCCTAATTCATGAGCTTTGTGAATCTAAGTCATCATTTTTCTGGTCTACAGTTTCATCATCTATGAAAGAAATGAATTAAACAAATGACCTCAAAATTCTGCTTCATTTCTAAAAAATACAAGTCTGAGAAGATCAGTAGGTTGAAACTATGAAAATGATACTTTCCAGGTCAGATTGTTGAAAGTTGGGACTTCATATAACTTGTCTTGGTAATTGAATATCTTGTTGGACTGAAAATGTCATATTAATCCTTGTTTCAAGGTGACATTGCTATTAGATACCTTTAAGACTATGTCATTCCTTTGTTTTTTCAGTAGCCTGAGATTCTGAACTCAATTAGAGCAGGAACTCTGTTTCTTAATGTTTTATGCCCCAGTGTCTAGAACAGTGTCTAGCAAGTACCAGACAGAGTAAATGTTTGCTGAATGAATAGTGTTGTGACTTAAAATTATCAAATTCTACAAAATTGTAATTATTAATAATGATGATAATCAGACATGTTGAAATACTAGA
This sequence comes from Lipotes vexillifer, assembly GCF_000442215.2. Lineage (NCBI taxonomy): Eukaryota > Metazoa > Chordata > Mammalia > Artiodactyla > Lipotidae > Lipotes > Lipotes vexillifer. The sequence goes on from NW_006781329.1 coordinate 2,222,218, forward strand.
GTAGATAATACCAAAGGTGAAATTTCTGACAGCTCTGTTAATGGGAAGGTGACAAGTTAATCTTAGCTAAAATAATCAAAGGTGTGGCATAGCAGACAAAGATGTAAAAGCTGTGTCAGGTGAGTACAGGGCTTATACATGGTTTCATGAATTTTTCCTTTAAATCATATGCATTTTTATGATTATGTTAATATAAAATATAACACATAAAGACATGTTTCAAGAAAAAAATATGTATAATGATACCACCCAGAGAAAAGTAATAAAATTGGGCCATATATAATAGCTTCTCATGCCATGATCATTTTTCCTATGTGATGAAATAATCTTTGAAAACATTCCTTTATATTTTGCTTATTTTTTACGTTGTACAGTGTGATTTTATTTAAGATGTGCAATGTGATGTTTTAATATATTTATACATTGTGAAATGATTGCCACAATCAACTTAATACATCCATCACCTCACATAGTTACCTTTGTGTGTGTGTGTGTGTGTGTGTGTGTGTGTGTGTGAACACTTAGGATTTACTCTCATAGAAAGTTTCAAGTATAGGATAGAGTAGTTTTGACTATAATCACCATGCTATACATTAGATCCCAGAACTTATTTATCTTATAACTGAAAGTTTATACCCTTTGACCAACATCTCCCCCTTTCTCCCATCCCCCTACCCCTTGGTAACCACTGTCTACTCTCTGGTTCTATTAGTTCAGCTTTTTTTAGGTGCCGCGTATAAGTGAGATCATGCACTGTTTGTCTTTTTGTATCTGGCTTATTTCACTTAGCATAATGTTCTCTAGGTTCATCCATGTTGTCACAAGTGACAGGATTTCCTTCTTTGTTATGGCTGAATTATATGTATAACATTTTCTTTATCCATTCATCTGTCAATGGACACTTGGGTTGTTTCCATATTTTGTCTATTGTGACTAATGCTGCAATGAACATGGGAATGCAGATCTTTCTTCAAGATACTGATATCACTTCCTTTGGATATACACCCAGAAGTGAGATTGCTGGGTCATACAGTAGTTCTATTTTTAATTTATTGAGGAACTTCCATACATGGTGGCTGCACCCCTTTACATACCCACCAACAATGTACAAGTGTTCCCTTTTCTCCACATCCTTGTCAACACTTATCTCTTGACTTATTGGTAATAGTTCTCCTAACAGGTATGAGGTGATATCTCATTGTGGTTTTTATTTGTATTTCTCTGATGATTAGTGATGTTGACCACCTTTTCAAATGCCTGTCGACTATTTGTATGTCTTTTTTAGAAAAAGGTCTGTGCAGGTCCTTTGTCCATTATTTAATTGGATTATTTATTGAGTTTTTTTGCTATTGAGTTGTAGAAGTTTTTATATATTTTAGATTTTAAACCTTTATCAGAAGTATGGTTTGCAAATATCATCTCCCTGTCTGTAGGTTGTCTTACATTTATGTCTCTAATTCATGTTGAGTTAATTTTTGGGAGTGGTGTAAAATATGGGTCTGATTTCATTTTTCTACAGGTAGATTTCCAGTTTTCCCAGCACCATTTATTGAAGAGATTATTATTTCCCAATTGTATATTTTTTGTGCCCTTGTTAAAGATTAGTTGACCGTATATGCATGGATTTATTTCTGAGCTTTCTATTCTGTTCCTTTGGTCTCTGTGTCTGTTTTTATGCCAGTACTGCACTGTTTTGACTAATATGGTTTTTGTAGTATAGTTTGAAGTTGGGAAATGTGATGCCTCCAGCTTTGTTGTTTCTCAAGATTGTTTTGGCTAATTGGGGTTTTTTGTGGTTCCATATAAATTTTAGATTTTTTCCTACCTGTGTGGAAAATATTACTGGAATTTTGATAGTGATTGCGTTGAATCTGTAGATTGCTTTGGGTAGTATAGACGTTTTTAACAATATTATATCTTCTAATCTGTTAACATGGGATTTCTTTTCATTTATTGTGTCTTCTTCTATTTCTTTCATCAATGTCTTGTATTTCCAAGGGTACAAATCTTTCACTGCCTCGATAAATTTATTCCTAAGTATTTCATTCTTTTTGTTGCTATTGTAAATGGTATTATTTTCTTAATTTGTTTTTCAGGTAATTTGTCGTCAGTATACAGAAACACAACTGATTTTTGTATATTGATTTTTTTATCCTGAAACTGCTGTGAATTCATTTATGAGTTCTCACAGTGTGTGTGTGTGTGTGTGTGTGTGTGTATGTATGTAAGGAATCTTTAGGATTTTATGTATAAGATTAGGATTTTGGATAGAAGATTATGTCATCTTCAGGCAAGGTAATTTAATGCCTTTCTTCATAGTTTGTATTATTTTTATTTCTTGCCTAATTGCTCTGATTAGAATTTTTAACACAATGACGAATAAAAGCAGTGCGGGTGAGCACCTTGTCTTGTTCCTGATCTTAGAGGGAAGAATTTCAGCTTTTCACTAAAATATGATGTTAGCTGTGAGCTTGCCATATATGGACCTCATTATGTTAAGATTCATTCTTTCTTTACCTAACTTGTTGAGAGTTTTTAATCGTGAAAGCATGTTGAATTTTGTTGAAAGTCTTTTCTGTGTCTATTGAGATGATCATATAGTTTTTATTCTGTTAAAATGTTCACACATAAATGAAAGTAGTAAGAATAGTACAATGAATGCACATATACTCATCATCCAGATTCAGCATTTATCAAGATTTTACCTCATTTGCTTCTTTTGTCCTTTTTTCCCTTCAGTGTCATATTTAAATACAAATCCCAGAATCGAGTTATTTAATCTGTATATGTTAGTATGTGTTTCTAAAAGTAATACATAGATTTTATGTAGTCATAATACCAACAAACACTTTAAATAAATCTTTAATATTGCCTAACATTCTGTACATCATTGAATGGCTCTAGTTATCTTAAAAATGTCTTTTTACAGCTGTTTATTTTTTTAGGTACAATCCAAACAAGAGCCATACTCACTTTTGGTTGTTCAGGCTCTTAAATCTCCTTTAATCTATAAAAATCACCCCTCCTTTTTTATCCTGTCATTGTCTATTACAGGGCAATTAGTTTTTCTGTAGAATATTTTACATTTTGGATGTGTCTGTTTATTTCCCTTGTGTCATTTAACTTTTGTTGTTTTAGTATGCCCTATAAATGGGAGTTAACGCCAGAAACTTGAGATTCATGTTCAACTATTTAAGGCTGATTTCCATATTGTAAAGCTTTCTATCAGCCTCTCATCTAATGTTTCATCTGTTGGTAATTGTTAATTGAATTAATTATTTTATTAGGATTGCAAAATATTGATTTTATAATCATATAATTTAGCCAACATATATTAGCTAGAATTCTTCAGTTAAAACTTTCTGTCTTCCACGAGGAGTTATCACTTACCTTGGCACAGTGTTTGTAAAAGTGAAGGTGGTTAAATATTTAATGATTTCGTTTTATTTGTCATTTTTCAGAGTAAGGAGTCAGAACCTTAGATATCTTATTCCCGTTATCCTATAATATTCTAAATTGATTTCAAAATACTACTACTACTACTAATATTTACAATCAGACTAGAGGATAAACTTTAAGATTTTTTTTACAGCTCCATTTTTGCTTAGGACCTGTATTCCTCTAGGCAAAATACAGTCAAAATACTATGCTATAAAGTCACTTGAAATAATTCCTCCTTCTGATATATGATTAAATTTGTTTATTTCCATTAAAGAAATTTAGGTATTTTTTTCTTTTTATGTAATTATATTTTTGAAAATGTAAAATACTTAGGTTTCCAATGTTAAAACTATGAAGCAAGTTATATTTGGAGAAGTCTCACTTTCTATTCCTATCTCTGATAACTTGTTCCCTCTCTCTCCCTAGAATAACCATCATAATCAGTTTTGGTTTATCTTTTCAGTATATTCAAATATATATAAATTTTGTATATCCTCTTCCTTTTCACAAAGAAGTGAGCAGTCAATTCATGTTATTTTACAGTTTGCTTTTTTTCACTTAACTATATATCCTGGTAATCACTCCATTTGCAGTGTATAGCAGTGGTTCTTAACTGGGGGGAATCCACCTCCCCCCAGAGGACATTGGGCAATGTCTGAGACATTTGGGGGTGTTACAACTTGAGTGGGGTTGTCATTATTGTCATCTGGTACATACAGGCCAGAGATGATGCTGAACATCCTACAATGCACTGGAAAGCCATCAAAACAAAGAATTATCTGGTCCCAAATGTCAACAGTGCCAAGATTGAGAAATCATGGTGCATAGTGACCTGCTTTTTAGTGTCCTTATCTGCTAATTCAAAACATTTGTGTCACCTTAAGATCTCAATTAATGTTTCTCTTTATTATGGGTCACAGTTTCTTGCTTATTTATGTGTCTAGGAATTTTTAAAAGTATATTCTGAACAGTGTGGATATTATGTTACAGTGAATCTGGAATATGTTCTCTTCCTTTAGGTGTTCAATTTTCTTCTGGTAGTTGTATGAGTTACTGCCTGACTATTGATTCTGTCAAGGTTGGGTTAAGACTGTGTTAGAATGTATCTATATAATATTCTTTAGTTCTATTACATGACCCTGGATCTAATTTGTAATCCTTACTTCTGAGTTATAACTTTTTCTGGATCTCAACTGAAATTTCTTGGTGAGACATCTCTACTCTGCCTGAGTTCCAGTGTCTTCCAGCGTTGCACATGCACTGATATCTCTCTACAGCTTTCTACATCCCAGTTAGGATGACCAGATTCATCCTGGTTTGCCCAGGATTATTCCAGTTTTAAAATCCGAAATCCCCATGTGCTAGGAACTTCCTCAGTCCCAGGAAAACTGGTATGGTTAGTTACTCTGTTCCCAGGCACTACTCTCTGCTAGAACTCACAGAGATTGTACGATACCTGTACAGTCCAGCTCTCAGCCAAGGACATATGTGGACACCCAGTGCAGATTTCTGGACTCTTCCTCTGTGCAGCTCGCTCCCTTCTGATATTCTGCAATAAAAACTCTAGAAACCCCAGCAACCCTGAACTCAGTAGATTAGAGCTACAAATTTTCTAAGACCAGGCTAAAGACTTGAAGTGACAAATGCAAGAATCACCACAAAGCTAAAATGTGAGAAACATGAAAAAGAAGAAACAAACAAAAGAAAAATTCTCTAGGCACATTATAGTAAAACTATTGCAAGCCAAAGGGGAAAAAAAAGAAAATTTTCCCTCTTAAATTCCATGTTTTTTAGCTGAAACGTTTATAGATTATATATGTTTAATGTAATTCTTGGTTTAGTTGGATTTAACTCTACCATCTTGGTATTTGTTTTCTCTTTTTCCCCATATGCTTCTTTTTGTTTAGTTTTTTTATTTTATTTTATTTTTGTTTATTTCTCTGTTAACTTTGGATTAATCAACTACTTTTTATTCCATTTTCCCCTATATCAGCATTTTATTTATGCCGTCTTTTATTATTTTCTTAGTGGTTATATTGGATATTAAAAATAGTAACCTTACCTTATTTCAGTCTACCTTAAATCAGAACATTTACTACTTCCCAAACAATGTGAAACCTTATAAGAGTTTAACTGCCTTTACCCACTTCTAACATATTGTGCTATTGACATCTATTTAGTTTTATACATGTTATAAATTCCACAAGACTTTTACTTTTGTTTTAAATAATTATATTGTTTAAGCAATTTATTTTGATTTGTTTCCTATATAATAGCATTTCTTATACTCTTAACTTCTTCCTACAGTTTCATGCTTCCATCTGGGATAATTTTCTATAGCCTGAAGAATTCCTATCAATATTTCTTACAGTTTAAGCCTGCTGGTGATATGGTGTGTGTGTGTGTGTGTGTGTGTGTGTGTGTGTGTGTGTGTGTGTGTGAAAACATCTTTATTTGGCCTTCTGTTTTAAAGAATATTTTTATTCAATATAGGCTTTTAGGTTGGCAGGATATTTCTTTTTTTAAACTTAAAACATATTCCATTTTCTTCTGACTTTCATAGTGACTGTTGAAAATTCATCTCATAATTGATATTTATCCCTAGGTAATAACTTTTATATTCCCTGGTTGCTTTAACATTTTATCTCTAATATTTAGCAGTTTAATCCTTATGTGCCTATGTGATTTGTTTGTATTTATCCTGCTCGGGTTTTTTCTGAATTTTTAATAAAAATTAAATCAAAATTCTTTTTGTGCATTGTTGGATTCTACTTACTAATATTTTGTTGAAGATTGTTATATCTATATTAATGGCTGATACCTATCAGATAAGACATTACAAGATAAGTAGTTTTCCTTTCTTGTAATGTCTTATCTGGTTTTGATATTATGGTAATGCTGGCCTCACATTATGAATTAGGAAGTGTTTCCTCTGCTTCTATTTTCTGAAAAAGAGTGTAAAGAATTGGTATCATTTATTTCTTAAATGTTTGGGAGAATTCACTAAAGAAACCATATGGATCTGGTGCTTTCTATTTTGGAAGGTTGTTAATTATGGATCCAATTTTAAAAAATAGATATAGACCTACTTAGATGATCTATTTATCCTTGTATGAATTTTAGTAGATTATATCTTTCAAAGAATTGGTTCATTTCATCTAAGTTATCAGATTTGTAGAAATAGTGTAGTTCGTAATATTCCTGTATTGTCATTTTAATGTTCATGGATCAGTAGTGATGGCTTCTCTTTGAATTCCGCTATTAGTGATTTGTGCCTTCTCTGTTTCCTTTGGTTAGCCTGGCTAGAGTCTTATCAATTTTATTGAACTTTCCAACAAACTAGCTTTTAAAATGAAAAACAAAAATTCTGTATTCTCTTTTTAAATTTCATTGATTTCTACACTAATTTTTATTATTTCCTTTCTTTTTCTATCTTCATATTTATAATGTTCTTCTTTCTCTAGTTTCCTAAGGTGGCAGTTTAGATTATTGATTTTGTGTCTTTCTTTTTCTAAAAAATGTATTCAATGCTATATATTTCTTTTAAGCACTGTATTTGCTGCATCCCACAAATTTTGATAAGATGTATTTTCATTTTCATTTAGTTCAAAATATTTTTAATATTCTCTTAAGACTTTTTCTTATCCAATGTGTTATTTAGAAGTGTGTTTTATAATCTCTAAGTATTTTGTGATTTTCCAGCTATCTTTATGTAATTGATTTCTAGTTTAATTCCATTTTGGTCTAAAAGCATACATGGTATGATCCCTCCTTTTTAACTTGTTCAGATGTGTTTTATGGCTGAGAATGTGGTCTGTCTTGGTGAATGTTTCATGTGACTGTCGACTGAAAAAAAATGCACAATCTAAAATTTGAGAGTTATATTTTTATTCAGCAGATATTCTGAGGACTTCAAGCCCGGGACACAGTATCTCAGATAATGCTGAGAAACTGTCCCAAAGAGGCAAGGGGTGGGGCAGGATATAGAGGAAAAACCAGGTATCTCCAACTGAAGAATTTAGCACTTTTCTATGTATGGAAAGATGTAAGAGTCTGGGCTCACTGAAATCATTCCTTTGATATACACCTCAGCTATCTAGGGCCAGTATCTTGTGTTTTCTCATCCCGAGTCTCCTCAGGGTGCACTGTTGGACTGGCTGCAGAATTTGACTGCTAGATGGTGGGTATTCTTTGTTTCCATCCTGAGTGCCCTTGTGGCTCGCTATAGGGGCAGCTGTAATATGGTGACTTGATGGCTGCAGCATCCTGTGTTTACTGATATGGCAGATAATATTTTAGTGACCTTGAGAAGAATATATATTGTGCTGTTGCTTGATGAAATAGTCTATATATGTTAATTAAGCCCAAATGATGGATGGTACTGCCCAGTTAAGCTATACCTTTACTCCTGGTCTAGTTGTAGTACCCATCAATTCCTGGTAAAGATGGATTGTGAAGTCTCCACTATAATAATGTATTTATATATTCTCCTAACAGTTCTATGATTTTTTTGCCTCATCTATTTTGGTGCTCTGTTGTTAAGTGCATACTCATTAAGGATATGTGTGTTTGGAGAAATGACACCCCCCCGTTTTCATTAGATAATGCCCCTCTTTATCTTGATAATTTTCCTTGTTTTAAAGTCTGCTTTGTCTGAGATTAATATAGCTACCACAGCTTTTCTTTTTGATTAGTGTTAACATGATATATCTGTATCCATCCCTTTACTTTTATTCTATGTCTTTATATGTATACTGAATTTCTTATAAAAAAACATATAGTTGGATCATACTTTTTTAGCCACTGCAACAGTCTCTGTATTTTATTGTTATTGTTTTTGTTTTTCTTTTGCGGTACGCGGGCCTCTCACTGTTGTGGCCTCTCCCGTTGCGGAGCGCAGGCTCTGGACGCACAGGCTCTTTGGCCATGGCTCACGGGCCCAGCCACTCCGCGGCATGTGGGATCTTCCCAGACCGGGGCATGAACCCGTGTCCCCTGCATTGGCAGGCGGACTCTCAACCACTGCGCCACCAGGGAAGCCCAGTCTCTGTATTTTAATTGGTATATTTAGACTATTCACATTTAACATGATTATTGGTACAGTTGGATTAGTATAACTGTTTTCTATTCATTGTACTTGTTCTTTGTTTCTATTTTCTGTGATTTTAATTAAGCAATTTTATATGATTCCATTTTCTCTACTCTTTTAATGTTACTTATAGTTTAATTTTTCTTTTTAGTAATAGCCACAGATTTTGTAGAATACATTTATTTTATTTTATTCTTTTTGAGGTATAGTTGATTTACAATATTGTATTAGTTTCAGTCATACGACATAGTGATTTAAAATTTTTATAGGTTATACTCCATTTAAAGTTAGTATAAAATACTGGCTTTATTTCCTGTGTGTGGAATACTTCTAAAATAAATTTATGTCCACTTTCAAATAACATTTTACCCCTTCACTGATAGTAGAAATAACTTAGAATATTCCCTTTCCTTCTTCTTATTCCTTATAATATTGCTGTTATTTATTTCACTTATCCATAAGCTATAACCAAAATAAAATTTATTATTATTCAAATGACAAATTATTATTAAATTTTAAAAATATTTTAAATAATTATTAAATCATTATTAATACATAACAGTTATCTATTCAAGCAGTTAAAAATAAGGAAACTAAAAAGTTAAATCTTACTTTCATTTATTCCTTTTCTAACATTTTTTTTTTTATATCCAAATTTCTGAACTTTATCATTTTCCTTCTCTTTGAATGACTTCTTGATGTTCTCTGACCTTCCTAGGTTTGTTCATAGTCATAATTTTGCAAAATTCATAGGCATTATTTGTAATATTTCTTCTGCTCATTTCTCTCTTTATTCTTCCTTTGGTGTTCCAGATTCTTTAGAAATTACCTCTTCTTTTTACTTCTACCGCATCACTACTTTCTTTTTAATCTAGAATCTAAAATTTATTCTCTTTATACTTTTTTAAAGATAATCAGCATATTTTTTCTAGACAATTAAAGTATTTCTATTTAGGTTTTATCAAATTAAACCTTTTGACTAAGGAGGGTGAGAGTAGGAGATTGTGATTTATCTTTTCCCTATCACTACTCTAGTTGCAAATGCAGAGTAAAGTTCACTTTTGACTAAGGAGGGTGAGAGTAGGAGATTGTGATTTATCTTTTCCCTATCACTACTCTACTTAGCGCCTCCTCATATACATCTTGGTAAACCTGAGGAAAGCAAGGGAGAAAACATGACCACGTAAACGTTATACATTCCAGTCTTCAGTTTTTTGGAAGTCTGTTACCTTTTGCTAAACTCAATATGCAAATGCAAAACCTCTCTATAAAGTAAATAGTGAACATCTAAGTCTATAGGATAAGGCACAGTAGAGTCTGATTTAAAGATACTAGGAGAAAATATTGACTACCAAAACTACTTAAAATTTTATGTTGGAGATTTACAAAGCTTAATAAATCAGCACAAAGTTCCTTCCAGCTAAAAATTGCATACAGGTAAAATGACAAGGATTGTGGAGGTGATGATGATAATCATTAATTGATCAAGCTGATTTTTAATTTAACTTAGTCATAGCTCTGTGTGCCATCTCAGCTAGAGATAAAATTATCACCTCTTTTCTTGTAGTCTTGAACTAGCTTGCTAAAAAATAAAGATGCATGGTATAAAAATTAGTAATGGGGGCTTCCCTGGTGGCGCAGTGGTTGAGAGTCCGCCTGCCGATTTCGGGGACGTGGGTTCGTGCCCTGGTCCGGGAGGATACCACATGCCTCGGAGCGGCTGGGCCTGTGGGCCATGGCTGCTGACCCTCCGCATCCAAAGCCTATGCTCCACAATGGGAGAGGCCACAGCAGTGTGAGGCCCGCGTACTGCAAAAAAAAAAAAAAAAAATTAGTAATGGTACTCGTTTCCCAGGTCTGTCATAACCAATTTCCACAAACTGGGTGAGGTTTAAAATGCTGATTCAGCTTTGGAATTAGAAGAAAGTGGAATAGTAATTTAAAGAACAGTAAGATATTGGAGAAATAGACAAGTACCGTGAAGCTTATTTGAACCTTCTTTACATTATTCAACTATAGCTAATAGAAAAAAAAGGCATTCAAGCTTTTAGATACTTTCTCACTTAATGTGCCTTTATTAAATTTTGCTTGATGGTGTATGAAGCAATACTGCTTTCTTTAACATGGTAATGAATTGCACTTCGAAGTTTTAAAAAATACTTGGGAATATTCATAAAAAATAAACAATCTGGGCTTCCCTGGTGGCGCAGTGGTTGGGAGTCCGCCTGCCGATGCAGGGGACACGGGTTCGTGCCCCGGTCTGGGAAGATCCCACATGCCGCGGAGCGGCTGGGCCCGTGAGCCATGGCCGCTGGGCCTGCGCGTCCGGAGCCCGTGCTCCGAACCGGGAGAGGCCGCGGCGGTGAGAGGCCCGCGTATCGCAAAAAAAAAAATAAATAAATAAATAAACAATCTAAGATCCATGTTTATATATCATTCTTATTAACTATGAAAGTTTCTTACACTAATATATCTTATTATTTGAGAGCTTAGTTTCTAGTAGTAACGATGAAACAAAGTATTAATATGTGTTTACAGTATGTAATATAAATTATTTTATGTATATCAATCTGATATTCCTGGCATTTATAAACTTCTTGGAGAAAGGGGCCTTATCATTCACATCCTTGGAAATCTCTCAGTGACACAACACAATGTTGAGAGTAAAATTTATGCTCAGGAAAAGCAACAACTTGTCTTCAGTTATTTTTAATTACATTAAAATCTCATTTAAGTTATTTGCTTGGAAAGAAAACTAAACATCTTATTAAAATATTTACTGACACTTAAAACATAACATGAGAAATGACTGACAACCCAGTGTGGTGTCAGTCCCATCTTATTATTTCTTTTCTTTATCAGATGAGAATAGAACGGGGAACAAGTAATTATGTTCATCTTCATTGCTTAACTGATTCAACACACTGTTTCTAGAAGGCTATATTTTAACATTTAGGCTTTGAGACAAATAAAATGTATTTGTCTAACCCTTTCTGAGAGGACAGTCTATCAATATTTAATTTGACCAGCCAGAGAAAGCATACACATAGTGTAAAACAATTTATGAGATTGGCTCAGTCTTGGATTTCCTTATTACATGTAGTTAAAATTTATCAACAAGAACATTATGGGTGCATGTTTGTTATCGTAATAATTCTAATTAACTTTTGGTAATTGCTGAGAATCTGCAAATGACTATTTCTATTTTTAATTGTTATAGTTCCCTATAAGCCTATGAGAAATGAAACAATGCGGGTCAACTAAGTTTTCTTTCTCATTGGAGAATATAAAAATTACCAATAAATATTCTATATATAAATATTTGAAAAGAACCAAAATTTCCAGTACAGTAATATGAAAATATGGGAATTCTTTAAAATATTACATACACATATACAAATACAAACGTGTGTGTGTGGGTTTTTTTTTTTTTTTTTTTTTTTTTTTTTTACGCAGGCCTCTCACTGTTGTGGCCTCTCCCGTTGCAGAGCACAGGCTCCAGACGCGCAGGCTCAGGGGCGTGGCTCACGGGCCCAGCCGCTCCGCGGCATGTGGGATCTTCCCGGACCGGGGCATGAACCCGTGTCCCCTGCATCGGCAGGCGGACTCTTAACCACTGCACCACCAGGGAAGCCCGTGATTTTTTTTTTTTTAAGAACTTATTATCACTAATTACTGAGATGTGTGACTCCAGGAATTGCATTTCCACTGATAATAAGTCTCCTATCTTTGGTACTTAATTTATATCAGTCTCGCTATCATGGGCATGGATTGGGAAGATGCATACACAGAACTGAGCTACACAAATGACTCAGATTAATTCTGACTTAAGTCAGTCTCACAGAACAACACGGTATTGCTCATTCTCCAATTATTCATGTCACAAAGCCGAGATTAGTTAGTTTCTAGTAATAGACTGACAAGTTTTGGAAAGATATATTTTGTAGAGATGGCATCTATGAGCCCTTTACCACATTTAATGATACGGAGTATGTAATAGTAAAGAAAAAAAAAGCAAGAGATTATCTGTGTGAATCAACTAAGAGAAAAAAATTTAGTTGTCATAGAACCATGAGTTATAGTAAATTATTAATTTAAAATAAAAACCATACTACTTTACATATTATTTGACCTTTTAGATACTTTATCAATTTGTTAAACAAAATAAAACAGTGTATGTATGTTAAAGAACTACTACCCTGCCTTATTCTTCAATGTAGAGAAGTAATTTATTTTTATTCATTTATTGTTTTATTGTTAGAGATACTTTATCTTCATTTTTTCTGAAATGAGGGTAGGAACAAAAGAAAACAAAAAAATTATTAATCCTTGTTTGAAAATCAAGAGGAATACAAGTAACAGAATGAATCCAGTCAACATTCTGGAATAGAGGTATGTTATATTATGAAGGAGTATTTCATCCATTAACCCAACTATAATGGTATCTACATACAAAAAGGTGAAAGAGACAAATGTCATTAGTTTGAAATATTTGAGTAAATTATAAACCATGTAAACAGTTCATATTGATTGAAACTCCAGGAAAGGTGCATATATGAGAAGACTATTTTCTTAAAAGTTCTGGTGAAAGGGATTATTTAAATCTAGAATTAGATGTTATTAAACCTAACAAAAAGTTACAAAACCAAAATGTCTTATAAAACTATGAGGAGAAAAGAAAATCTCAGAAGTGTATAAGGAAGATACAAAAATTAACCCCAGCAAGATCAGAAAAGGGAATGCTAAATTTTCTTTCTTTGCTAAAAATAACTGTCATGAAATTAAAGAACTATGATCTTGAGCTGTATAATAGTTTTGATTTCCTAAGTTGGGAAATACACAATTAAAATAGTTTTCCAGGTTATGTATACCAAGTATCATTTCTCCACTCTGCCTACTAAAATATTGAAACTCCTCATTTAGATAATCCAAATCCTGTCAGTTTTTACAGATAATACTCTTTGGGTTTTCCTGAATTTCAGAATAGAAAGCTATTCTGAAATTTAGAGAAGTAATTTAAAATGACCAACTTCATAATTAGATATTGGTTCAGATTTCAAATCTGTCATTATTTTAACTTCATTAACATCTCTAAGACTTAATTTCCATATCTGATGATTGGTTTTAATGAGTTTTACCTCATAAGGCTGTTGTCATGATTAAATGGGATGCACTATGGAAAGAATCTGGAAAAGGGAGTATCTAATAGAGCACGGTAGTGTTGCTTGACTATGGTTATTTTCTTCTTTATTGGAATTGGTTGATTTGTCATTATTCTTCTTTATTTTAAAGTTCACAGCTACTAAGATATGTTTTTAATGTGCCAAGAAGGAGAGAAAACAAAATCCTGGGCCTATGAAAAATAGGGAGATGGAATACATACTGTTGCATAAATCTGGGGTGTTCAAAAATAGTGATCAAATGATAAATATCCTGGTTTCTAGGTAGAAAAAACATTGAACTTCCTATCCTCAAGATGCAAAATAATATAGTCATTGGTTTGCACAATATATAGGCTTCAAATATTGAATACAGGCATACCTCACTTTTTTATGCTTTGCTTTATTGCACTTCACAGATTTTGCATTTTTTACAAATTGAAGGTTTGTGGCAACCCTACTACAAGCAAGTCTATCAGTACCATTTTTCCAACATCATTTGCTCACTTTGTGTTCCTGTGTCACATTTTGGTAATTCTTGCAACATTTCAAACTTTTTCATTATGTTTGTTATGGTGATCTGTAATCAGTGATCTTTGATGCTATTATTGCAAAACGATTATAGCTCCCTTAAGGCTCAGATGATGGCTAGCATTTTTTAGCAATAAAGTAGTTTTTAATTAAAGTATGTACATTTTTTTAGACATAATGCTCTTGCACACTTAATAGACTATAGTACTGTGTAAACAAAACTTTTCTGTGCACTGGGAAATCAGAGAATCTGTGCAACTTGCTTTATTGTGATATTTGTTTTATTGTGGTGGTCTGGAAATGAACCTGCAATCTCTCTGAGGTATGCCTGTATTCACTGTATCCATTGGTCTATGAGTCACCCAAAATAATATAAAAAATGGTCTCATGCTGGTGATAGTTGAGTCATTTGACATAATTAACACAAAATAAATATGGAGACATAACATTGCAAACATGTGTAGTGTTCCAAGGTAGATCAACCAAAATAAATTAGATTTTTCTAGCAAGATAAACAGCAGATTATCCATACTGATACAACATATATGGGATTATAAAACTGGTATGTTTCTTATGATTGAGATGTGAGGAAAGTTTATAAATCCTAAGAAAAGAATATAAAAAAGTACATATTTTAAAAAATGATCTTGAATATAGAAATGAAACTAAGGAAAACAAATAGGTAAATATGAAAATAATCTTGGATTCTAGAAATGAAATGTATAGACATTAAAATTAAGGAGAGATATTAAAATTCATGCAAGCTATAACTCAAAGGTCCAGTCTAGGTCTAATAGACTTCCAAAGGGAAAGAACAGAGAGAATGGGAGAGTATAATCAAGGAATTATCAAAATTACATACAAGTTGGAAAGATATAATTCAGAAACACGAAAGAATAAATTTGGTGTTCTGAACATTGATTGAATAAACATATTATATATTGAATTTGAATTATGTAATAGAAATAGTGACTCTTTTGGAGAGTGTAAAATGGGTCATAAAATATTGGAGAACAGATGTAAAAGAGAATGGAGTAACCAGCGTAGAAACATTATAAATATTGTTCCTTAGGATTTAGGGATCTTGATTATCTTTAGACTCAGTTAAATAGTCATGTTAAAATTTAAAATTAAGCATGACAAGGACAGAAATACCATACAGAAATTACAAACTACTGGGAGAGAGTAAGCAATATTTCATTAATAAAATAAAAGCTGGGAAACAGGAAAAAGTGAACAAGAAAAAGCATGGCAAGTAGAGAACAAAAATTTTATTTAGTTGTGAATAAATTCTTAATTAAGGAATTACAATAAATATAAAGGTATTAAATCTGTTTTGTTTTAAATTCACAGAATTTCAATATAGATAATAAAGTTTCAAGCATATGTTTAGAGAAGAAATCAGGTAGATAAATTAATGAAAGTATACATTAAAGTAAAATCAGTATTAGGACTGCAATACACAATAAAAAACAAAGAGTATATTCACCAGGGTGAGATAATGATTCAGTATTTATATACACATTGTTTCCAAATACATAAAGAAAAGTTGGCATAGGTAAAACAAAACAAAAAATTTTTAACAAGTAGGCCACAGAGCAAATCACAACCAATATTTAATTTTTATTACTGTGAAAATGTCATTCTCTAACCATAATGCAACAAAATTAGAAATAAAAAGAGAAGAAAATTAAAGCACTTACATATTAGAAAATCTTTAAATCTACTTTTTAATTTATTTATCACGTAATATATTCTGATTGATAACAGGGAATATTTAGAAGCTAGTGATAATAGAAATTGCTATACATCAACATTTTAAGTTTGATAAAGCAGTCTCTCAGAGGTTAGAATATGGTTCGAATACATTTAGCTGGAAAAAAATGATTGAAAATCTGTAAGTTCAGAATTCTATTTCAAGAACTGAAATAAAAAGAAAGACATTGTGTTTGGTTTCTAATACCATTCTCCAGTAGAAGAAACTAGAGCTCTTTGGAGAAATGGCTGAATCTAGGTTTGGGCAGGGAGAATACACAGTATGATCCTGTAGCATCTTACAGTGCCAGAAAATAAGGACGTGTTTAAAAACCGACATGATGGTTGTATGTCAAAGGGACATATGAGCCATCTGAAAGAGATCCCAATAGCCAAAGCTAGAATTATTTGAGTGAATTTGAGCAAGGAAAGTAACTACTGTTAAATTGTAACCCAAATATAGCAAATATCCACGTGCCCAAAAAGATGATATACATAGATGACTGAATAAAGAAATTAATGAAGGATAATAGACAAATCTCCCTTATAGAAAAATTGCAAATACCTATGTAAATATTTCTCCTTTAAAAGCTGGAGCATGACTTCCCAACCCTTAACCATGGAATGCACACAGTGACTTCCATCCAAAAAAGCATAGAATGGAAAGGGGAGAAAAAAAGAAGCTTAACATAGAGAAACTTGACAAATACTATCTCAGCCAGATATCAAGATTAACATCATCAGTAATGTCATGTTCATTCTGCATATCATCGATGTGATCTGATGAAAATGTTACCTTAATCTAACAATGAAAAAATATAAGACAAACCCAAATTGAGGAAAATTCTATAAAATACCTGTCTAGTATTCCTTAAAACTGTCAGCATCATCAAAAACCTAGGAAAATCTGCATTACTATCATAGTTTAGAGGAGCCTAAGATATGATGGCTAGATGTAATATGGTACCCTGAATGGGATTCTGAAATAGAAAAAATGACTTTAGGGGAAAACTAAGAACATCTAAATAAAGTATGGAATTTAATTAATATTAATTTATCAAAATTGTATCTAAAATTAATGAATCAAAATGTACCATAATAATGTAGTATATTAACAGTAGGGGAAACTGGGTTTTATACTCTCTGTACTAACACTTCCCAACTTTTCTAAAATTCTAAAACTAAATTCTAAAAAAGAAATTTGAGTTTATTTTAAAAAAAATAGGCATTGCACATCCAAAGAAAAAGTCTACTAGGAAATTAAAAAGGAAAATAAGAACATACATATATAATTTTTATCATATTAAAAAAATTAAATGTGTGGGATACTGAAATTTGGCTATTTGCAAAACCTAATAAAACAGACTTCTGCCAAAGTGAATCCTCTAAAAAAGAGAAAGCATATATAAATTTGGAAGGAATTAAAAAGGAGATGTAATTATAATCATGGCAGACTATTTATAATCAAAATAAAATACCATACAAAATTTTATATTTGAAATAGTTGAAAATTTAGACCAAATATATTTGAAAATATTTTTGACTATTTGAAAATTCAGACCAAATAAACAATTTCTAGGAAAAAGTGCAATTTAGTAAAAAAATGACCCAGAAGAAACTGAAAATAGGAATACATATTTATCAATTAAAGAACATAATCATTAGGTAGTAATCCACTCTACTCAGACATAACAACAAAACACCAGACCCAGATAATTTTAAAATTAAATTTAAATTTAAAATTAAAATTAAGAATCACTAAGCTTTTAGGAAACAAATAGTTTTTTAAATGTCAGTTTTCATGAAAATAGAAAGAAAAGGAAATTACTCAAAATAATTACAAGAGATGGTTGTCTTAATATCATTATGACAAAGAAAAGCATAGGTGACCTGATTTCTAAATACAGAGACAAAAATGTAAACAAAATCCAAAAAATATATGTAAAAATACACTATGGCAAAGTGGGTTATTTTTCCCTAGGGAAACAAAGAAGTTTCAATATTTGGAATATCTCAAAATAATTCACTTAAAAATTAAAGGAAAAATATATATGATTCTAAAAATAGCTGATGGAAAACACTTGATGCATTTCAATATCCATATATGATTTTAAAATTTTTAATATTCTTGGAATATGTGGAAATTTTCTCTTTTAAATAAATTTGTGAACCAAAATTAACACTACATTTCCTTTTTGATGACTAAAAAGAAGCAGCAATCATGACGTATTGAAGGATAAGAATGTTTAAAATCATGGTTCTTATAGTTATTATATTGGAGGGTTTACAGACAGCTGATTAAGTGAAGAAAAGAATAACAAACTATGAGACTTACAAAGGAAGGAACTATATTGCCATAATTTTCAGATAATATGAATATCTTATTAGGGAATCAAGAGATGCTATAGAGAAAAATTGGAAAAATATACTACTTGTAAAATGTTAATATACAGAAAACAGCATTCCTATACAACAAAAAAATTGTTATAAACTGAATCTTCC
The DNA here is from genome assembly GCF_000442215.2 of Lipotes vexillifer. Lineage (NCBI taxonomy): Eukaryota > Metazoa > Chordata > Mammalia > Artiodactyla > Lipotidae > Lipotes > Lipotes vexillifer. Next base: position 2,240,695 of record NW_006781329.1, read on the forward strand.
CACAAAAATATCATGTATATATTTATCAAAAATTATAAGAAGCTGAATAATAATCTAAGTTATTATAACAAAAGTACAAGATATTAATAATGTAAATTATGTTTCATTTAAAAATATGAAAGATAGAATTTGCCTGTGAAACCATCTGGTCCTGGACTTTTGTGTGTTGGAAGTTCTTTAATCACAGTTTCAATTTCAATACTTGTGACTGGTCTGTTCATATTTTTTATTTCTTCCTGGTTCAGTCTTGGAGGGTTGTACCTTTCTAAGAATTTGTCCATTTCTTCTAAGTTTTCCATTTTATTGGCGTATAGTTGCTTGCAGTAGTCTCTCATGATCCTTTGAATTTCTCTGGTGTCCTTTGTAACTTTTCCTTTTACATTTCTAATTTTATTGATTTGAGTCCTCTCTTTTTTCGTGACGAGTCTGGCTAAAAGTTTATCAATTTTGTTTATCTTCTCAAAGAGCCAGCTTTTACTTTCGTTGATCTCTGCTATTGTTTTCTTTATCTCTATTTCATTTATTTTTACTCTGATGTTTATGAATTCTTTCCTTCTACTAACTTTAGGTTTTGTTTGTTCTTTCTCTAGTTGCTTTAGTTGTAAGGTTAGGTTATTTATTTGAGATTTTTCTTGTTTCTTGAGGTAAGATTGTATTGCTATAAAATTCCCTCTTAGAATTGCTTTTGCTGCGTCCCATTAGTTTTCGATTGTTGTGTTTTCATTGTCATTGGTCTCTAGGTATTTTTCAATTTCTTCTTTGACTTCTTCAATGATCCATTGGTTGTTTAGTAACATATTGTTTAGCCTCCATGTAACTATTTTTTTTATGTTTTTTTTTCTTGTAATTGATTTCTAATCTCATAGTGTTGTGGTTGGAAAAGATGCTTGATATGATTTCAGTTTTCTTAAATTTACCTAGGCTTGATTTGTGGCTGAAAATGTGATCTATCCTGGAGAATGTTCTGGGTGCACTTGAGAAGAAAGTGTATTCTGCTGCTTTTGAATGGAAGGTCCTTTTGATATCAATGAAGTCTATCTGGTCTAATGTGTCATTTAAGGCTTGTGTTTTCTTATTAATTTTCTTTCTGGATGATCTGTACATTGGTGTAAGTGAGGTGTTAAAGTCCCCTACTATTATTGTGTTATTGTCAATTTCCCCTTTTATAGCTGTTAGCATTTGGCTTATATAGATATACTTTTTTAAAAGATTTTTTTGCATGTGGACCATTTTGAAAGTCTGTATTGAATTTGTTACAATATCGCTTCCGTTTTAGGTTTTGGTTTTCTGGCCACAAGGCATGTGGGATCTTTGCTTCCTGACCAGGGATCAAACCCATTCACACCCCCTGCATTGGATGGCAAAGTCTTAACCACTGGACTGCCAGGAAAGTCCCCAACATTTGGCTTATATATTGAGGTGCTCCTGTGTTTAGTGCATATACATTTACAATTGTTACGACTTTTTCTTGGATTGATCCCTTGATCATTATGTAGTGTCCTTCCTTATCTCTTGTAAAAGTCTTTTTCTTTTTAGTTTCTTATTTATATTTTATTCTACTCATTTTTTAAAATTTTGTTTTTTCTTATACAGAAGTCTCTTATTAGTTGTCTATTTTATACATATTAGTGTATATATGTCAATCCCACTCTCCCAATATCATCTCACCCCCACCCCCACTTTCCCTATCCATACGTTTGATCTCTACATCTGTGTCTCTATTTCTGTCTTGCAAACTGGTTCATCTGTACCATTTTTTGTGATTCCACATATATGCGTTAATATATGGTATTTGTTTTTCTCTTTCTGATGTACTTCACTCTGTATGACGGTCTCTATGTCTATCCACGTCTCTTCAAATGACCCAGTTTCATTCCTTTTTATGGCTGAGTAATATTCCGTTGTATATATGTACCGCATCTTTTTCCATTCATCTGTTGATGGGCATTTAGGTTGCTTTTATGACCTGGCTATTGTAAGTAGCGTCACAATGAACATTGGGGTGAATGTGTCTTTTTGAATTATGGTTTTCTCTGGGTATATGCCCAGTAGTGGGATTGCTGGGTTATATGGTAATTCTACTTTTAGTATTTTAAGGAACCTCCATACTGTTCTCCATAGTGGCTGTACAGCCATAGTGGCTGTATTCTCCATAGTGGGTGTTAGCTCTTCTCTACATGTTTGATAGAATTCATCTGTGAAGCCATCTGGTCCCGGACTTTGGTTTGTTGGAAGATTTTTAATCACAGTTTCACTTTCATTACTTGTTATTGGTCTGTTCCTATTGTCCTATTTGCTCCTGGTTCAGTCTTGGAAGGTTAGACCTTTCTAAGAGTTTGTCTATTACTTCCAGCTTGTCCATTTTATTGGCATAGAGTTGCTTGTAGCAGTCTCCTAAGATGCTTTGTATTTCTGCAGTGTCTGTTGTAACTTCTCCTTTTTCATTTCTAATTTTATTGGTTTGAATCCTCTCCGTCTTTTTCTTGATGAGTCTGGCTAAAGATTTATCAATTTTGTTTATCTTCTCAAAGAACCAGCTTTTAGTTTTATTGATCTTTGGTATTGTTTTCTTTCTTGCTATTTTGTTTATTTCTGTTCTGATCTTTATGATTTCTTTCCTTCTACTAACTTTGGGTTTTGTTTGTTCTTCTTTCTCTAGTTCCTTTAGGTGTAAGGTTAGATTGTTTATTTGAGATTTTTCTTTTTTCCTGAGGTAGGATTGTATTACTATAAACTTCCCTCTATGAACTGCTTTTGCTGCATGCCGTAGGTTTTGGATTATCGTGTTTTTGTTGTCATGTGTCTCTAGGTAGTTTTTGATTTCCTCAGTGATCTCTTGGTTATTTAGTAATGTACTGTTTGGCCTCCATGTTTTAGTGTTTCTTACATTTTTTTCCTTGTAATTTATTTCTAATCTCATAGCGGTGTGGTTGGAAAAGATGCTTGATATGAGTTCAGTTTTCTTAAATTTACTGAGGCTTGGTTTGTGACCCAAGATGTGATCTGTCCTGGAGAATGGTCCATGTGCACTTGACAAGAAAGTGTGATCTGCTGTTTTTGGATGGAATGTCCTATAAATATCAATTAGGTCCATCTTGTTTAATGTATCATTTAAAGCTTATGTTTCCTTATTTATTTTCATTGTGCATGATCTGTCCATTTGTGAAAGTGAGGTATTACAGTCCCCCACTATTATTGAATTACCTTTGATTTCCTCTTTTGTAGCTGTTAGCATTTGCCTTATGTATTGAGGTACTCCTATGTTGGGTGCAAATATATTTATAATTGTTATATCTTCTTGGATTGATCCCTTAATCATCATATAGTGTCCTCCTTGTCTCTTGTAACATTCTTTATTTTAAAGTCTATATGATATGAGTATTGCTACTCCAGCTTTCTTTTGATTTGCATTTGCATGGCATATCTTTTTTCATCCTCTCACTCTCAGTCTGTATGTGTCCCTAGGTCTGAAGTGGGTCTCTTTTAGACAGCATATATATGGGTCTTGTTTTTGTATCCATTCAAGCCTATGTCTTTTGGTTGGAGCTTTTAATCCATTCACATTTAAGGTAATCATCAATATGTATTTTCCTATTACCATTTTCTAAATTGTTTTGAGTTTGTTTTTGTAGGTCCTTTTCTTTTCTTGTGTTTCCCATTAGAAAAGTTCCTGTAGCATTTGTTGCAGAGCTGGTTTGGTGGTGCTGAAGTCTCTTAGGTATTGCTTATCTGTAAAGCTTTTGGTTTCTCCATCGAATCTGAATGAGATCCTTGCCAGGTAGAGTAATCTTGGTTTTAGGTTCTTCACTTTCATCACTTTAAATATATCATGCCACTCCCTTTTGGCTTGTAGAGTTTCTGCTGAGAAATCAGCTGTTAACCTTACAGGAGTTCCCTTTTATGTTATTTGTGGTTTTTCCCTTGTTGCTTTTACTAATTTTTCTGTCTCTAATTTTTGTCAGTTTGATTACTATGTGTCTTGGTGTATTTCTCATTAAGTTTCTCCTTTCTGGGACTTTCTGAACTTCCTGGACTTGGGTGGCTATTTCTTTTCACATGTTATGGAAGTTTTTGACTATAATCTCTTTAAATATTTTCTTGGGTCCTTTCTCTCTCTCTTCTCCTTCAGGAACCCCTGTAATATGAATGTTGGTGCATTTAATGTTCTCCCAGAGATTTCTTAGGCTGTCTCCATTTCTTTTCATTCTTTTTTCTTTATTCTGTTCCCAGCAGTGAATTACACCATTCTGTCTTACAGGTCACTTATCTGTTCTTCTGCCTCAGTTATTTTGTTATTGAATCCTTCTAGTGTATTTTTCATTTCAGTTATTATATTGTTCATCTCTGTTTATTTGTTCTTTAGTTCTTCTAGGTATTTTTTCTTTAATTCTTCTAGGTCTTTGTTAAACATTTCTTGCATCTTTTTGATGTTTGCCTCCATTCTTTTTCCAAGGTCCTTGATCATCTTCACTATCATTATTCTGAATTCTTTTTCTGGGAGGTTGCCTATCTCCAGTTCATTTAGTTGTTTTTTCTGCCGTTGTATCTTGTTCCTTCATCTGGTACATAGCCCTCTGCCTTTTCATCTTGTCTGTCTTACTGTGAATGTGGTTTTTGTTCCACAGGTTGCAGGACTGTAGTTCTTCTTGCTTCTGCTGTCTGCCATCTGGTGGATGAGGCTATCTAAGAGACTTGTGTAAACTTACTGATGGTAGGGACTGGTGGTGGGTAGAGCTGCATGTTGCTCTGGTGGGCAGAGCTCAGTAAAACTTTAATCTGCTCGTCTGCTGATGAGTGGGGCTGAGTTCCATCCCTGTTGGTTGTTTGGCCTGAGATGACTCAGTACTGGAGGTTACAGGCTCTTTGGTGTGGCTAATGTCAGAATCCAGACTCCGGGAGGGCTCATGCTAAGGAGTACTTCCCAGAGCTTCTGCTGCCTGTGTCCTTTTCCCTGTGATGGGCCATAGCTCCCCCCCCGCCAACTCCCCCACCTCTGCAGGAGACCCTCCAACACTAGCTGGTAGTTCTGGTTCAGTCTTCTATGGGCTCACTTCTTCTGCCTGGGTCTTGATGTCCACACTACTTTGCATGTGCCCTCCAGGAGTGGAATCTCCGTTTCCCCCAGTCCAGTTGAAGTCCTGCAATCAAATCCCAACACCCTTCAAAGTCTTATTCTCTGGGAATTCCTCTTCCCATTGCTGGACCCCCAGGTTGGGAGACCTGATGTGGGGCTCAGAACCTTCACTCCAGTGGGTGGACTTCTGTGGTGTAATTGTTCTCCGGTTTGTGAGTCACCCACCCAGCAGTTATTGGATTTGATTTTATTGTGATTGCGCCCCTTCTACCATCTCATTGCGGCTTCTCCTTGTCTTTGCATACGGGGTATCTTCTTTGGTGAGTTCCAGTGTCTTCCTGTCAATGATTGTTCAGCAGTTGGTTGTGATTCTGGTGCTCTCACAAGAGGGAGTGAGCACACATCCTTCTACTAAGCCATCTTGAACCAATTTTGCCTCTTATAACAGTCTTTATTTTAAAGTCTATTTTGTTTGATATTAGTATTGCTACTCCAGCTTTCTTCTGATTTCTATTTGCATGGGGTATCTTTTTCCATCCCCTCACTTTCAGTCTGTATGTGTCCCTAGGTCTGAAGTGGGTCTCTTGTAGACAGCATATTTATGGGTCATGTAAATTATATTTTATTTAGAAATATGAAAGAAAATAAAAATAAATCGAGTGATTACCAGTTATTGTTGGAAAGATTCAATACCGTAAAAATAGCATTAACTATAAAGCATTGGAAGGATGATAAAATCCTAATAGACTTGTTCCTGGAATTTGGCACATGATCTTCACATAGATATGCAAGTGAATAGGGCATGGAAAGCCAAGAAACACTCTTATATACAGCATGTCTTTGGATCTTGCTTGTTATTGATCCTGACATTTTTCTGTTTTTTAAGTGGAGTGTTTTCTACATTAATATTTAATGCAATGTTAGATATTGTTGGTTTCAATTTTACCATTTTATCATGTGTTTTCTGCTTACTTATCCCCTCCACTTCATTTCCTTATTTTTCTGTTCCTCGTTTTCTGACTTCTTTTTAGAATATTTTACCTTTTTAAAAAACTTCATTTTAGTCCATCTGTAGGCTTTTTAGCTATACCAATTTGTATAGGTTTTAATGGTTGCTCTCAGGATTACTTTCAAAGACTATGAAAGGTCTAAGATTCTACCTGATTTGCAAGCTAACAAATTAGCTTGCTCCAATTTCATGGATGCTGGCAGAAGACATTTCTGGGTCAGAGATAAGGGACTCTTTATTACTCATACTAATAGTAGTTGACAGTGTATCAAGAATATCTTTCATGGCTTCCTGAGGCCCATTTCTCACAGGGCAACATGATGTGAATCAGGTGACATCTGTATACATAGTGAATTGCATAACAGAAAATGGACCCTAAGCTCAGGGAACCTGATTATTTTATAATAGGGTTGTAAACCTGCCTGCCCTTTGCTTTGGAGGATATGTTATCTTTATTGGACTACAGTTATTATGCCTGCCCAGTGGTTCAGAAGGAGATACTATATATTCCAAGACTAAAGACAGAAGTCATCTCTGCACATAAAATGGGCAGAATGTGAGAGACCCAGAATGAGTTGTCTTCCACAGCATACATTCTTCATGTCTACACAAGTGAACATTTTCCCTCAAAACACCATACCAGTGACTACTCCAATTTATCTGACAATGACTGGGACAAAATTTACTCAATTCATCTCATGAAGCATTTTACATTTACTATGAAGCAGCAGGATGAGTTCCACTGCAGTATTAATCTTGACCATGCCCACAAGCAGCTGGATAAATCTCTTACACCATCGCAGTCTACACTTGAAAACCAGATGGCTTTCTCCTTAAGTTTCTGTATTGACTTTTCCACTTAGCTGGAGGCATTCATCTTTAGGATGTATTACTGATTGCACAGATTCCACCTTACCACATGAAGTGGAGATCTAAGGCTACTCTAGTAACCCCTACAACATTGACCAATAAATTAAGACTGACCTGAAAGGATTCTAAGGCCAAGATAGTGCTGACCACTTAAGCTAAAGTCAGGGACAAATTCTATATCACTTTTTCTAATTGAATTATTCCCATAAAAGGGATAACTACCCTCCAAATGTACGTAAGTAATGAGTCATTCATCCTTCTGGGAAGCACTCCCAGAAGAGTGGTCTTATTTTGAGGACATCTCCACAGTCATTTGAGGCTACATAATATACTGGGGTGTTTTCTTAAATACTTGAAAATAAGATGCAAATGACTGTGTTTTCAGGAGGGAGGCAACTTAATGAGCAGTTTCCACAAAAGCAATATAGTTCCAGGGTAAACATGGAAATAAAGTGTTGTTGATAATTGTTTGGAAGTGCATAATGTGAAAACTGTATAAGTTGGAGGTACACCAGGGGTACAGGCTGACAATAAGTTTTCCCAAGTAGTTGGTAGGCAGGCCTTATGGGACCCCAGTTCATTTGCAGCGATTGAGCCCCGTTGGTTGTTGTTGGTGGTTGTTAGGAGCTAGTAAAAATCTAATTTGTACTGTTTGTTGACACCACCAGCCAGATGACTTTCACTTTTCCCATGGAATGTCTGAGTGATGGCTATGGAAATGCAGTGGGGAATACATTCAGAGATGTTTACAGGTGCTTTTTGTGGGAGCTGGGACCATTCACTGCTGTTTCTGATAGATGTCTAAGAGAATGACAGTCATGCCATGGTCAGAAACATCAAGTAGAAGATAGTAGACCTAGCTGTCACAGTTTGATATAGGGGAGAACTTTCTCCTTTGTGTGGAAATCTCCACAGTTCATCCCTTGAAGCAAAGTTCATTAAGGTCTCTCTCTCCCTTTCCCCTATACTTCCTGATTCCTGAAGGTGTTCCCTCTTCACATGCCAAGGCCATTGTTCTTTTTACAGAGCCACAAAATCTGGTGCAGGAGGAGTAGGAGCATTTTTATAAAACTTACTGAGGTACATTTTTATTCTACTTTGTCCCACATGGGCTAGTGATGGGTTACATGGTAAACTGTACTCAAACCAGTGGTCATTATTCTTATGATCTGGGATCATTTCAATCCAACAAGAAAATCCAAATGGCTAAACCAGAATTAAGTTAGAATTTCATAGGCTCCCTTTTGGCTATGTTGCTACCAGTAGATAGTATCAAGTAATCTGAACTGGGGTTTCCAGTGGGGGAAAGAAGAAACATCATGCCCTGGAATGGTCAGTTTGGAATACCAAATTTTCAGCATCGATCTAAATGACCTCCTATTCCTTTTGTCCTGATTTTTGACTAGGAAGTGGTTGAGAGGATATCATCCTTTTCATGACCAAAGTGCCTTGTGAAAGTTTGTGGTGCAAGAGGAAGTGAGGAAGGTGGAGTCAGAAATCTTTTTTGAGTTCATTTTTGAGGAGGTCATTCCAGTGCTCAAGAATACCAGATTCATGTGGATGGTAGGGAAGTGGCCTGTCCACCAAACACCTTCACTATCAGCCCGTTATTGTTTTGCTATAAAAGTTATACCGAGTGAATGCGAATGAGAGATGAAAATATAGCAAAAATTTGTTCCAAGGGTCATAGTAGTGTACCCCGAGTTAACTGATTAGACTGGAACAGCAACATTGTAGCTTGAAAAAATGTCTAGCTGTGATGAGGCAACAATAACCTTTAGAAGGCTTAAAAGTCTGATGTTGTCAATCCCCCAGGAGCGGGCAGGGGCAAATCCCTGTGCTTTGTCAAAAAATGCAGTGTGACCTCCCTCACCACAATGAGGTGTCCGCTTTTGGTAGGAACCACAGGTCTGGCATGCAGTGATAGCCTCTGCTTCAGAGATCATAGGGTCCTTTACTTTATGCCCTGTCTATGATAGTGGACATGTTGCCATTCTGCTATAGTGGGTCTAGGCAGCAATAGTAACAATCTAGGGAATGTAGACTCAATCAGCAGCTTGATTTGAGTTGGTCTTATTAGAGAATAGATCTTTTCTATGATGTCCACGCAAGTGACCCAAGTAGTCTGACAGCAGCTGAAATGTGTTTCTCTATAGTTTGTGGACTCAGAGAGGGATAGCTTTAATCTGACAGTCTGTAGCTTTCCAAGTGGCTAATCAAAGGGCCAGGCTCTTGGCAATAACCCAAGAGTCAATATAGCTGTAAAAATTTTAAAGCAAAGAACAGAGCTATGAGAAGAGCCTTGAGTTCTGGCCTTTGGGAGTGACAACATCTGCTTCTGTTATGCATGTCTGGCAATTAGATAGGAGACTTCCCAGTCCACATCGTGGGCTTTCAGTTTAGCTAAATCATCAGTGTAGATTATGTCACAGGTATTTAGGAGAATATCTGTGAATCAAGAGTTCCATTGAACCAGTAGTTTTGCTTCACATAGCAAAGGGTGGTTTCCTCCAAAAGGACAGTTTCTCCTTTTCCATGTAGAGCCAGGATGGTGTTGGGGCAGGGGTGGCTGCGCTCTTGAATATGCCATTTCCCTTTGGGAAAGGCCTAACTAGCCCTTCCTACCTTGTTGCTGTTGAGTCCAAGTTGACCCACCCCAAAATAGTATATCAGGATGGAGAATGACAGATTTCCATGTGTCATAAATTCAGTTTCCACAAGAGCCCAGTGGCAAACTAATAGCTGAGCTACATCAAGAGGATGGTGAGTCCAACATAAAAGTGTTGCCTCCTCGTGTAAGGTCCCTCCATTTGCCAGGGTTTTCACTCGGTGAAATCATCAGTGACAGTGATGGAGATTTATGGCTCACAGAGGTTTTAGGGTCGTGCGGTTCCAAAGGTTCTAGCACAAGCCTGCATGTGGCTTTTCCCAATCAGGATGATCGCCTCCACCACTTATGAGTATGTACAGTAAAGGTGTGTAAATATTGACAGTGGTTTTATATTTAGCAGTTGAAGCCACGACAATAATATGTTGAATCAACCCAAAGGGTCTCATCTATAAGGTTGTATTAGCTTCCCTTCACTATGGTGAACTCTGCCCAAACCCCATTAGCTGATTCTGGGCATTCACTACCCTGCAAGGCTGGGTAAGATGTTAACTTGAGAACCTGTATCAGTAGAGCTATACAAGTTTGAGTCCCTCCTTTCCCCCCCAGCTCTCCAGTATGCTATGATATGTGTGGATGACTTTTGTTCTTCTTTGGGGACAAGGAGGTGTTAGTGCTACTATTAAATCTTTCCCCTTAAAGCAGCAGAGGTCCGATGAGAAGTGTTGGAAGGTATCGGGGTGGGGAGGGACGAGCACAGCTGCACACCAGTAAGTAAGAGACATTTACTTTCAGTTTTCCGTGGTTGGGCCACTCTCAGAGCCAAAATTGTATCAATTTCTAATGTTTTCTATTCACCAGAATCTTTACATCAATATTATTTCTCCTATGGGGGTTTCTTGACTCAGAAGCAGTTCTGGAACTAGAAGGAGCGGGCATTGCACTCACTTTGGGTAGAAAGTTTAAGGAGGTGCCAAAAAGCTGAGTAATGAATATAAAGTAATATTTTAAAGCAGTATTTTAAAAGACAGGAAATTAATGCAAAAACTCCATGGTGAACAAAATTTCAAAATTTGAATATACTATATTACCCTGCACTTGGATGATTTACTCTCTTGTTCTACCCTAATCCTGGCCCATCAGATTCTATTTTCGGATGCTGGTAGAAGACGTGAGACTCCTGAGTGTGAAGCCAAGGACTTATTTACTCGTGGTGCAGCAAATAGCATGAGCTTTATGTTTGCATCAGTGCACCTTCACCCCCAGCCCCATGAAGATGATGTGAAGGGGCCAAGTAGATGCTGCATATGTGGCAGAGGGCCTCATGCACAGCTAAGGAACCCCAAGCTTAGAGAATCTGAATCTTTTATAGTGGACAGGAAAGCAGTCTGACTTTTGCTCCAGAGGAAGACAGTATCTATTATCATGGACAGAAAACAAACCTGCCACTTGTTCCAAAGGGAGACACTATGTCTGTCTTCAGAAGCTGTCTGCTAGACGAACATCCTTGGTGAGATTGTCTGGAACATAGGCTCTGCTTACAGGATATGCAGAAATGCAGGTGACTCATGGAGAGTCATCTCCTAAAATATCCAGTAAAAGACTAAAAATAGAATGGGTAGCTTCTGAATCAGTAGGTGAAAAAAAGAGGCATTATGAAATTTCTTCTGTTTAATTCAGATACATAAATAATAAGAAAAAGTGTGGCCAGATTAAATTTGCTCGTGAAAGTGAAGTACTCTCAGGTTGGTGAAATAAAATCTAGTTATATTCTCTTCGAAAGACAAAAACCTAAAGCCCTCTTGTTCCTCCCTTACGATTTCTAAATCCCTGTTTTTATTTAACAAACACATAGCACTTACTATTCCCCTGGCACAGTTCAGAGTGTTTTATAAATTAATTTAATTCTTATAATAACCAAAAGAGGTTGTACTACTACTCTTACCCATTTGCCGGTCAAGGAAAATGAGATACAGAGAGGTTAAATGAATTTCCTGAGGCCGTCTGTTTGTACCTGATCAAGACAAGGTTCGAACCCTGGCTCTGTGGCTCCAGGATCTGCTCTCTCACCATGTTCTGCTGCCTCTTCAGTTGTTTTAAACACATTGTGCCCGTCCCCTACCCCTGCCACAAGCACCCTCTAGTCTCTCAAAGACTTGAACTTTTCATGTAGCCAGAAAACCTGAAAGTGGAAGAACTGGGAGATTTATACCTGTGAACATTCATCGCAAAGGACCTGGAGTAGCTCTGTGTGTACCACATAAAGTAGACTTGAGTACAAATCAAAGCAAAATAAAACAATCTCTTAGGGGTAGGATAAATCAAATTAAAAATTCATGAATAGAATATACATTTTCTGAAGCTGTGTGAGGAGTAATAATATTTCCTCAAACTACGTGAAGTAAAACCTAACCAAATAATTTGGTGAAAGAGGCAAATTATTTGACTAAATAGGCAAATCTAAAACCATCATAGAAAATGTTAACAAACTTGAGTCTGGAAAGTGTTGAATACAGCATCAAGATATTATGTTCCCCCATGATCTAGTAAACGGTTAAGGATTAACCTTCACAGCTTAAGAAAAAACTATAAAACTGGGCAAAATATATAAGGAATCTGTTTGACTACATTTAGGCAGAAGCTAACAATCACAAAAGCCCTATGTCTAAATATCATTACTTTAAGGGTTAGGGCTTCAAAATTATGAGCTTTGCGGGGAAGCAAAGATCCAGCCCATAGCAGTGTCACAACCAAACCCAGCCATAACGGATACAAGTCCTTTACCATTCCCACCTGAAAAAACAGTAACCATTCTTTCCCAGAATCCCATGTTACTTTCCATTTATTGCCCTTTTTCTTCCATTTATTTTTCAAGTATCTTATAATTTAGAAAGACTCACAGTCTCCACTTATGCACCTTCCATTTGCTCCTGGTCCAATGAGTGTTGATCTTTACTTCATTATCAAAACCACCATTGACTTCCATGTTGCTAAGTCCATTGGCACTCCAGTCTTCCTTTGGCTTGATCACTTTTTCTACCTTGAAACACTCTGTTCTTTTGGATTTTTTTAATATAGGGCATAAACTTTTCTTCCCCCTCTATGCTTCAGATGGTTCTTTTTGTTTAGAGAAGCAATTTTATAAAACTATTAAACTGTGCCATATGTACATATGCACAGACATATAAAACCACAGACTGTCTGATTCCCAAAGCCTTTGTTTACTTGCCTTTTTTAGATGTATCATGGGCATTTTTCCCTGAGTCATTTTTAATTTTTTAAGAACCACTTTATTGAGGTATGATTGACATGTAAAAAGCTGAACAGCTTTAGTGTATAGAACTCAGTTGAGCTATAAGTATATAGCCATGAAGCATGATAAAAATGGGGCCTGCGTGAAGAGATTGGTACCCTTATAAAAAGAGGAAGAGAGACCAGAACTCTCCAGCATGTTAAGATAAAACAAGAAGATGGCTCTCTGCCGGAAAGTCTGGAAAGTGGACCTCACCAAGAACTAAATCTGCTGACACCTTGATCTTGGCTTCTCAACCTCCAAAGCTGTGGAAAAGAAAAAAAAAAAGTCTATTGTTTAGCCAAAAAAAATGAGAAAATAAATTAGTTGAAAGTTATGTGAAGTGATAGGAACTGAATATTCAACAGTATTCTGACAAATATTTATCAGTACCTCAAATGATCTAGACCACTCCACATAAACAAAATAGACATATGATCCTTTGAAAAATACTTAGTGTCATACTAGAGTTCATAATCACCCTTATACTGTGATGCCAACCTTTTTTTAAGAAGAGGAGAATGTAGTACTACAGATTTATTCAAATCTATCACTTCCTCTTCTCATCCCTATCCTCTTATAATTTGTAAACATGTCTAAAATATAGGTGCAAGTGTTGGGATTGATAAAGTCAGTAAGCAGGGAAATGCTAAACAGCTCTAAGAAGACCTGAGATGGCTTATATACCAAGCCAGTACACTGAAATATGTGCAGTACTCACCCAAGTGGATGTGTAAAGTGATCCCATGTAATGTGGAAAGGAAGTGTTAGAACTTCTATCTATTTGTATTGTATATTATATACAGAAAACAAAGCTTTACCAATGTATAACATACCAATTGGCAAACGTATTTATAATTTATGAAAATATACATATGTTAGGATACATTTTAAGGAGGTCAACATTTAGACTGTTTGGAGTCCATTGATGTAAATAGCTATACTCATCAAGTAAACATGAAAAAATTCTTTTGTTTTTATTTTTAGATTAATAAGAATCTCATTACAGCCATATAGAACAGATTATTGTTATAATTCAGATATGAAGATAGAACCTAATAGGGAGAATCTAAATGTGGATAATAAGACTTAGCACAAATATTTTCACAAAGGTGACATATTCTCCAATTCACACCCATCTCTAGTATCTGCAAAAAATAATTTTTAACTGCCAGTGGCATTTTGAGTGACTTCCATTTAGTAAGCTACTCTCTTTCATTCCACTTAGAGATCAAATTTCTAATGGTTTAAAAAGTGTGCTGATTTAGGTGTGGGAGCTATGCTGAGCAATGTGAGGATCATTACTGTTATTTGAAGGTTTTCTTAGCAACCCTGCTTTAAATATTCCCTTTGCTCTGCCCAGAGGGTGAAGAGCTAACCTGGAAAGCAAAAGCTGAGCAAGTCCTTTACATGGAGGTGATATGAAGTGACTTCCTTTTTCTAAAGTACTGATAATACCCACATAGCCACTCCAAAATATATGCCATGCTATATGTTACTACTGTCTGTTTTTTGAAAATGCATTATTGTTTTTGTTTGTTGGTATTTTTCTCTTAATCATGTTTATATACATTTAGGTGATATATAAAAAATGCATCCTTTAAGGAATGGGATTTGGAAATAGGTGTTCTTCCTAAAGTTTTGGATTTTACTTTTTTCCAAATACATTTAGATTGTGTGATAAACTTTAGACTTTAGATAAAAATACAAAATAAACTTGTTTGTTCTTAGGCTCCAAAGCTAATTGTCTTAAAAATGTAGCCATGTCAATAGATTGCAATACAAGAAGATTATAAAGTGATGGTTAGATGTTAATAACAGTAACGCAGAACATTAAGGCAAGTGACATTTACATAAGTATCTTGATCTTAATACATGTAATTTACATATGAAAATTTAATCACCATAGAGATAAACAGCTGCAATGTTTAATTAAACTCTCCACACAAAATCAGCCTGCAAGAAGTAGTTTGTCACTGCTAATTCATCACAATTCTCTTAAGTATTCTTTAAAATAAAAATGCAAAATAAATGACTCTTACTGATAATTTAACTTCTGGTTACTTTGTATTTTAATTGTATCATCAAAGCCTGTTGAGAATAAGATAAAGATTCTAGGTTTATATTCACTCTGTTTAGAAGGCAAAGCATAAACATATAGAGAACAAATGTGTTTGTTTACAAACTTATGAGTCACCAGCACAACAGCACTAAAGGATAATTTAAGAAATGTTAATGCCCAAATAAGTTGTAGGTAATGAAGGACTATAAGAGTCTTTCTCAATGGAGTTTTGAAGACAGAATGAATTATACACAGAAATTAATGCCAGCATTAGCCAGAAAAAGAGTAACAACTGCTAGCTTAGAATACATAAAACTAAAAAAATTTAACTGAATTTTAAGATTGCAGAGACACTAAACAGAAAAGAGAATGGTTAATACATAAATGCTGTAGAAAGTCATCCTTGGGAAATAGGACACGAACAAATGGCAGATTTTGTTTCCATGCATCTTATTTGTATAAACAGATGCATTTATTCATTCATTTACTAAAAAATGAGCCTACTATATACCAAGCATAATGCTGTACACTAGCATAAAATAGTGGCTTAGGTTAGCTTTTAATGTGACATTTAAATTGATTGCAGCCTTCTCTGTATAGAGAGACTCAAAATGTATTGAATAGGAAAAGAAGACGATTAGATATATTCATGGTAAAGTAAAAGGCTTCTGGAAATCAGGACTGTGCTCCAAGCCTCTAATTTTTTTCACCTAAGTTCAGATGGTTGATATTATAAATAAAATGCATAGTGCTCATTTAAGTGCAAATGAAATGAAATTGGACCTTGGAAAGTGGACGTTGTTCATGAGTTGGTCCCTAAGATATGTTTTTAATGTTGAGAGCACACAAGTTCTGTCCCAAAATGTTTCTCCAAATCACTACGTTTGTACAGTTGTCTAGAAGAAATAAAAGCTATCTTTTCCAAGTATACCAGGAATATGCTATAAATTACATTATTAATTTCAGTAATTTTGTTTTCTGTTAAACTGACCTGTAAATTAATAGCATGCCAAATATTTTATAGTCTTATACATGTGAAGAAATTGAGCCAAGACCTTCAGATTTGTAAGAACAAAACCATGTCATGGAGTAAGCTGGGAGTCACAACATCTGAACGACCATAAGAGAAAGCTATTATATGCACTTATATTTTTCTCCATGCTTTACATAAGGCAACTCATCTTGGGCCTGGAGGTTGTTCAGTTTCAATAGAGCAAAATGAATGACTTAGCTTAGACAACCTGAAATTTTATGCATTAAATCCCCAGAATCCTAGGACTTTATTTCACATATTTAAATATTCAGAACTAATATTAAATATTAAGAACTGATTTAACACTTTGTAGTTGTTTGTATGCATGCATGTGTGTATACAGTGAGAGAAAAATCTGTATTTATTTCCTCTCTATCTATATACGTACATAAAATCCCTCTCTACAAAGATATTAGAACCTGAAAGTGGTTAGTTAGCTGAAAAGTCAGGAGGTATAAAAAATAATACCTAATTCCTTAAAAATTTAATATTAGTTCAAACTGGGCACATCCATTCAGCAATCTTTTAAATGTAGAGCCTAAGTCCTTTCTTGAAGTATTAAGCCTGCCTATTAGGATAGGAAATTAACTTTCTTGCATAAACAAGTGCTATGATAAATGAGTTGTGGTTTCTAGTCTGCTTTTCTTTAAAGGAGTCACAAATTTAAATATACCTATGATATAATATGAATGAAGTATTATCTTGAAAAGCTTCCCCAAACTTTTATACTTGTCTCTTCTGTACCCAATTAGGTAATTTTTACACCCATAGTTTATCAGTTTTTTATCATATTTAACTGAGCCATCCATGGTAAAGATACACATCTGGTAGAAGCTGGTTTGTGTAAGCACATGATTCAAAGAGTGGGAGCAGAAGTGTGCAAGTGTTTTAGAGCCTTTTGTTGTATTTTACTTAATCTTCAAAATAATCTCATAGAAATTAAGTGATTCACATAAAATTATGAAGTTATTCTGATCTCCATAAAAATACCAGGGATACTGAGTGATTCACATGAGGTTACAGAATTTGTAAGAGGCAAACTCTGAACTGAGACTGCAAGAACATTGCTAGGCTATTGTGTGATGAAAAATTTCCATGATAAAATCAGTAACTTGGATTTTTCAAATCAGTTGAAGCTAAAATGAGTATAGACTCATTCTTTTACTGGTCTGAAACTGTACAGAAGGAACCACTGCCTAGTTATACCTGTTGCAAAATGTGGAATCTAATTTTAAACAGTTAGCCCAGCAGTAATTTTGTGGTACATTAACAGCTTACTCATTCCTGTCTTATTGTAAAGGAATTGACAAAAATTAAAGATACTGATTAGTATTAATGTGTTAGTGGATTGTGATTATACCAGCATCCTCTCACAACTGAAGATACAGCTTTAGGTATAAACTTTTTATGCTGCATTATAAAAGACCTTTTTTTTAAACCTTGAAAATTAGGTGCTGATGTCCCCATACAGGTACTGGTGGTTAAATTTAATTTATAGAATTTTTCTCCCTTATTTCCTCAAATTTTTTTGGTAGGTTTTACTCTTCCTTTTCAGTTTCACACATTGATATTTTATCCTTAAGAGCCCAGAATGCATTTCAGATTCCTACTTCCTGGTTTCTGTCACCTTACTGATCAAATCTTTAGGGAATAGTTTTTAATTTACAATGTTGTGTGGGAAAAGTTATTAAATGAGATGAATTGGATTGGATTAAATGTAAAGGTGCTTAATTTATGCTCCCATAGTCTCTCTCCACTTTTGATGAACGGGGACACGATTACCTGAGTTTAATGAAATAAACAAGAGTCTTGAATCAGGAAGAATATTTATTTTATGAGTTTTTTGAGATCTAAAATAATTTGTAGGAACCAGGAGTTTTATGTTATACATGTTGAAAACTTGGGGTATCATTTCATGTTTATTTGTGTATTTGGCTAGGTGATGGTCCAAGCAATGATTTTGCCAAGGGAAACCCATTTTAAAGATAAGCTTTATATAAGGTATGGATGTAATAAAATTCAGATTGTAAATTCTTGTTTTTCTTAGGCAAAGTTTCACCTGCTCTCTTGGATTTGGTTGAACTCATTTACATTCTTTGCTGTGTGTCTTCAATGGGTGCTTCTGGTAGAATGGACAAATTATTTGATATTTTATTACATTAGAAATTTTAACAATTGAGGTAATTAAGAATACTTTATTCTGTATTTTTCCCATTGAGACAAATAAAATTCATGGAGAGAAATCCTTTATAAGAAAAAAATACAGTTTAGCTTACCTTTTCTTTTCTGGATTAGTGAGCCAAACATTACAGCTGCCCATGTTGTCAAAATGCCATGAGAGAATTTAGTAGAAAAGGAGCCAATAATGTAGTCAGATTCTGACATTTAAATAAATGTATCTACTGTTCCATCGAAATTAATGATTAACTTCAGCATTAGAAGCATGTATTTCAATAGTAGAGGGAAATTTTCCCACCATCACTTCAGAGCAAAAGTAACCCCGCAGCGTTATGAATATATATTTCAGACTAAGAGAAAAGATGGATCCCACAGGATATCTCTCTTCTCCATCCATTGATGATGTCAGTTGAGTCTCTGATTAGCTGCTGACATTTGAAATTATGGTGGGTCAGCAAGGTTAATGAAAGCTTTCTTTATATAGCTATGTCCCCATTGCCTCTGTGCCTTCCTGGGCTTTTGGCTTGTTTGCTGACCTCAAAAAGCAAGGCAAAAATAAGAAAACACATCAAGAGAAGTGTAGTCTGAGCACTCATCTATTGGTGATTTCTAATGGTGCTATTTAACAAGAAAGAGAAAGGTTAATGAATAGCGACTTAACTTACTTGGAAATGGTTGAGTACAAAGGGTCTAGTTAATAACCCCAGTGACCTTGTTGAGGATGAATTCCATGTGGATGAAAATATTTCAGTAGAATTGTCTGGACTACAATATTTCTGCCTTTAAGTGACAGAGTTACATAAATTTCCTATTTTATAATATTGAGTCATCGTCTGTTGAGGCAAGGAGAAAGTATAAAACTGAATTAGGTTTCCTGACTCATCGATCACAGTGTCTTAGAGCTACAGAGGGCCCTTGAGACCTAGTTTTGGTGTGTTTTAAATTGTGTTCTTTGGCACTTTCAGGTTTCCCAGAGTGACCTTGTTGCAAGCTTCTGTGAGGGAGAAAAGAGGCGCTTGGGGCCCTCATTCCTATCCATGTTTATCATGTCACCTAGGATGTCATGTAATAATAGGCTTTGCTGGCAAAATAAAGTTTGAAAATCACTGAGCTACAGCTAACATTCTCAGTTTACAGTTAAGGAAACTGAGGTACAATAGATAAAATGAAGTTGCCGAGATCCTGCAGCTATTCTGTGTCACAATAAAAAGGGGGAAAAATCTGCATCTCTTGAAACATGGATCTTTTCAGTATTCATTTTTATTCTCAGAGAAAAGGGTGCCATATGTTTTCAGTCTAATCTTTCAAAATACCCTGGATCCTTACACAAGATGAGATGAGAAGGCTGGATCCTTCCCCAGCCATTCCCCTCTCATTTTATCTCTGCAAGTAGAAAGCTGGTTTTCAGTGTAGTCTATGTGAGCTGTTTAATTTCCTTTGCACGGCAATTGAGGGGATGCAAATTGACTCTGGACCTCAAGAAACCTCTAGAGCCTCCAGAAAAGATCATCTGGTTCTAGAGTTCTTCACATCATCCACAATAGACATTAACAACACATTTCTGCCTCCAAAGGTAGGACAAGTTCAGGACAAGTCCACCATGGGAGCTCAAAATGCTGGGGGGGGGGGTGCAGGCTAAAATATAAAGGTAAACCACTAAAACATCTACTTTATTCATTTTAATCTAAAAATAAGAAAGAAGTTCAGCATTTCTGTATGGTTTAACACTGGGTTGGTGTGTTAGGAGTCTGTCTTTAGAGCTGGAAAGGGAGGAGCAGAAGCTCATCTTGTTGGTGGCTCCTTCTCTCTCTGGTTTGCTCTCACTATATTGCCACCAGTTGCAGTTCTTGTGTGCCAGGTGTGGTGGATTTGGGATTACATTTTTCTTTCTTTCTTTTTTTTTTTTGCGGTATGCAGGCCTCTCACTGTTGTGGCCTCTCCCGTTGCGGAGCACAGGCTCCGGACGCGCAGGCTTAGCGGCCATGGCTCACGGGCCCAGCCACTCCGCGGTATGTGGGATCTTCCCGGACCGGGGCACGAACACGCGTCCCCTGCATCGGCAGGCGGACTCTCAACCGCTGCGCCACCAGGGAAGCCCTGGGATTACGTTTCTGATAAAATATTTATATTACTATGTGAAGAAATTGAGAGTGACCATGAAAATCTTTATTATACACAGGAATTCTTCAGTATTTTGTGACCAAGTGTGTAAAAGTGTTTTCAAAGCTAATGTTCCATTTTATAGAGAAAAAAGTATACCAAATTTGCTGCAATTTTCTGGGGAGATAGATGGCTTTTAGACAATAGTATATAGCAGGTATTTTTAAAACATGCACACACTTTCTATTATGCTTTGCTGTTCCTTCAAGGTACAGTACACGACTGAGGAAATACAATTTTCTGAGAGTCCTGATAGCATGGAAAGTTATTAGAAGATGCTGGGAAAAATGCTGTCACCTATCAGATCTCTTATACACGTCTTAATGTGTAAATAGAGATCAGAAATAGTACCTATTTCACAAAGTTGCATGATAGAAAAAGTTAAGAGACTGCCTGACATTGGGAAGTTTTCAGTTACTATTAGTTATGATGATGATTTCTATTAAATACTTGGAAACTTATGATATTTTAAAACCCACCAAGTGAAAAAGTTTAATGAATATTGAATGGATTTTATAATATAAAAATGCTATAATTTACAATTAGTTTGTAAAGAAAAAAATGGCTGACTTCAGGGAGAGTGGAAATCTGCTAGATAAATTTAAAGAAATAACCTTTGCATAATTGGTAGGTAAGATTGAAAAATGGATGTAATTAGAAAGTGCAAGTACTGACACATTTCTTTTATGTCTATCTATGTATTCTTGCAAGATACAAGAGAGTGATTAAAATCTATGAGAGCCATTAAAATCAATGATTGGAATAAACTGAATCAAGAATTCCTATCTCGTTAAAGTGCTAAAAATATTTTCACAAATAATATAATGAATTCAGTCACATTACTCTCACTAAAATAGGCTAATAATATCTGTGATGGCACAAAGCTACTGGCCCTGTTAACAGAAAATTAAAATAGAAATTATATAAAATATTGTTTATCTTATCATCTCAACCTTTAAAGATGTCTGGGTTTTGTATATATTCTACTTATGCACAAGTCATTATTAAGATTATAATTTATAAATAAGTTATTATTATTCAATAAATAAGTAAATGTCCCTAAGTAGGGAACATCTGTTCCAAAAAGTTTGAAGATCATCAGATGTTATTTAAGAAGTAATAAAAAGAGAACTGAGGTCTGAGAGGAAAGGTGAAGCTGGTTCTAAGAAATGAGGCAGTTAAGGAACGTTAGTGCCTTTGGTAAGAATTTCTGAGGGTTGATAAGTAGCCTGAGTGAATACAGTCAATTTTCTTGCTGGGCTTAGTTGGGCTCTGAAGTAGAGATATCCACGGTAAAGCCAGGCTCACTGAACATTGAGGATGGCGTGGAGAATCCCTCTTATCCACATGGGACTTCTGTTAATTAAGAAGAGCTAAGTAGGTCTCCCATAGGTTTCTCAAAACCCAAAGTACCTGGGTTCACTATGTTGACAAGGTACCCACATTTCTTCTCAAGTCTACTCTGCTATGAAGATTGATTAATATTTTTAGATCCAGATTAGTGGTCATTTTCTCTTGACAATCAATAGCTCTATTAATGTTACATTTGCTTAAAATGGTATAATATCTCTACAGAACATACTCTTCTCATGGCTATGTTTTATCTCTCAGTCCTCACAGTCTGGAATGCTGTGTTCCGTAAAGATTCCATTTAATGAGTGAATGACTATACATATGCCTGTAAGCTCTTTCATACAAGTAGGGGGTGGGGAAAAAGAAAGAAATGAAGAGAAATGTCAAAAAACTCACTAGGAAAAAAGAAAGACAAAATATTTCAGTTATGATAGAAGTTAATAAAAATTATACTGGAGTAGGAATCTGGAGTCAGACATCTATTTAATTGCATGACATTGTTGAAAGCCCTTATCTTCTTTATTTCTCAGTTTCTTAAGTTGTGAAATAAGAGGCTTCACGAGATACCCTGTAAGTCTTTTTCCATCTCTGAAATTCTTTGAGTAAGAAAAAAATTGAGAGAATTGAGCTTCCTATCAATGATCTAAAATTGTTGGTTTGTTTGAGAATCAAAAAAAAAAAAAAAAGTTCACTCTGATTTCCCTCTCAATGCAATGTGAATAAAGTTTAAGTGGAAAGGTGAGAGGAAAGGAGACTGCTGATACAAAAATGTTGAGATTCATTATCAGTGTCACTACCACTACCTCAATCATTTAACTGTCCTATAAGCTCCTCTCCTGATTGGCCAGTTTTGGGGTTTTTTTTTTGCGGTATGCGGGCCTCTCACTGTTGTGGCCTCTCCCGTTGAGGAGCACAGGCTCCGGACGTGCAAGTTCAGCGGCCGTGGCTCACGGGCCTAGCCGCTCCGCGGCATGTGGGATCTTCCTGGACCGGGACACAAACCCGTGCACCCTGCATCGGCAGGCGGACTCTCAACTACTGCGCCACCAGGGAAGCCCGATTAGCCAGTTTTCACCAGGTTTATTGTCATTTAGGGTAGGAAAACGTGTTTAGCTTAATATGGAGAGGAAAAAAAAAAATCAAGCCTTTTAATATAATGTGCATTCCATTCTTACAAAGTTATTAAACATAAATTAAAAGCCTCCCAGAACAATAATCAATTCTATGTAATTACTTTGTTTAAAACTAATCCAGCGCCAAATGAAAGTAGTATAATTCTTGGAAAGATGATAGTAGGTCTGATGACATTAGGGCAGAGTTTAGGTTCAAGTCTTAGGTTTAAGATAAGGGCCATTCTCAACATGTTTTCCATTCAAAATATGTAGTATTTTCAACAGATATAAATTGAATTTCAAGATGTTTCTCTTGAAATTTTATCCCTATGGGGAATAGTTTTTGTTTTCATATTTCCTTGTTTCATAAAAGGGTGGTATTGAAACTTAAGTGTTTGTATTCCACACAGACTCTTTGCAGTACAAGCAAACTCCTTGCTTTACTGCAGTTACAGGCACACTGCTTCTAGCGTTCAGTTTCCTAGATTTTCTTCTGCTTCCCTTTAATGTACATCTCCAGAAGGGAGCTGGTTTCTTGAAAAATAAAGCTGGCAGATTTATTCAATGAGAATTAATGTGGTAAAGAAGACATGCAAAAAATAAAATAAAGGCTGATTGACAGCCGAACATGGTAGCAAACTTTAAATACACCACTTTAAAACCATGTGAGTGAGAAGCAGTATTCTATGAGGGTTACTGCTGAGCCCTCTGCCCAGCCCAATATGCCACATAGTTAATTGTGACAGATGATCTTGAAAAGAGGCACAGCATAATGAAATACACATATCATTTTTCTTCTGTATTTGGGGATCATATAATAATTCCTTTGCCACTAATAGTTAAGTTGGTACAGTATTCTTTCTCAGGAAATATAGGAAATGAAATTCATTTTACAGTTCAATTCCAGATGTTGCTGCATGGAGAGTTTCTTAAGAATGATTCTAACACCCTATAGCAGTTCAATAGGAAAGACCAGTACAGTCAGTTAACAGTATTTGCCATGGATATTTTGGTTAAGTGATGACATTTATTTCACCTCCCTCTATCAGAAAATTTATTGATTACAGCCACTTATAACTTGTCTAGTTTAAAAAATCTCATCTGAAATATCTGTTCATAATTTTATGTGTATGTGTGTGTGTGTTTTGATGGTGGCATCAGTGAAGTTCGTTTTGTTTTTGGTTGAAGAAGGTGAAGGTAGTTCATGAAGGACTAGGGCAGAGGGAAGTAGGTATTAGTTATACATGGAACTTATCATGTTTTTGTGGCAGATTCTTTCTGACTTATCCTACCCTGATTTTATTATTGTATGTGAATTGTATTTCTAGATATGAAATGATTTTTTGAAATAATGATTTTTGATGAATTCTCCCTAGATTTTAGTCATTTATCAAATACATGTCTGCAGTGGATTGCAAGAAGCCAGATAGTGCAAGGGGGAGATTCTCACTATGGACATATTTACCCTGATGGGTAAAAAAATCTGTTTCCCTTGAACCTGATTTTGAATCAAATGGAATTTGATGACAATTCATGTAGTATTGGATATCTTGTGGACTTGGTGTTATAATTCTTAAACTGTTGGGGGTGGGTGGAAGGAGAAGATGACTGCTATCTCTGTGTATTGGCTCCACCAATTGTCAGCTCTGTGCAGTGACCTCATTTGTATCATCAGTAAAATGGAGATTTGGAGAACTGAATGAATGTACACAAATAAAACACACAGAATAGTCTATCACAAAGGGCTCAGAAACAGAATCTGTCTTTTGTATTCTTGTATATATAGCTGGCATTTGTCCCAATAGAAGAGAATCTTCTTCCTGAGGTTGCTGATTCAGAGAAAAAAGAAAAGGCCTTAAAATGATAATGGGGTATCATGAGAGCTCAAAGGAAGTCTGTGATGAACATGACAGTGTGGGATGACGTTAGTTGAAGATCAATTAGAGAAAGTGTAATGAAAATTTGATTAGCAATACTTTAACCTGCTTATGTTGTCCTTCGTGACTTTTGAGGTATAAAAAAGAAGGTGGGTAGATTGGTAAAGCAGAGAGTAAGAGTAAAGAAAGGCTAGTTGATTACATTTATCTTTCCCACCAAGCTCCTATAGAATAATAGAGCCTCAAAGTCTCTCACATGGTAACATTTGGAGATGGAATGCAGGCTGCAATATACCTCCCGTCTTTAATTAAATTCTATCATATGCAACTTTCCTGAGACAGGAAGTATAATATACCAGTTTTTTGACACTTGCAGTAGCCGGAACATTTGTGGGTCTTCTGAGAACAGCACATAGGGATCTTTATGGCTCCAGTTTGCCAGCACTGTTATTTTAATTCTGATGATGTGGGCATTTGATCCCTAAGGGTTAAGACTCTCTTCTCACCAGATGTGGTCTTTTGGAAAAGAGTTCAAACTGCTTGGCAGGTCAGTGAAGGGGAAGCAAGTATTGTCACTGCAAGTGCGCTGCCTATTTTGTGGATAAATGGATGACTTTACTTTCCAAGGTTGTCAGTCTTTCACAAGAACTTACATTTAAATCGTAATAATGATGCTATTTAAACTCCAGTTCATTCTGCCAGTATTTGATTAGCAGGCTGGCTGAACGCAGTGATAGAGAGGGTGGCAGATTTTTATTTCATCTAGGGTATCATTACAGCTTAAACTGGCTCTCACATTACCATTATTATTATTGCTAATTGTTATTTGAGAGGGGTACTGATAAAATTCCTACCATCATTCTCAGTGGGGAAGATGACATGATCCTTTTCCTAGGGCTTCATGATCAAAGTTAAATAGACATAGATATTATTTCACCTCAAAAAGGTCTGAGAAAGCTTCAGTTCTACCACTTTCATGTATGTTATAGTAGTTACAATTCAGATAAAATTACCTGTGGAAAATTAAGCTCAAAGACATTGATAGTGTGCATTTTTACATTCGTAAGTTTATATATGTGTTTGAATGTATATATGTGTTTTTGCATATGGATACATCTAGTCCTTATTCTTGTGTTGTTATGCTTTTAATAGGTAGGAGTTCCAAATCAAAATTCTGTGCAGCTTGCAGCACTAAATGCATATGGACATCACTTATACACATTTTCTTGTCATACATGTGATGACTGGCTGCATTTAGTGTTCATTGTTCATTAGATTTCAGTTTTTGTTTTTAACCATTTTAGATGGAATAGCATAAGAGTAAAGGATTTGGGGATTCTTTGGTGAAGAAAGATCACGAATCTATCTCTTCATCTTTCGATCTGAGCAGTTACATGAACATTTTATGGGCTAGTTGAATCAGAGGCTCCCTTCTACTATTTCTGTAAAAACAAGTTTCACAGAAAATTAAAAGGGCCTGAGCTATATATTTTCTGACACATTTGTATTTTTTTAAATTAATAGACTATTTTTCAGCAGATTTAGGTTTAAAAATATTGAGAAGAAAATACAGAGTTCTCATATATCTCTTTGCCCTCACCCCACATACCAGCTTTCCCTATAATTAACACCTTGCATTAGTTTGGTACATTTTTTATAATTGGCAAATCATTATTGATACATTCTTATTAACTAAAATCCATAGTTTACACTGGGTTTCACTACTTGTATTGTTTATTCTGTGGGTTTTGACAAATGTTTTGTGACCTGTATCCATCATCAAAGCATCATATAGGATAATTTCACTGCTCTAAAAATATCCCTATGCTCCATCTACTTGTCTCTCCCTCTCCATGGAAACCTAGTAACCACTGATATATATATATTTTTTACCACCTTTATAGTTTTGCCTTTTCCAGAATGTCATATACTTGGAATCACATATGTAGCCTTTACAGATTGACTTCTTTCACTTAGTATTATGCATTTAAGAATTTTCTTTTTTGTGACTTGATAGGTCATTCCTTTTTTTTTCAAGGTTTTTTTTTTTTTTATTTTTATTGGGGTAGAGTTGCTTGACAATATTGTGTTAGTTTCTACTGTACAGCAAAGTGAATCAGAGATACGTATACATTTATCCTCTCTTTTTTGAACTTCCTTCCCATTTAGGTCATCACAGAGCACTGAGTAGAGTTCCCTGAGCTATACAGTAGGTTATCATTAGTTGGTCATTATTTTTTATTTCTAATTAATATTCCATTTTATGAATGTATCACCATTTGTTTATCCATTCACCTATTGAAGGACATCTTGGTTGTTTGCAATTTTTGGCAATTATAAATAAAGCTGTTATCAACCTTTGGTGCAGGTGTTTATGTGGACATAAGTTTTCACTCATTTGGGTAAATACGATGGAGCATGATTGCTGGGTAATGTGATGAGTATGTTTAGTTTTATAAGAAACTTCCAAGCTATCTTCCAAAGTGGCTTATACCATTTTGTATTCCCACCAGGAGTGAATGAATTTTCCTGTTGTTTCATGTCCTCACTGGCACTTGTCGTTGTCAGTATTTTGAATTTTAGACATTCTCATAGGTGTATACTGGTATCTCATTGTTTCAAGTGGCAATTCCTTAACAGCATATGATTTCAAGCATCTTTTAAATATTTTATTTTCCACCTGTATAACTTTGTTGAGGTGTCTGTTTAGAACAGTTGCCCACTGTTTAATTGGGTTGTTTTCTTGTTGAGTTTTAAGAGTTCTTCATATATTTTGGATGAAAGTAATTTATCAGATCTGAGTTTTGCAAAGATTTTTTCTCCCAGTCTGTGGTTTGTCTTTTCATTCTCTTAACAGTCTTTTATAGAGCAGAAGTTTTTAATTTTAGTGAAATCCGACTTGAGTGTGTATGATACTGCAAGAGGAGGACAAGATTCTAGTTCCAAGTGGGTCACCTAAGAGCCAAGTGACTTTCCTAGCCTCAGTTCTAGCATATGTAAAATAAGGATAATAACATGTCTAGCTTTCTCATTTATATTTTTGTAAGGATCAGATTTCATGAACTACATGGAAGCATCTTATAAATGCTTAAGGGCAAGTAGCAAAATCAAAAGGTTCATTAGTAAGATTTCAGACTTCCTTTGCTCAGCTAAACACAGAAGTACTGAAATTGAACTCAGAGCTTAAAACTGACAGCAAACTAAATCAAACAAAAAGTAACATCATAATGAATTCCAACTCAGAAATGAAATATGTTTATAACTGTCACAAAGGCCTTAAGTCTGTGGCTATTATTGAGACAAAGAGATATTAGTATGAAGTCACTAGAACTTCATTGTCTTCTTTAGGTTACAGTCATGTCTGATTGCTATTGAATGATAATATTCTACAGGTATTATAACTGGAGTGGAAATTGATGTAACTGGCGAAACTTACAAAATCAAGCAACTTTTATATTAGAGGTAGACAGCCTGAGAGCAATAGGCAGTTCCGACTTTTCTTTTGAATTCAGAAAAGCTTTTGCTGTCTCTTTTATATAACAGATACATGTATTTAATGTGGGTCCTAGTGATGTTTGAATTGCTATTCAGAAGTATTAACAAAATTAAAAATTCTAGTTGTCACTCAGTAGTTGAGAAGGGGAATTTTCAGACTTCTCAATTTAAACTGAGGTGATTTTAAAACTCAAATATAGACAAAATCACCAAGACTGATACAAGCTATGAAATAAACTAGAGATGACATTGTAATATCTAATGACAATCTTTGGCTTGTACAGTGGGTTAATTTTCAGGCATGACTAGATATAAATGACTCCATGGTGGAAATAAAGCCACCTTCATCTTTCCCCTTCCACTTCTCTTTCTCCTTCTTCTTTGTTCTCTTACTCTTTCTTATCCAATGGTACTCCTTGACTAACATCTCCTCATTTCCCCTAACCTCCAGCCCCTGAAAACTACTGTTCTACTTTCTTCTTCTGTGAGTTCAGCTTTTATAGATTCCACATATAAAATCATACAGTACTTGTCTTTATCTGTCTGACTTATTTCACTTACCAAAAAGCCCTCACAGTCTCTCCTTGAAGTCACAAATCTCAGGATTTCTTTCTTATGGCTGAATAATATTTCATTGTATTTTCTTTATCCATTCATTTATCAGTTAACAGCTTAGGTTGTTTCCATATCTTTGCTATTGTGAATAAGGTTTCAGTGAATGGGAGTGCAGATACCTTTTTAGGATAGATTTCATTTCTTTCAGATATGTATTCAGAACTGGGCTTTCTGGTTTATACGGTAGTTGTATTTTTAATTTTTTTGAGGAACTTTCATACTGTTTTCCACAGTGGCTGTACCAATTTACATTCCCATTGATAGTGTACAAGGGTTCCCTTTTCTCTGTATCCTCACCAGCACTTGTTATCTTCTGTCTATAAGCATTCTAACAGATGTGAGGTGATATCTCATTGTGGACTTGATTTTCATTTTCCTGATGATTAGTCATGATGAGCACGTTTTCATGTACTTGTTGACCATTTGTATGTCTGCTTAGGAAAATGTTCAGGTCCTATCCCTCCTTTTTAATTGTATTGTTATTATTTTTTTTATTATTGAGTTGTACGAGTTACTTAAATATATTGAAGGTTAACCCCTTATTATATATATGGTTTTCTCCAATTCTATAGGTTGCGTTTCCATTTTGTTAATTGTTTCTTTTGCTGTGCAGAAGCTTTTTAACTTGATGTAGTCCCTCTTTTGTTTGTTTGTTTATTTGTTTTGGTTGCTTGCACTTCTGGTGTCAGATCCAAAAAATCCTTGCCAAGACCAAAGTCAAGGAGCTTTTCTTCCTGTGTTTTCTTCAAGGAGTTTTATGGTTTCAGGTCTTATGTTAAAGTCCTTATCCATTTGAGTTAATCTTTGTGAGTGGTGTAAGATAGGGGTCCATTTCATTCTTTTGCATATTACTGTCCAGTTTTCTCAACACTGTATATTGAACAGACTATCCTTTCCCCATTGAGTATTCTTGGCTCCCTTATCAAATATTAGCTGACATATTTGCGTGTGTTTATTTCTGGTCTCTCTAGTATGTCCATTGATCTATGTGTCTGTTTTTATATCAGTACCATACTGTTTTGATTACTTTAGATTTGTAATATAGTTTGAGATCAGGTAATGTGATACCTCCAGCTTTGTTCTTTCTCAAGTTTGCTATGGTTTT
The DNA here is from genome assembly GCF_000442215.2 of Lipotes vexillifer. Classification (NCBI taxonomy): domain Eukaryota; kingdom Metazoa; phylum Chordata; class Mammalia; order Artiodactyla; family Lipotidae; genus Lipotes; species Lipotes vexillifer. Next base: position 2,270,538 of record NW_006781329.1, read on the forward strand.
CAGGGTCTTTTATAGCTCTGTATGAATTTCAGGATTCTTTTTACTATTTTTGTGAAATGGAATCTTGATAGGGATTGCATTTACTCTATAGATGGCTTTGGATAGTATAGACATTTTAGCAATATTAATTCTTCTGACCCATGAACATGGGATATCTTTCCATTTATTTTTATATTCTTCAAATTCTTTCATCAGTGTCTTATAGTTTTTGATATGTAGAACTTTCACTTTCTTGGTTAAATTTATTACCAAATATTTTATTGTTTTGGGTGCTATTGTAAATGAAGTTGTTTTCTTTATTTCTTTCAAGATAGTTCATTTTTAGTGTAGAGAAATGCAACTGATTTCTGTATGTTGATTTTGTACCCTGAAACTGCTGAATTTGATATTAGTTCTAATGTTTTTTTTGGTTGACTCTAGGGTTTTCTATATATAATATCCTGTCATCTGCAAATAAAGATAGTTTTACTTCTTCCATTATGATTTGGATGCCTTTTATGTCTTTTTTTTGGCCTAACTGCTCTGGGTAGGACTTCCATTTGAAGAGAAGTGGAGAGAATGGGCATCCTTGTCTTGTTCCTGATCTTTTTTTCTCTTGTTCTTAATCGTAAAGGAAAAGTTTTCAATTTTCCACTGTTAAGTATGATATTAGCTCTGGGCTTGTCATATATGGCCTTTACTATGTTTAGGTGTGTTTCCTCTATACCCACTTTGTTGAGACTTTTGATCATGAGAAGTTGTTGAAATTTGTCAAATGCTTTTTCTGCATCTGCTGAGATCATATAATTTTTGTCTTTCATTCTATTAATGTGTATAGGATTTTTTGATTTGCATGTATTGAACTGTTTTTGCCTCCCCAAAGGTAAATTCCACTTGATCATGCTGTATGATCCTTTTAATGTGCCCTTGAATTTGGTTTTCTAGTATTTTGTTAGCATTTTTGCATCTATATTGGCCTATATATTTCTTGTAGTATCCTTATCAGACTTTGACATCAGGGTAATGCTGGCCTTATTAAATAAATTTGTGAGTGTTCCCAAACATTTTGGAAGAGTTTGAGAAGAACTGGAATTCATTCTTCTTAAATGTTTGGTAGAATTCACCAGTAAAGCTATCTGCTCCTGGACTTTTTTTTGTCGGGATTTCTTCTTACTCATTGATCTATTCACATTGTTTATTTCTTCATGATTCAGTCTTGGTAGGTTGTATGTTTCTAGGAATTTATCAATTTCTTCAAGGCCTGTCCATTGTTGTCATATAATTGTTCATAGTTTTCTCTTAAAAACCTTAGTATTTCTATGGTATCAATTGTAATATGCCTCATTTCATTTATAATTTTATTTATTTGAGTCCTCTCTTTTTTTTTTTCTTGGTGAGTCCAGCTAAAGTTTTGTCAATCCTTTTATTTTTTCAAAAAATCAACTCTTAGTTTCCTTGATCTTTTCTAATGTTTTTCTATACTTGATTTCATTTATTTCTGCTCTGACCTTTGTTATCATCTTCCTTCTACTATCTCTGGACTTAGTTTGTTCTTCTTTTTGTAGTTCCTTGATGTGTAAAGTTAGGTTGTTTATTTGAGATCTTTCTTTTTTTTTTTTTTTAATGTAGGCATTTATCATGAATTTCCCTTTAGAATTTCCCTTTAGAATTGCTTTTTCTATTTGTCATAAGTTTTGTTATGGTGGAGTTCCATTTTCATTTGTTTCCTGATGTTTTCTTTTCAACTGTTCCTTTGACACGTTGGTTTTTTAGAAGTTTGTTGTTTAATTTCAACATTTTTGTAAATTTTCTAATTTTCCTCCTCTTATTGATTTCTAGTTTCACACCATTTGTGGTCAGAAAAGATATTTGGTATGATTTTAATATTTTTAAATTTCCTAAGGCTTGTTTTATGACATAACATATGATCTGTCCTAGAAAATATTCTGTGTGTGCTTGAGAAGAATGTGTACAGATATCTGTGCTTGTTTTATTCTGCTTCACCTTACTGTGCTTCAGAGTTGCTGCCTTTTTTTTTTTTTTAAACAAATCAAAGGTTTGTGGCAACCCTGAATCGAGCAAGTCTGTGGGCACCATTTTTTCCAACAGCATTTGCTCACTTTGTGTCTTTGTGTCACATTTTGGTAATTAATTCTCACAATATTTCAAGCTTTTTCATTACCATTATATTTAAGATGATCTGTGACCAGTGATCTTTGATGTTACTACTGTGGCTCACTGAAGGCTCAGATGATGGTTAGCATTTTTTAGCAATAAAGTATTTTTAATTAAGATATGTACATTTTCTAGGCATAATGTTATTGCACATTTAATACACTACAATATAGTGGGAATGTGACTTTAATATGCACTAGAAAAGCAAAAAATTCATGTGACTCACTTTATTGCAATATTTATGGCAGTGGTCTGGAATGGAACCCACAATAACTCCAGGTTTCCTTGTATTCTTCTTCAATTGGATAGAATGTTCTGTATATGTTTGTTAAATTCATTTGGTTCAAGTCCAGTGTTTCCTTATTGGCTTTCTATCTGGGTGATCTGTCCATTATTGAATCTGGGGTATTGAAGCCCTCTCCTATTATTGTATTGATGTCTATTTCTCTCTTTAGACTTGTTAGTATTTAATATATTTAGATGCCTTGATGTTGAGTGCATATATATTTACACTTGTTATATTCTCTTGATGAACTGACATCCTTCATTTTTTTTTTTGAATTTTAGAATTTTATTTATTTTTTTATACAGCAGGTTCTTATTAGTTACATCCTTCATTATTATACAATGACCTTTTTGTCTCATTACAGTTTTTGATTTAAAATCTATTTTTTCTCATGTAAGTATCTACCCCTCTTCTCTTTTGTTTTCCCTTTTTCTGGAATATCTTTCTCCATCTCTTCACTTTGTGTCTATGTGTGTCCTAAAGGCTGAAGTAAGTCACTTGTAGGCAGCATATAACTGGGTCCCAATTTTTTAGTTTATTCAGCCACTCTGTACCTTTTGATTGGAGAATGTAATCCTTTTACATTTAGAGTAATTTATTGATAGGTAAGAACTTACTAATGCCATCTTATTGTTTTCTGGATGTTTCATAGTTCCTTTGTTCTCTTTATAAACTGATGATTTTTTAGTCATATATTTTGATTCCCTTCTCTTTATCTTGTGTGTATCTACTATAGGTTTCTGCTTTATGGTTACCCTAAGGCTTATGTGAAACATCATATAGATATAAAAGTCTGTTTTAACCTGATAGCATCTTAAATTCAATCACATACAAAACCCTACACTTTTACTTCCCCCATTTTATACTTTGAATGTCACAGTTTACATCTTTTTATATTGTGTATCCATTATCAAAAATTGTAGCTAAAAAAAAAAAATTGTAGCTATAGTTATTTTTAATACTTCTGTCCTTTAACCTTTGTACTATAGTTTTGTGGTTAACACACTAGCCTATTACAGTATTGGGGTATTCTAAATTTTACTATTTATTTACCTTTCTCTTTATTGATTCTATGGGTTATTTTCTTGGCAGGAAGAAAGTGGTAACTACCCTGTCCAAAATCGTTAAAGCAATACATCAAACATAATGAATCACCTTCATTTTGCCTTGAATTCATCTAAGACCTCTTTCAACTGAATTATATTTTTGGTAACAAAAGTCCAAAGTGTTCTAAATATTTTATATGATTTTGCTGATGGAAATTCAACTTAGAATTGATAGTTATTTGGGCAAATTTTAACACAGAAGTGTGAAGGATTGCAAACTTTATCCGTCACATGGAAAAAAGTGTGTACGTTAGAATATCAGTGTACTACCTAGGCTGGTCAAGGGCTACAGAGCTCTCATTCTACTAGTGTGGAGACAATATGTTAGTGTCGTAGTTGTGTAAGATGGTTGGTAAGTTTTGGCTGAGTCATACCTACATTCTTTCCTAAACCGAAATAATCTTAAGCCTATTGCTTCATTTTTACTCTGCCTGCATTCATGAGTACCACTTACCTGTATTAGCACTGGCTTGGTGCCTGCAGCAATCTACAGAGGAGAGGCAGTACAGGGTAGAGGCTAATGAAAGAGCCCAAATGGTCATTTGCTCTAATGTAATTTAAGCAAAGTCAAGATGGGTTTCTGAAGAAGAGCTGTTTTCATTCAGTAAAGGTCCTATGCACAGTCATATTTTAACAAGATTCCCAATTTGCATTATGAAAAGCTCACAGACTTCCCTTCATAAGGCAATTTACTGCACTTGCCCTTTTGGTAACATTACTATGTGTTTGTACTGAAGCCTATTATTAAATGAATAAATAGCAGGAAAATGCAATATTAGATTAAAGAAAATGTTGGGCTTTCAAATGGCAAACAAATGTGTTAAAAAGTCTTGTTCTTTAAATACAGCTCTATGGGCCTCTGAAAGACTATAAAAATGGCAGGGAAGACCTGTGATGCATAGATAGAAAATGTTATTGTGGCTACATGGGCCTTACAAACAATCTACAGAAATATGACACATGTTTTCTTTATCAGGTACAAAATTACTTCCAACATTTTAACGTATTTTTGTCTACAAAAAAATTTTGGGATTCAGCTTGGTACTCAAGAACTTCTAGAAAAGAATTCCCAATGCCTCCATTTCCCTTATATCTCTCAATCAGTATTAGGCTTTCAATCCTCATACACTTCTTAATTAATCACATCCTTTTTGATAATCCACAGTAGTCCACAAGCTATAAACTTTCTTATAAATTAAACTGGGCTACTATGTGGTTTAACAAATAAGAAAAGGAAAGATACTAAGGACTTCCCTTTGAGTCTTCTGGCTATTTGCTATTCTCTGAATGGTGGCTAATGCAAAATCAGGGTCCAATTTTATGCCAATTATGTGCCCCAGTTAGCAGTGCTAATTGGGGCACACAAGTAAATTGTACTCTGCCCTGTGGAAATTTTCAGTTAGTCAACTAAATCAAAATCATTGAGAACACTAATCCATTGCTCAGTCACTACTTAATTAAGTGCAAAATCTATGGTCCTTCCAGGAAGGACAAAGTTCAGACATGGAATCTCAATAGTCAGTTGTTTGGAATTTTATCTGTCTTTTATCTTTGGTTGTAATCTAAGTTAAAATATAAGTATGTTTGCTTTTGAAGAGTGGGACATGGGACATTTTAGTGAGAATTAACAATCCAAGTATTATGAAAGTAGACAGGAGTAAAGGTCATTTGGTTTCCCTCACACTTGAAAGATAGATTTTCTGAGGGGGAAAAAATGATTTTTACACATACGGAGCATAAAAACATTGACAAATTTAACAGCAAATGCTCCACATTTCATAGGGTCAAATTATAGTTTGGGTTCAACCTTATTGTCTGAACTTCAACCATGTTTAATTAGAGGGCCAAGATGTTTCTCTGTTTGTTCACTGATATATCCTAAGTGCTCAATAAATATTTTTCAATGAATGAATGGACAGGCACATGATGTCTCGGCAAAAATTAATTAATTGAAAAAATATTATATTTACATGATATCTTAAGCTATAAAATAACATTTGTAATGTGTCTGGTACAGTGGCCACAGTACTTAAAGAATATTATGTTGCTGGTGGAATGGTTCAGTAACTCTGAGAGAGATCATGACCTTTAAAATATGTTTACTTTTCTAGAATGCAGGAAGGTGATTTTACTCCTGAAATCTTTTGTTTGAGGTACAATATAAATTAAAAGTAGTTAAAACCCAAATATTTTTCTAAAATTAGAATTACAGCTTAGAATCAGTGGCCTTAAAAAGTTTTATTTCCTTTATTGATAGAATGTATAGTTTTTTTAAATTGTAATGTGTAAGCTACTTTCAGCTCGAGAATAGCTAGAATCCTAAGGAAATTAATTTTGGCAAGAATCATGGCTAGAATAAAGCCACATTTTCTTTCAATGTTTGTTTTTCTCAAGTAAACTGACCCAATTACTTGTAATTTGTAATGAAAGATAATTGACAGTTTTAGACAGAAATTTAAATTTTGATCATGAAGATCTAATTATAATATTGCTGAAATAATCATTGATTCATGTTTTGAAAAAGGGGCCTTCCCTACTGGTACTACTTTGACCCTCTTTCAACGTCTCTGAACTTTCTAAGCTATTTCTTTGCTAGCTTTTGTTCTTCTTTTTGTTCTTCACCTAAATCCTTTTGCTCCTTTCCCTTAAAGGGGTCACACACAGTAACCCATGATCTCTCTTCTGTAATACAGTTTGGAAATTCCAAATTCCTACAGGACATTTTCAAATAGATGCCCGAGCAGCATCTCAAGATTAAGAAATATTATTTTATCTTTATCCCTTTTTCTTCCAACACTTGCTTTGACTCCTGACATTCCAATTTTTGTTAATTGTATTTTCCTATCTGCTGTTCATCCTTGGCTTGGACCCTCTTGCTCCTCTCTCCCCTTCACCCCTCACTTTCAGGAAGAGTTGTCAGTCCTTTTAATTTCTTAGTTTTTTCATAGATGTCATATGCATCATTTTCATTCCCAAAGATTTTCCTTATTTTCAGTTATGACCTGCTTATACCAGGCTTATTGTACTTAGACAATTGATTCTAATAGTTTTCTCTTCCTTTCATGTCTTTCCTTCTGCAATAGCTCCATGCCAAGTCACTTTTCTCCAAATTTTCCTGAAATGTATGAGAGCATGCCACACTCTTACTGAGGGACTGACTATACCTGTAGATATATTTTCAAAATCCTTCTTCAAAATCCTTCTGGTTCCTTATATTCCACATCCTATCCCGGATATAACCTATATTTCCTACCATATGACTCATATGTTTTCTATAAACAAACAAAGCGTCAATATCATCTGATGGGCATTCCCCAAAACAATGAGCTTTGCAAACTTCACATCTTGTTCAGATCCTCAATTTCTGTTTTAGTCCATCTGGGCTGCTATAACAAAATCCTACAGACTGGGTGACATATAAACAACAGAAATTTATTTCTTACAGTTCTGGAGGCTGGAAGTCCAAGATCATGGTGCAAGCAGATTCAGTGTCTAGTCAGGAGTCACCTTCTGGTTCACAGATGGTTGTCTTTTTGCTACATCTTCACATAGTGGAAAGAGTTGAGGGATCTCTCAGGGGTCTCTTTTATAAAGTCGCTAATCCCATTCATGAGGACTCTACCCTCAAGACCTAATAACCTCCTAAAGGCCCCACCTACAAATACTATCATACTGGGGGTTAGGTTTCAACACATGAATTTGGGTGTATACAAACATTCAGTCTATAGCACTTCCTTACTTCCTCTGGCCTATCAAAATCTTATTCTTTAGGATTTATTTTTTAAAAATCACCTTTTCTAAGTCCTTTCTTAATTGGATGTTTTAAGGGATTGGGGAAGGGGGTGGCATAAAAGAAACGTTTTTCCTTTTTAGGCCCCACATTATTTAAGTAGCTCTTTATAGAAGATAGTAAGAAAAAAATAAAGTGTTAAGAAGTAGACATTATTCAGAAGGACTTAAAAAATAGATAAATTTTAACTTAAGGGCTTCCCTGGTGGCGCAGTGGTTGAGAGTCCGCCTGCTGATGCAGGGGACACGGGTTCGTGTCCCGGTCCGGAAAGATCCCACATGCCATGGAGCGGCTGGGCCCGTGAGCTGTGGCCGCTGAGCCTGCGCGTCTGGAGCCTGTGCTCCGCAACGGGAGAAGCCACAACAGTGAGAGGCCCTCATACCGCAAAAAAAAATAAATAAATAAAATAAATAATTTTAACTTAAGGTAACCTTAAGTTATAATCAGATATATTTCATCCCTCTGATAGTTCTTTCCCTTTGAACAGTTTCAAAAGTCTAAGCAGAACTGATTGACCACTATGCTCACTGCACCTTCCATTTGAGATGACTTGTCTCTCATATCTAAGATGTTTGACAACTAATATTTTTCCTTCCTCACTTGGGGCCCAGAGTAAAAGATTTCCTCTGACTAGTATTTGAGAATTTACCAAATAGCACTCTCATAACATAGTGCAAGGCATAAAGACTATAAGACATCTTGTGCTTTGGTCCCACTTCCGTATAAGGCCAATTGGATATTAGACCTTTATAGGATTCAGACAGTCTAGATGTTGCTGTATGATGCTCTCCTGGTGACAGTATAGCAAGTCCAAATGTTCTCAAGGGAAGGCAAAGTTCACACATAGGAAATAGTAAAGAAAGCCCTTGGGTGGGCTGAAGCAGGATTATTCAAGAATTTTCTGGCATATTACTTGTATAAAAGATGCTCTCCTCTTTCAGAATTCTGTAATACTCATGTGAAATTTATCATATACTGCCTTATTTTACAGGTATTGGTGTACATAGCTTTATACAAAACTATGTTATAAATTGGTGAAAAACAGAGACTAAATCTTATATATAAAAGCATTTGGAACAGTGATTAAATATGAAGTTATTTAGTAAATATTTACTGAACAGATAAAGAGATCCTCCTATGAAGTTAAAAACCCTTGAGTTTTCTCTTTTCCCACTCAAATGGCAGTCGTGTTATAGCCAGAGGGAACCTGGACTTAGAGTTAATAAATGTGGGTTTGACTCTCATCCCTGCCCCTTTCTACTTTTGAGAACTTAGTGAGCTTAAGAATCTCTTAGAACATCATTTATTCATTCATTTAATATACATTAAGGAGATTCAGGAAAGCATATTTTCATAGAAACCAGGAAACAGGAAAGAAAGAAGTTTTTAAAATTTGGCAATTTTCAAAGTATCAAATAATTTTCTAAAAGTTAGGAAGAATGATACTTTTAAAATGTTATTGGATTTAGTGTCCAGAAATTCATTGGTAGTATGAGAGAAAATGATTTCATTAGAATGGAATACTCACACACACACACACACACACACACACACACACACACACACACTTAAGTAAATTATGGTAGAAATTGAAATAGATCTAAGGTCTTTAAAGTCTATATTAGACTAGGTTGGATTCTTTGAGTTGAAAACAGAGAAAATGCTTTTGGTAAGCCAGGTTTGAATATATAGGTTGTTATAGTATGTGCCAAGGATTATATGTAATGTAAGACGTTCAATATGTACAGACTATGTTCCCTCCTTTTCCATCTTAATGCCAGACAACTTTAGAAGAATGTAAAGTGACTGTATTCCATCTTTTGCTACAGTGAGTTTAAAATCACCCAATTATTATTTATAATATGTCCTTTAAATTATTAACTATTATAAGATTTTAACACAGCTGTTAATACAGTGATTCTTTTGAAATAAGATAGTATTTTTAACATTCCACTATCTTATTTTCATTAGCTATAGTGTTTTCTGTTGTATTGCAAAATAGTCTGTGGTCAGAATTATTTGTTTAAGGCAACACTATCATTTTAGCCTTTTGAAGGTGATCTTTTGAAGGTGTTTTTGCACTTTCAGAACAACTTTAAAAGAGAGGGAAAAGTATTTGTGTGGTCACTTCTCAGTTTCTTTGTTTTGAAGAAGAGATGCCACATTAAGAATTTTTTTCTTTTAGCTGGAACACAAAAACCAGGTGTCATCTTCAATGTGAGCCCCTCAGTAGATTAAATATACCCTCAAAGGAAAATCATGCGAAGTTTCCATTGTGAAGGTACAAGGGCCTGTGTCCTGCTTGTCTCTTTAGTTTTCACTTGCTGTCACAAAGGAAGCCCACTAGATGGTGTTAAAACCACAAGCTACCTAGTTTGATTCTATTTAAAAGAAAAAGTCTTCAAAGGAGAGGGCTTAAAAGGTTTCAAAGGTTGTATTTTGCCCGTTTTTTAATTCAAAAGGGTAGAAGCAAGAAAAATTAGAGTGGTATTTTCCATGCAACTTAATTGTATGTAGTTATGACGTAGAATACCTTTTGGCCTTGAATTATTTTCCAATGAGCTGCCTTCAAAATTAAGCTGTTTTGTCAGGATAAATATCGAGTAAAATGGTTATGAATCATAGTGTCAAGTTTTAATACAAATCAGAGAGTAAATTAATCCAACTCTGTCTGACTCATCATGCTTTTCTTCTTCAGATACAAATGAAGAATAAACAATGTTTTGGTAATTTTTAGGTTAATCATGTAGAACTGATTACTCAAAAAGAATGCTATTAACATTTAGTCAATTTATACCCTACAATATGACAAATTAAAATTAATGTTGCTGTTTTTAAGATATCAAATGGGTCATGATTTTAAGAAAAATGAGAATTGCTATAGAAAACTGGTTAGGTTGTCTGTGGGCCCAGTGAATCAAGTTACTTGGGAAAACCCCACTGAAATTCCCCTAAGAAAAAAAGTGCAAATAATTGAGTAAAAACAACTCCGATTTAGGTAGATTGTGTCTTTAGTTTAAACAGGTTATCTTTAAAATTGTACAACAAGGAATAATAATCAATTCTCAGTAATTCCCTGTGGAATAGCTATGGTAAAATTTGCCAGTAGCTTAATAACAAAAGAAAGATTTTCTTTTTAGATTGTGTATGTTCTCCTGATGAAGCTCTGTTTGATAATTTCTTCAATGTTTATAATCAGTTCCCTTTAGTATTCACTTAATTAGCTCATTTCAGTACACTTCCTGATGGCATATGTATGTAAATACATATTTTAAATCATTCCCTTTATCTCCAAGTAATTAATGTAATGAAAATATATAACTATTAACTTTTGAAACAGGTCTAAAAAATGCATACTACACATTATAATGTAAATTACCTTACAGGGGAGAGAATATTTTTTTTTCACTTTTTGCACATCAAACATCTCCATAACTGTCAACTTGGCATCTTTCTACATGTACATATACCAAGCTCTCTCTGAGCCCCTTACCTTTAAAATGCATTTAATAATAATGATGCCTATCATCTAAGAGTCATAGAGTGACAGCCAGTGACCTTCTCTACACTGTCAGTAATGTCTGGAGATCATAAAAAAAGATCTCCTGGCTGGAGATCATTTTAAAAAATCTGCTTCCCTTCCATTTTGGCAAATGCATTTCCCATGATGTCTACTTGAGCATTATCTATATGTTGTTACTTTCAATGGTAAATTTATCCATCTCTGGTGGTATAACTGCTCTGCTCCTCCATGATTTGATTGACTTAGGCAATTTTAAAGCCTTTTGATTGTCTACATTTTATTCTAGAACTTAACAGGAAGAAATCTGGGAACTCTCTTTTCCTTCTAGGGGTAGTTAAAGCTCTTTAAGCAAAGATTCTGTTGACGTGCCGGTCTACCAACCCTCGACATACCTTCTCTGAAAGCTGCCTCACTTGCTCAAGCTCTGTTACTTCTGAATAAGTTAGCAGCATCTAGGTCAAATCCTAGAGGTTAGGCATTTTTGGTTTCTTCTTAGAGGGTGGACTGTGCTTTCTGTTCTGACTTGACATTGCAGTAATAGTAAGATTGTCATTGGTCACTTACTCAAATGACATCTACTGACTTTTTTAACAGCTTTATTATGGTGTAATTTTAAAAGTATATAATCTACACTTTTAAAGTGATCAATTTAATGTTTTTGTAAATTATATTCACAAAGTTGTACAGCCATTACCACAGTCAATTTCAGAACATTTTCACCATCCCCAAAATAAATCCCACACCTGTTAGCAGTAACTCCCCATTTCTCTTCAATCCCCTAGACTTTGTCAACCTCTAATGTATTTCCTATTTCTATATATTTGCCTCTTCTGGACATTTCATATACATGGAATCATATAATCCATAGTCCGTTGTGATTGGCTTCTTTCACTTAGCATAATGTTTTAAAGGTTTATTCATATTGAAGCATGTATCAGTACTTCATTTTTTTTTTTTTTGCGGTACGCGGCCCTCTCACTGTTGTGGCCTCTCCCGTTGTGGAGCACAGGCTCCGGACGCCCAGGCTCAGCGGCTCTGCGGCACGTGGGATCTTCCCGGACCGGGGCACGAACCCGTGTCCCCTGCATCGGCAGGTGGACTCCCAACCACTGCGCCACCAGGGAAGCCCTAGTACTTCATTATTTTTATAGCTGAATGATATTACATTATCCGGATATACCACATTTTATTTGTGTATTCATCAGTTCATAGATGTTTGGGTTGCTTATACTTTTTATCTATTATAAATAATACTTCTATAAACATTTTTGTACAAGTTTTTGTGTGACTGTACAGATCCTCATCTTTTCATTTCTTGGTCATATACTAAGGAGTAGAATTGCTGGATCATATGATAACTTTGTATTTAACATTTTTCAGGAACTGCCAAATAGATTCTCTAAGCAGATGACACATCTTACATTCCCATCAACAATGTAAGAGGATTCCAATTTCTCCACATCCTTGCCAACACCTGGTGTTATCTGTCTTTCTGATTATAGCCGTCCTAGTACATGTGAAGTGATATCTCACTGTGGTTTTGATTTACATTTCCCTAATGGCTAATGATAGTCAGCTTTTTGTGAATTTACTGTCCATTTGTATATCTTCTTTGGAGAAATATCTATTCAAATTGCCCATTTTTTCACTTGAGTTTTCTTTTTTTATTGTTGCCTTATGATTTCTTTATATATTCTTGATACAAGTCCATTTTAAGATGTATGATTTGCAAGTATTTTCTCCCATTCTCTGGGTTGTTTTTTCACTTTTTGATGGTGTCCTTTTAAGCACAAAAGTTTTTAATTTTGATGAAGTTGAATTAATTTTTGTTGCTGTTGTTGTTACATGAAGACTGTCTAATCCTCAGTCATGAAGAGTTACTCCTATGTTTTCTCCTAAGACTTACATACATTTAACTTTTACATTTAGATCCATGATCCATTTTGAGTGAAGTTTTCTGTCCAATCCTCTTATTCTAACTTCCTTCTTTTTAAGATAAAGGGATGTCCTTCCCTTAAAAAAAAATATGTTCTGATTAATTATTCAGTGGAGATATAGATTTTAAACCAGGTAATATCTGCATTCCTTTCTTCTCATTTTAGGCAGTGACTTTATAATTCGTCTGGCATTATGTATTATTCTTAATCTATGGATTGAAGTAACCAACAGAAATATTAGATCTGGGATATGGAATACAGTATACTTTTATTGTTTTCCTTTTTTGAGGATACTGGATGTTTGGGTGGACATGTTGAATTCAGCTTGAGACTTTTCCAGGACTGAGGAGGAGGTGCTGTAGGTCACAAGATGCCAAGTTTCCACAAAAAGATAATAAAATCACCAGATAGACATGCATAAGGGCAAGTAATTCCAAATTATAGGAAAGGGTTTGCTCAAAGACCCACTCTTCCCATGCCTCCTCATAAATTCTTGTTTCTTATAAGATATGGATTATTTCAGCAATTGGTGATGGGGGGGAGCTGGAATGTAAAAGAATTTTGAAGTGTGGTGAAAGACGTGCCTTTTGTCCAAGCTACTGCTTTGAGTAGCAATTGAAATGCAGCCCTATCACTGTTCCAATACCAGTAGGCATTATTAGGTCACACTGACTTAGAAGATACTGAGAACTAGAATGATCCCTATCATTTCTAAATTATACCTGAACCCCAAATGAGCTTAAGAAACTAGGCAGAGATACTGGCCATGATCACATATAGCTTATTCATCCCCAACTGCCACAGCAACTTGCTGGTTACTTATTACCAAGGGACCCTGAGATTCACTATAAAAATCAAGCATTGCTTTTCTCAAAAATTAAAATATTGAGTATTTTTCTCTAAGTAGAATATGTTAATGTCTTTAATACATATTGTAGATCATATTATCTAAATATTTTAAGTTATTGAGTAAAGAAGCCATGCCTTATTATACATTTATATGGCAGGGTCAGCAAAAGCAAATATTACAATGTCATGTAATATGGGTAAGTAACTGGCTTTATTGGGGAAATATAATTCAAGGGTCAGTTAAAGAGAGGCAAATGGTCTCTTGTTGCCTCTTAATCCAAAAAAAGACAAATTGGAGCTATGGCATTGCTGGATACTCAGTGGAATAATCCTCCAGGAGGGAAACCCAGCCCCCCTGCTCTTCAACATTCTTATGGTACAAGAGTGAGAACAGCCTTGGATATAGGATATAAAAAGATAGCACTTAGCTAGAAGATAGTTTTAACGAGAGTTCCATCTGTACAGGAAATTATCTGAGAATGCTGGTGGCTAGCACCTGGTGATCCCCTGATCAATTTGACTCAGATTTGGGGAAAAAGGAGGTGTCTGCTCCAGTCAGGCAACCTTAGCTATTGGGGTCTTTTACTTGAAAACACTTTGTATTGTGCCCCAATATATAACTCAGTGCTAATAAGAAGAATAGTTTATCAGTAAGTGCTTGCTGAATAAAATATGCAGTATCCACATATGTAAAATAAGATAGGTAACTATATTCCTTTCCGTCCACCCAAAAGTAAGAGCATAGAATCTCTTTTTTAATATATTTCCTATATAAGAATTAATTTTCTGTACTAAACTTCATAATAATTTATTATTTAGGTATTATTATCGACATTTCCTGAGGTTCAATGAAAGGTTAAATAAATTGTCTGGATCAAATTAGAAGATCTGTAATTTAAACCTAGATATACCTGATTCCACAGCCCAATACCCTCATTTTGATTTGTCAAGTGATAATTTTATAAAACTACACATAGCTGTACTCAGTTGTGCCTCTTTTCATACATCAAATAAAAAATTCGATTTTGAACAGTGGAATTCTGCAGTTTTGCTCTACCAGTCTTCCGCTATCACTTGAACACAGCTTTCCTCTTACTTCATTACCAAACTCAGGATTATAGGATTGGTAGTGTGGCAAGAAGAGCTGGAAAATGAGGAGGGATAAAGAGATTTTCTGTTCCATTCTATCTAGAGCACGTTTGGAATCTGAATGAAGGTCGAAGTGAGGGTTGGGTACAGAATACGATGGATAACATCTCTTAATTTTTGAAAAATGGTTTCAGGAAACCCCGTAAGCCAGAATGCTGGGAGAAGTTGATGTGAAAGAAATTCACAGGCGTAAAAAGGAGGAGAGACTTGTCTCAGTTACTGTATATCGATCTGTAAACTGAGAATAATGAAAGGGATTTACAGTCTGGTGGTTTTAGGACTCTGTTTAGCCAAGAAATTCTTGGTTCAGCCAAATATTACTTAGATACATAATGAAATAAATAAAACACAACTGTTCTGTTTCTGTTTCTTTTTGGTTGGGCACCATAGTCTATGTTCCATTTTCATGATTTTTTTCTTCCTCAGACATCTTCAAGTCAGTGATTTTGTATATCCCTACTTAATACAGTTTAAGATTGGTAATTATGTTTCAAATTAAATTTTATGACCCTTGAAGTCTAAGGCCATATTTTGACCTTCTCCGTGGCTTTACTCAGTGCCCAATAAACAGCATCATGTATTTAATAACTACTCTCAGCGTTGGTCGAAAGCTATTGATTGACCATCGGCTGAGAGGAGAAAAGTGTACAATACCTTCATGCCTTAATTCTGGATCCCTTGGCAACCTCTGCCCTCATTAGGAAAGCTGTCTCATCTATTATTGTATCTATAGTATCTACTTTTGTACCTGGAATTCAGCATACTCACAATATGTTGGATGAAAAGACTTTTCAAGTTTCCAGCTATAAATTGGTTCCTATTGGGTTTTGAAATGGATTTTTATGGAATTTGGTAAAGTTCAGCATCCAAGAGGAGTGCTTGTGTATTTCTTGTTCCCACTTGTATATCTGGACCTCTGATGACTGATGTCTGGCTTTTTATTCTCAAATTATCCATCAGTATTTTACTTACTGTAGACTACCTGAATAATCAGTGACTCTTAATACTCTGTTTCCATCCATCCATCCATCCATCCATCCATCCATCCTTCTATCCGTTGTGGAATAACTTCCACTCTACCCTTTTTCTGGACCTCTGTAACATTACACATCATTTACAGGCTCAGTAGTACAAACCAAGAAGGAATCCTGTTTATTATCAGTATGAGTTATCCATGTATGCTTCAGGCTAATGTCTAGCTCTAAATGGCGTGGGAAGATTAAAGAAAAAAGATATTTACATTTCTTATAAGGAAGGTCTTATTATAATGCAGAGGCCAAGATACATGTTAAAACATAATTTTGACCATTCTATCAATAACAACTTTTCACATTTGAATAAAGTTTTCAGTTTATAATTTCACAAAGTTTTCAAAATTATTTCTGGCAACAAATGCTGTTAATAGTGTGATTATTATCATCAGTAATTAGTAACAATGGCAGGGCATCTCTGAAGAACCTGGAAATAAGGAAAATATTCTTTTTTCCTCTAAGTATTAGCTTTTAAAATCAACATTTATTAGATAAAGAAAGAGATGAGCAGAGTCACTCATAAGATTCAACTCAAACGTGATAGAGTGCATCACTATATTTTTAAAAAACGGTGTCAAAATGGGCATTGATGAGCCATGAAGACAGAATAATTATTTACAAAGAGAAATGTTAGAAATAAGTATTATTCCAAGCACCATCCAGAAGAGAGAGCCTTAAGAAATGGACTTGGACTATTACAGTCCCATTGGCAAGATCAAGCCTTGCTATTATGACATTAAAACACAAGGCTATAGGAGTCTGATACTATTAACATTTCAATTTTGATGACTTATTTTGTGCTGCTTCCACATTTCACCAAATAAGCTACTTATGATTTGGCTTTACCTGTAGGTTTGCCTATAGGAGAGAAAGGACTGATTGCGCAGCTTCAAGTATACTGGGTTATGGGATAGTTATATTAGTTGGATATTTTGGGCTGCAAGTAACAGAAACCTATTTGTGCCAGCTTAAACAAACAAAAAATAACTAAATGTGAATATGTGAATTGGTAATAAAGATGTGCTGCAGGAAAAAAAAGTGTGTCTTGGAGTTTGTGGGGATGCTTGCAGATAGGTCTCCAAAGTGGGCTAAAATGAAAAACTGGAAAGCCACAGAGAAGTCACAAGGTACTCGATCTCCAGCTCTCATTTTTCTTCTCCACATGGATGCTTCCTTTTTCATTTTCTATAAACAATTACTTCTGTTTCTCTAGACTACTTGGGAATTACAAGATTATTACTTTATATTTCCCTGGCATAAATGTTTTTACAATTAGCCATATAAATAGAAACTATTTTATTTCATTTCTTTTTTATTATTGAGGTATCATTGACTTATTACTCACAGGTCCATGGACTGAGGGCCTTCCTCTTGTGTGCCCCTTAGATAAGACTCCCATGGAGCTTACCAAAACCCCTCTCTTTCTGGCTTGAATTGACCAATCTGGCCTTAGCCTGGGAATACCAAAGCACTCCACTCATGTACCCTAATAAAGACATTTGCTCTGGTTCCTGCCACTTTCTCTGCCTACACCCTGTTTGATCTCCCCTTGTGGCCCCTCAAGGTTACCATATACCTGTTAAGTCCAGGACCTGTGAATAATAAACTCCTCTCTTTCAATTTCTTTTGCTCTTTTGTTGAATCATAGCTTACTATCTGACACCCTGGGGATTTACTTAACAAGTATTAATTTAAGAAAGTCACAAAAGGTATGAATTTTAAGGTCCACTTGTCAATTTCTGCAAAGAAATCCTTCTCGAATATTTATTGGAATTATGTTGAAACTATACATCAGTTTGGGGAGAATTGACATGCTAAAATATTTGAGTCTTCTGACCAATGAATAAATATGTCTCTCCATTTCTTTGGGTGTTCTAAAAATTTTCTTTCAGTAAATTTTTGTAGTTTATAGTGTACAGAACTTGCACATTTTCAGCCACATTTATCTCTGTATATGTTTTACTTTTTAATCTATTGTAACTGGTATTTTCTATTCCAATTTTCAATTGTTTTTATAGACATAGAAATTCAATTATTTTGTATATTGATCTTGTATCCTGTAATGTTACTAAACTCATGTAAAAGTTATAGTAGCTTCTGGGTGTTTCTCCCACATTTTCTTCATAGACAATTATGTCATCTGTGAATAAAGACAAGTTTAATTTTGTCTTTCCTACCTGGATACCTCTTATTTCTCTTACTTTCATTATTGCTTTGGCTAGAAATTCCACTAAAATATTGAAAGGAAGTGGTGATGGTGGACATCCCTTTCTTCTTCCTGATTATAGAAGAAAACATTCAGTCTTTAAATATTAAACATAATTATAGCTGTAGGGTTTTTTCTAGATGCCATATATCAGGATTGGGATACTCTCTCCTTTTCCTGCTTTGCTCACAGGTTTTTTCAGGAATGGATGCTGCATTTTGTTAAACGCTTGTTCTAAGATGATTATGTTTTTGTTAGTGTCTGTGTTGGGTGGGTGGTGTTTTTAGTTTGGTAACGTTGAATGATCATGATTTAATTTCTAATGTTAAATTAACCTTGTATTCCAGAGATATACCTCATTTGACCTTGATGTATTATCTTTTTTATATGTTGTTGGATCGGATTCGCAACTATTTTCCTGGATACTTATGTAGCTTTGTCCACGAGGCATTTTGGTCTATGATTTTCTTTCTTGTAATACCTTTGTTTTCCATATCAGGGTAGTACTGGCCTCTGGAATTATTAGGAAAGAATTGCATTTTTATGTTATTATAATGGAATTGTTTTCTTAGTTTCCTTTTCAGGTTGTTTAATGCATGTTGATCTTGTACCCTGAGACATTGCTGTATTCATTTGTTAGCTCTAATAGCTGTTTTAAGGATCCTTTAGGATTTTCTATATATAAGGTCATGCCATTTGTGAAGAGATAGTTTTACTTTTTCTTTTCCAATTTGAATGCCTTCTATTCCTTTTTATTGCCTGTTTGCTCTTGCTAGAACTTCCAATGCAAATTTCAGTAACTGTGATATGGGGAGCATCCTTCCCTTATTCTTCATCTTAGGGTGGAAAGCTTTCATTTTTTTTCACTACTAAGCATACTGTCAGCTGTGAGTTTTTATAAATGCCCCCTATCATGTTGAAGAAGTTTCCTTCTATTCCTAGTTTTCTGCGTTATTGTTATTATGAAGGGTGGTGGGTTTTGTCAAATGCTTTTTCTGAATTAATCAAGATGATCATTTTTTTCCTTCATTCTGTTTATATGGTATATTACATTGACTGATTTTCATATGTTCAACCACTCACATTCCTGAGATAAATTTTACTTTGTTGTGGTCTGTACTCCTTTCAGTATGCTGTTGAATTTAGTTTGCTAGCATTTTGTTGAGAATTTTTCCGTCTATATTCATAAGTGATATTGGCTGGTACATTTCTCTCCTTGTGATGTCTTTATCTGACTTTGGTATTAAAGTAATGCTGGCTTCATAGGATGAGTTAGAAAGTCTTCCCTCTTCCTTTTGTGGAAGAGTTTCAGAAGAATTGGTTTTAATTCTTCTTTAAATGTTTGGTAGAATTTGCCATTGAATTCGTCTGGTCCTGGGCTTTTCTTTGTCAGAAAACTATGTTTTGTTTTAAATTACTGATTCGATCTCCTTCTTTATTATACATTTATTCAGATTTTTAATTTCTTCTTGAAATCCATTTTGGTGGTTTGAGTGTTTCTAGGAATTTGTCCATTTCATACAGGTTATTTCACTTAATAGAATATAATTGTTCATAGTATTCTCTTATAATCTTTTTTCTTTTCTGTAAAGTCAGTAGTAATGAGCCAACTTTCATTTCTAATTTTAGTTATTTGCATCTTTTCTCTTTTTTTATTAATCTAGCTAAAGATTTGTCAATTTTGTTGATCTTTTAAAAGAACAAACGTCGATTTCATTGATTCTTTATATTGTTTTCCTGTTTTCATTTTTGTTTATGTGTGCTCTAATCTTTATCATATCCTTAGGATGGAAAAAGCCGTTCTGAGTTGCTCTCTGGTCATTTTACAGTATGACAGCTCTGCTCATACCCAGAGTCTGGACATTTAGATAAGGACCCAAGCTTAGGATTCCCAGCACATGTTCCCACCTTGCTTTTCCTGAGGTACCTTTTAAAATAACCACTTATATTTGAGCCCATGAAAAATTCGTGACTGCTGCCCCAATCACCCTATAGCAATAGGTGCTTGCTACCCTCTCTCTTATCTCCTGCTTGCTAGTGACCAGGGGAAGGGGCAGAGGACCTCCCTTCCCCTGGCTCATTGCACCTCTATTCTGGTATCTGTAAGTAATAAAACTATGACTTTATTACCTTTGTGTGAGTGTATTGAAACAGTACCTTCAGTCAAAATACCTTCTGGGTTTTCACTTCCCTAGAGTGGGAACTTGGATGCTGAGGGAGCTGCCTGCCATCTTCATGTGGATGGCTTGTGCCCCTCATTCAGTGGGTCATAATTGGCATATTCTTTGACAACAGACCAGCTCCAGGTTTTCCAATATAATCCTTCCTTCTGGATTTAGTTTAGTCTGCTCTCTTTCTCTAGATCACTTAGATGTGAAGTTTGCTGTTGATTTGAGATTTTCTTTTTTATATGTTGACATTTACAACTGTAAGTTTTCTTTTTTTAGGAGAAATTTTACTAATACATTGGAATATTAATATTATTAAAATATAAATTTTAATAATATATTGAATTTAACCTACTACATCCAAACATCATTTCAACATGTAATTAATATAAAAATATTAATGAGACATTTTACACTCTTAAGTCTTCAAACCCATTGTGTACTTTACATTTACAGCATATCTCAATTCTGACTAGCCCCATTTCAAGTGTTCAGTAGACACATGTGGCTGATGGCTACCATATTAAACAGTGCAATCTAAACCCTGAGCTCAAGATTCTCTCCAGAGAAATCCTGATGGTCCAGATTTCCCTCTACCAATGAGACTTCCAATTCACTGCAAGGATGCAGCTTGCCCCTCTGATATACGCAGTGAGTTTCCTGCCCAGATGGAAGACTAGAGAACCATGAGATGTGGCTGAACCAGTAGGCCTGGACCACTTCAGTATGAAAGTGTCAAAAGCCCACAGCCAGGGGACACAGTGAATGTTCGCACCTTTCACTTTAGAACTATGGTCTTTGAAGCTTGAGGAATTCACCTGACCAGCTTCCTGACTCTACCTGCCTGGGCCACTGTGCTAGACTTCCCATATGTCTGACACCATGTTTGTATCCTCCTTGGGGCTCTCTATATAAGTTTTCTTCTAAGCACTGTTTTCTCTGCAACTGGTAAATTTTGATATGTTTGGCGTTCATTTTCATTTGTCACAAAGTATTCTCTAATCTCCCTTGTAATTTCTTCTTTGACCCATTAGTTATTTAGGAATGTGTTGTTTAATTTCCACATATTTCTTAATATTCCAATTTTCTGTCTGTTATTGATTTCAAGTTTCATTTCATTATGTTTAGAGGAGATACTTTTATGATTTCAATCTTTTTATATTGAGACTTGTTTTGTGACTTAGCATATAGTCTGTCCTGAAGAATGTCTCTCGTGTGTTTGAGAAAAAGGCATATTCTGCTATCATTGGATAGAGTGTTGTCATTATGACTGTTAGGTCTAGTTGGTTTTTAATGTTATTCCAATTGTCTTATTGTTCTCTCTCTGGATAGTCTCTATCCATTACTGAAAGTAGAATACTGACATCTCCAACTATTATTTCTGTCTGGTATCATAATTCTTCATGAAGAACTGCTTTTATTTATTTTATTTATTTTATCCCTACCTGCATAATAATAATTAAATTCCATTGTCTTTGATGTTTTGACAACTTTAAGTCATATAAAAACCATAGCTTTACTCACATTTCTTTTTTAATTTATGTCAGTATGAAGGTATAATTTTCAAGGTTCAGAGGAAAAAATTTTTCTACTTAATTCTTTGTTAACTTGATTTATAACTTTTAAGTATTTAGACATGGTTTACAGGACTCTATGAGAGTCCCAGAAGGAGAGAATAGAAGAGAGACAATTTTATTTTATTTTTAAAATTTTTATTGGAGTATAGTTGATTTAAAATGTTGTGTTTCTGCTGCACAGCAAAGTAAGTTACACATATACGTATTGGGATTGACATATACACAGTACTATATATAAAACAGATAACTAATAAGGACCTACTGTATAGCACAGGGAATTCTTCTCAATACTCTGTAATGACCTATATGGGAAAAGAATCTTAAAAAGACTGAAGAACTGCTTTGAAAATTTCTTGTGGTACAGGTCTTTTGTCAATGAACTCTCTCTCTCTTTTAACATTTTTATTGGAGTATAATTGCTTTACAATCCTGAGTTAGTTTCTGCTTAATAGCAAACTGAGTCAGTTATACATATACATATGTTCCCATATCTTTTCCCTCTTGCGTCTCCCTCCCTCCCACCCTCCCTAGCCCACCCCTCCAGGCCATCACAAAGCACCGAGCTGATCTCCCTGTGCTATGCGGCTGCTTCCCACTAGCTATCTACCTTACGTTTTGTAGTGTATATATGTCCATGCCTCTCTCTCGCTTTGTCACAGCTTACCCTTCCCCCTCCCCATATCCTCAAGTCCATTCTCTAGTAGGTCTGTGTCTTTATTCCTGTCTTACCCCTAGGTTCTTCATGACATTTTTTTTTTCTTAAATTCCATATATATGTGTTAGCATACGGTATTTGTCTTTCTCTTTCTGACTTACTTCACTCTGTATGACAGACTCTAGGTCTATCCACCTCATTACAAATAGCTCAATTTCGTTTCTTTTTATGGCTGAGTAATATTCCATTGTATATATGTGCCACATCTTCTTTATCCATTCATCCGACGACGGGCACTTAGGTTGTTTCCATCTCCGGGCTATTGTAAATAGAGCTGCAATGAACATTTTGGTACATGACTCTTTCTGAATTCTGGTTTCCTCAGGGTATATGCCCAGTAGTGGGATTGCTGGGTCATATGGTAGTTCTATTTGTAGTTTTTTAAGGAACCTCCATACTGTTCTCCATAGTGGCTGTACCAATTCACATTCCCACCAGCAGTGCAAGAGTGTTCCCTTTTCTCCACACCCTCTCCAGCATTTATTGTTTCTAGATTTTTTGATGATGGCCATTCTGACTGGTGTGAGATGATATCTCATTGTAGTTTTGATTTGCATTTCTCTAATGATTAATGATGTTGAGCATTCTTTCATGTGTTTGTTGGCAGTCTGTATATCTTCTTTGGAGAAATGTCTATTTAGGTCTTCTGCCCATTTTTGGATTGGGTTGTTTGTTTTTTGGTTATTGAGCTGCATGTGCTGCTTATAAATTTTGGAGATTAATCCTTTGTCAGTTGCTTCATTTGCAAATATTTTCTCCCATTCTGAGGGTTGTCTTTTGGTCTTGTTTATGGTTTCCTTTGCTGTGCAAAAGGTTTGAAGTATGAGATTAGATCACTCCCTAACACCATACACAAAAATAAGCTCAAAATGGATTGAAGACCTAAATGTAAGGCCAGAAACTATCAAACACTTAGAGGAAAACATAGGCAGAACACTCTATGACATAAATCACAGCAAGATCCTTTTTGACCCACCTCCTAGAGAAATGGAAATAAAACCAAAAATAAACAAATGGGACCTAATGAAACTTCTCTTTCTCTTTTTCCTTTCTTAGAAGGTCTTGATTCCTGTTTCATTTTTTAAAGATAATTTTGCCAGATATAGATTTTTGTGTTGTGTTGGTTGTTGATTGTTTTAATTATTTTAGCACTTTGAAGATGTCACTCCATTGTCTTTCGGCTTTTATGGATTGTGCCATGAACAATAAATTAATTTATTTCTAGTAATAATAGCAAATAATGATAAAAATAAGCAGTTATAGTGCTCAGTATATTTAGGTACAGTTCTAATAGCTTTCAAATGTTAACTTTAAGCATGTGTTTAGCAAAGTGAATTTAACTGTCTTGTATACTTCTTGAAGGAATAAACATGCATACACATTTATGTACATACATACACCCATATATGTTAAAAAGAAAAATAAATGACTAGTGTCAAAACAGCAAAGAAATCTACTGTAAAAACTAAAGATTGCTTATTTAATTTAGAAAATGAGTGGTTGATAATGTTCTTAGCAAAATTATCTTTTGTAAAATATTTATAGGACTGAAATCACATTATAGTGGGTTGCAGATTTAAAGGCAATCGAAGGGAAATTAGGGTGATATAAGTTTTTCTTTTGGAAAGTTTACATGAGAAAATGGAAAAGTATAAAAATGATAATCAGAATAATTATAAAATTGATTATGATAAAATTATGAATATAGAATTCTAATTTTAAGCATTAGTTGCTTATGCTGAGGACTTTGCATAAAATATTTTAGTTAATTTTCAGTCTTATAACATTATTTTGAGTGAGATTGTATTATCTCAATTTTACAAATAAGAAAACTGAAGCATAAAAATATTAAGTAGCCTATCTGTATTTTGAGAGCTTTGTTTAAAAAAAAAAAAAGAGTCTCAGCACCCGGAAATACTCTAATTAATTGAATACAAGTTCTGTTTCTTTGTCTTGCTTGAGATAGATGGAGCATAACATCTTTAATTAAAATTTTTTTTTAGCATTGAGAAGTCAAAATGTTTACCTAGATATAACTGCCATTTGAAGCATAAATGGTAAAGCCAATTTGAAAAACACTTGGCAATATCTACTGAAATTTAAATGCTCATTTTCTTTTATTGTGTATGGAATTTTCCAAAAATGTTTCCCCCAATGTGATGATGACATTCTTCCAAAAGGTCAAAAGTAACATCTATATTTCATTCCCTGACAACTAGAGGGCTGAGGCCTTAGATATCATAGTATAGACACAGGCCATCCCTGTTGTACCTTGTTTGAATGTCTGACTCAGGGAAACCATGAGAGATAATAAATAATTGATGTATGCAGCCAGGAAGTTTTGAAACAATTTGTTACCTAACAAGAGATAGCTAATTGCCTTTGTTCCAGTAATTCCACATTTGGTATGTATTCAAGAAGAATCTTGCACGATGAGGTATATATGAAATATTTGTTGGATTGTAATTTGTAAGAGCAAGAAACTTGAAAAATCTAAAACTAAGTGTCCATAAATTGGAGACTGGCCAAATAATCTTAGAAAATATATACTATGAAACCCTGCACCATAGTTTAAAAAATGTATATATCTATGTGAAAAGTTTTTCAATTCATGCTGTTAGATAAAAACAGCAAGGTACAGAATGGAACATAACATTTATGTAAAACATGTACATGCATACCTCCAAAATAATATTACACGTTTTCAGCTGTAATATAAAAATAAGAGAAAAGTGGTATATGGTGTACACTTATCTAACGCATAAAAGAGGTAAGAGTAGTATCACAAAGTCAACCTAATATGAGTTAAGTAGAAAGAGAAGTTATTTGGTGGCCTGTTCTATGCCATGTGTTGAGCTATGAGTCTCTGGTATTATATCTCTCATAATAGTCCTATGAAGTATATTTATTATCATGGTTTTAAAGAAGATAAACTAGGGTAAGAGTATTTAATATGTTGTACAGAGACTAACCATGGCTGATCAACTACGTAATTGCCTCTAGAGTCCAATTTCTGTCTTCTTAGTACATATGGACCCCTCTAAAGGTACATATTGCTTTTGAAATGTATCTTTAATTAAATAACTTACTAAACCCACCTAACCTTAGTTTCCTCATGTGCAGTGCCAAGAGGCTAACCAGAAGTATTACGTGGTACCTTTAACTGTGAAATTCTGAAAGCACATTGTACTTTGAATCAAGCTAAATGGACATAAGCTTACTGGTCTCAAGTTATTTGTTGCTTTTTAAAAATTACTGTAGATATTTCTACTATACCAAAGGCTGAGCACATGCAAATCAAGGACATTCAGAGTTCTTCAGAGTTCTCTTTGAGCATTTTGAAGAAGGATGAATAAAGTTTCCATGGCTGTTCTGAGAAGGTTTTTGCTGCTTTTATGAAGCTTGTTAATTCATTGATACCAACTCCACAGGCAGATGCAACAGGTCATCTAGCTGATTGTAAGCAGAGTTTGCTTAAGGCTGGATTCAAATCTCATTACCATAATTGAGGGAACTGGACCTTCTTCTGTGATAGCCTCATCAAAACCGTGTCCTACCCACTTGACAATGTTGTGGTTCTGTGAGAAGTGGCCTATCACATGTGGCATCCACATTTTGGCTTAAGTTAGTTCCAGTTCACTTTCTTTTTCACTGCGAACCAAATGTTTCTGGAAGAACAAGATGTACTCTGGTCCTAAATTAGAGCAAATAGTTTTAAGTGGAGGGTACTAGAAGAACAAAACCCCAGTGGTGTACAAGAATACAAAGTAGTCAAGAAACTGAGGGAAGTCAGGTTGGCTGGTTACAAGCGTGTTCTTGTGTCTATCTATTTTGTGTACTGCATGCATATGGAAAAATATGAAACAAAGGAATAGGCAGGGGAATGGGCAAAGGAACAAGCTTCAAATGATGAGATTATCTCTCAGGACAGGAATCAAGTAATGTTGGCCTAAGGCATGAAGAATTTGTTATATTCAGATTCTTTGTAATGTGTTGGTTCTTAATTCCCACCTGCACTTTTCTTAACCGAATACAATTTAAATCCCCATGAACGTTCAGGTATTCCAGTTTATCATCTTATGTCAGTGCTATCCATTCTTGTATGTATAGTGCCGTGCTTCATCACTTGGCCATTTTACTACCCATTAGTTTCCTTGAACATATTCTTTTCTATAATAACGAGACAGTGTCAAGAAATCTTGTGGTAAGATCTTAATATATTTTTAACTGGAGGACTCCTTTAAAATATGAGTCAATGATGAAGGATTATCTTGTACCGAAGGAAAAAAAAAGTAGAAAGGTAATGAATCTGGACTTTGACATGCCATATATCTTGTGCAGGGACAACCAAGAATTGTTGAAGAACGTTGGAAATATGCCAGAAATCATCGTGGCAGGATGGTAGCCAGGTTGATGATGATGCATTGTCATTTTACTTTTGGAAAGTCCTGTGAGGTTCGCTATGGAGTCTGGCAATAGCAATTACAATTACTGAACTTCATTTTATTCACTTGGGCAAAATAATGTCATTCCACTTAAAACATACAAAATTACAAACTAATAATGAAGCTCTCTTAATGGCCCTTAGAGTGAGGAGTTAACCTTGATGATAAAGTGATGTAAGACTTAATAAACCTTGTTTCTGGCTCAGTCCCAGAGAGAATGAATTCTGTGTGATTCAGCTGTGTGGAATCAATAATAACTGACTGATGCCTGACACTAGTTGAGTATGAGGTACTTATGCACAATACTTACACAGGTATGGAGATACCCAAGCTTTCTCTGCCACCCTCACAATGCTTCCTTTTTGCTTTGCTTGTCATCAGATGACTCGCCTCTGTGATGTGAGCCTCAACTGCTTTGGGTCTGTGTTCGACTATGCTTCCCTAATAAGTACCGTCTCACTATGGAAGCAAGTTAAGCACATTTATATGTTTTAGATATTTAAGTGCTAAATAATGATAAACCTTAGGTAAATATTTGTAAACAGCCAGTAACAAGCTTTGCATTAAATTGGGTAAATGCACCAGAGTTATATTCAAAGATCCTTTATTGTTGAGCAACTCCACTTATAGCTGTCACTTAAAAAATTTACAAAGCTTGGAGATTGGTGGAACATTATAGACGAAGAACATGCATAATGTAGAATTTTGAGGAAAGGACATTGGGGCCCCATGTAAGAAGGCACTTGCCTATCTAAATTCACTTCATGTTCAGTCTTGTACATTGAGGAAAAAACCTTTCTTGTGAGTGTTCTGACATAAAGAAAACTGAGGATGTGGAATTATGTAAGTAAAACTCTTGAGTGCATTATGTACATAATATGCTAATATATTCATATACAGTAAAATGTGTGTTTGTCTACCAGTATGTTTATTCCCTGTACAATTTAAGAAGGTAGCTTGTCAGAATATTATTTAAATGAGTCTAAAATCAGTCTAGGGATGATTGGTTGTGTGGTCCAAATGTGTAATGGCCTCGTGTAATATTTGAGGCAGATAAGATTCTTGGGTTAGCTTGACAGGTGTGCATACCTGTGGCCAGTGCTGGGCAGCATCTTCCCTTTGCAAGCTGACCCATCGACACTCTCATTGCCCTGACCAATTTGATAGAGTTTTTCACTGGATATGTTAGTTCTGTTTTACATAAATAGTAACAAAAGTACATTTATTGTATAAATAGTGATGATGATTGGAATACAGTGAAATCTAAGAACCAGTTTAACTGCTGAAAATTTGTAGGCATAGAGTGAGGGTCTCTGAAGATGGGCTCTAGGCTCAGAATTCCAGGCTGAATTTGGGGTGTGATAAAACACCGTGACAGTTTTATGGATTGTGGGAATATAAGGCTATGTGGTCCACATCCTATATGGAACACTGGGATGGTAAGCGAGGGAATATTTCCATTACCCATTAAGTGGAGAAGAATACAACATTTGCAGGATGTGAGAAAGAGTTCAAATGAGCTTGTCAGGATGCTAGAAAATATCAGGTTGGGCTATGTAATTGGAGGCCAGTGGAGACTGTGTCCAGGAATGCTGTTGCCAGTGTGGAAGAGCCAAGACAGCTGGGAAGTAGCGAGGAGTTTACAACTCAGCAGGGCCATCATGGACAGAAACTAACCTCTGATCAGACTTTTTCTCTTGAGGTCACGATCAAATTAAGTGTGGATACCGAAGTTATCCAGCCCATGGAAAAGGAAAAAGAAAAAAGCAATCTTAATTGGCTGAATTTAAACTTGAAATGGCTGAAAAAAAAAAAGATCAACCTTGTCTAATATTAACTAATTGATTTTTCTACCACTACTGAGAAAATAGTTTGAAAGTAAAGATGAAGCTAATATAAAAAATCAAGTTATATTTTGCCCATCAGAATTTGTGGCTTGAAAAGCCACATCTGCTTTTTGTTTGCATATATGTGTAAGTGGTTATGGAGTTTACACTGGAATTTAAGGCACTGAGAGCATTATAAAAAAGATGAGTTGTTGAGGTTGGTTTTTTTTTTTTTTTTTTTTTTTGAGCAATAGAGAATTCGGGTAGCTATAATTCAAATTTATAAAACAACTGTTGACAAATATTTCAATATTATTGGTTTCATGACAATAGATAATGCTATCTTGATACAATTTTATGATGAGATTTGTAATCCAGAATTAATGTTGTTGACTTTGCTGTTGGGTTTCTTTAAAAATTCTGTTCAGTAAATGTGTAAAGCTTAATGGTAGCATGTGGAGAAGAGGAATTGGGACATTCCTGACCACATTTTGAGCTATAGTGGCCTCCAGATAGCTTTAACTTCTTTATTTCTCTTATACAGCAATTTATACTAATTACAACAATTCATTTTAGCTAACACATGTGGAAACAAATAAAAATGTGGAACTATACACAATGAAATAGAAACCGATCATAAAATTTTAAAATAAATTTTAATATGAGCATTTCCATGCAGCTGCATATTCAGACTTTCCTTCTTCCTATTTACTTCCTCAAATAGTTCACTAGTTTTTGTTATTTCCTGATCAATGTGAATGCCACAGCCCAAACAATTCTGAGCAATAAATAAAAGAGGAGAAATTCATTGTTATATAAACTTCTTAGAAATAATATTGAGTGTCAAATCACTGGAGGTAGTAATAACCAAACTGGATGTTATGAGACTTTACTAATACAAAATATATGTTTCCACATTCTATTACTTGAGTACTTGAGCAATTAGATGCCACCAGCAATGTTAGATTTGACTAAGGGTTTTAGGCCTAGTGCTTAAGAAGCTTAGCTACGAACATTAGCTAACTACCTTTTAGAACTAGAAAAAATAATCAGAGTGTTACAAATGAATATGATTTCTTTTCATCGTATTTGATTGTATGATACCAGAAATCAGGACAGTGAAAGTACTAATAGTAGCAGAAATGAGCAAGTTTGCTTAATTGAGTAATTAAGTGAAATACACACTTATTTTGTTCCTGCCAGTGTGCCAGGTAAAATTCTGGACTCTGAGCAAACACAATTATCAAAGCATTTTTATTCTCACAGTAAATTAAGAATCTGTTTGGAGAGAAAAGCATGAAAAATAAAAGAACGCAGAATGTAATCTAGTACCATAGATAGTATAAAAGAAGTGATGTACAAGGGGCAGTGAGGGCTCAGTAGACTTAGATACCAAGTGAAGAAGAGAGTTAACTGACCACTAATACAGAGTTGTCAGAAAAGATGTTTTCCCCCAAAGGGCTGCACTTTCCAGGCCTTCTTACATCAATGTGCTAGCTCTTCTCTTTCTTTAACTTTTGCCTGTGCCAGTAAGGAAGGTAGTGCCTCAAGATGGAAGGATCTGGGGTCCGTGAATCATCCCTGATCAAGAACATTGTGGCTGGACTAACATGTGAACATATCAGTTCTCTGACATTATAGGAAAATTTATTAAACCAACGAAATGCTACCCTAACTAATCTACCAATTTCTACCTAAAAGGATTAGGAAATGCTTCAAAGTTGATTCTTTAATTATATGTGAGTTTTTTTAAGGGGTACATTTAGAAGAGATGGGGGTGGGGTGAGGTGGATCAATTATGTGCAGAAAACAGCATGAGCGAAGACATATGAATCTGAAAAATGTTCATATGAAATGTTTCCCATCGTACAGTATGTCTGCCTTATCTGGTATGAGGAGGAGAGGGTTATGGAGTGGGCCGGAGCCATATTATGGAGAATCGTTTAGTTCCATGTATAAACTTAGGACTTTACGCTGATTATTTTAATGTACATTTCACAGAGCCGTAGAGTTCCCTTAATCATTGTGACTGCCATTTTCTTAAGGAAGAAAGAGAAAGAAAGTGAAAGAAAATTGTGGTTATTTATGAGGCTTGAAGGGAATATTGACCATTAATAGTAGCCAGTGAGGAAAAGCATAAAGTGTGTAACCAATGACCAGGACAAGCATTTTAGAGTGATATGGGGTTTAACTAATGTTATGAATCAGAATTTGTTATATTACCCATAGATAGTTTTATTCAACTGAGCTAAGCAGCCATAGTATTGGAATAGAAATGCTGAAAAGGAAAACTGTTCAGAGGTGTTATAATATAGAATAAGTCAGTATATGGGACTTCCCTGGTGATCCAGTGGTGGAGAATCCATCTTGCAATGAGGGGGACGCCGGTTCCATCCCTGGTTGGGATACTAAGATCCCACATGCTGCAGAGCAACTGGGCCCGCTTGCCACAACTACAGAGCCCACACATTCTGGAGCCCGTGCACCACAACTAGAGGGCCCGTGCGCTGCAACTACAGAGCCCACGCACTCTGGATCCCGTGCGCCGCAACTAGAGGGCCTGCGCGCCACAACTACAGAGCCCACGCACTCTGGAGCCCATGTGCCACAACTAGAGGGCCTGCGCACCGCAACTAGAGAGAAGCCTGTGCGCTGCAACGGAAGATCCTGTGTGCTGCAGCTAAGACCTGACACAACCAAAAATAAATAAATAAATAAATAAATAAATGTCTGTTTTAAAAAAAGAATAAGTCAGTATACTAAAGAATGAGTTAAGAACAGAAGCTATCCTGTGGTGTAACAAACAAAACCCAACCCTCACATCTCAGTGTGTTAAAATAATAACGGTTGATTTCTTGCTTTCATGTGTAATGCACGTTGGGTGGTGGCATAGGTTGAATTGTGCCTCTGCAAAAAAAAAAAAAGAAAAATGTATTTTGAAACCCTAACCCCTGTACCTAAGAATGTGACCTTATTTCAAAATAGGGTCTTTGCAGATGCCGTCAAGTTAAGATGAGATCATCAGAGTGGGTCCTTTAACCAGTGTCCTTATAAAATGGCAAAATTTGGACACAGAAACAGAGGGCAGTCGATATGAAGAGACACAAGGAAAAAATGGCTATTGACAAGCCAAGGGGTGCCTGAGGCTACCAGAAGCTAGGAGAAATATGTGGAACAGATCCTTCCCTAGAGCCTCCAAAGAGAGCACAGCCCAACTGACACCTTGATTACAGATTTCTGGCCTCCAGAACTGTCAGACAATGAATTTCTATTGCTTAAGCCCCTTGGTTTGTGGTACTTTGTTAGGGCAGCCCTAGTAAACTAATGCAGGTGGACTTCTAACTTTTTATAATTTCACCATCTGAAAGATGCCTCCAAACTAGCCTTAACAAAAAAGAAGCATGTAGGTTGCACACTTTCTTTTCTACCTTGGTGAGAAGAGACACGCATTACTTCCATTCATAGTCCAGTAACTAGAGATACACATATGGCCTCAGTTTAACTGCAAGGATACCTGGGACATGTAGCAAAGTGTTTTGAGTATTTGGTGTACAAATACAGTCTTCAGTGCAATAGCTGTTGAAGTAGATATATCTTGCCTCTTAATTCAGTTTAGGCCTCTTAATAACAGTGGGGAAACTGTTCATATCTCAAACATTAATTTCTAGTTACATTAAATAAGAATAATCATGTCAAATTGATATGAAGCACTCAGAAGAGCACCTGACACAGAGCAAATAAATTCTCAATAAATTATTGTTATTTTGTGAATTAGGAGTTTTTACAGAGTGAATTCTGCAGAAGAATATGAAGACTAAGAACTTTAGTGCCCTGACGATAGTTCTTTTTAATATTTTGAAGATTTTTGGAAATATTTTAGGTCTTACATATTACCAAAACATTGGCAGAGTTTAATAAGAATCCAACAATTTAGGAATACCTATTTAAGCACTTTGTTTCTTTACTTTCACTCACTCTTTTCACCATCTGTATATGAATTGATATATGTCATTTATGATAGCTTACTAATAATTAAGCCTCTTTCATTTTCTATTTTGATCACTAAGGAACAGCATTTTAAAAGAAATTTAAGAACAGACCAAATTTAAGAGCATGTAGGCAAATAACCAATGATTTTTCCTGGATAAAAGTCATATTACTTGGCATCTTTTTTATATTGAATCCTTCTTATACTAGCCAGACATATTTTCAGTTATACTGAAAATGAAAGATAAGGAAATTCTGAAATTCTGTTTATCTATTCATTATCAAGTGAATTTTAGAAATTTATGTTTCCAAATAACTTTTATTTGAAACAAAACCATTGTGCAATGATATATACGGCATTGAAAAGAGAAAATGTCCTACAGTCTCTGTTCATTTACCTTCTAAACATAATATTTATTTGTATATTTAAGGACTTTAGACTTATAAGAATTGTGCCAGGAAGCAGCTACAATGAACAGCATTAGGTTTTTTGACTTATCTTCAATGATCCCCATCTTAATAAAGTTTCCACATAAGAAGCTGAGTAGTGTGGCTTATACTAATGAAGTCAAATAAATAAAGATATTATCAGTATGGGAAGAACATGACAAAAGGAATCCATGTGCAAAGTATTATTTAATCTTACAAAGGATTCTGGGGCTAGGAGAAAACTTAGTATAAATAATTGCACAACAGAGCTAGGAAGAGGCATAGAAAATCAGTTGAAAGTTTGCATGATTAAAAAATACACTTAAAAACAGTTCCAACAATATTACAAATAACAATATTACAATAATTATTAGGATTAAAGAAGGAATATGATTTTTGGGGGGGGTTAAATCAAGGGACAATTTCATCTTCGATGCTGTCACCGAAAGGGCATCGGAAACAAGTCTTTGCCATCCAGAAAGTATGAACACCACAGAGAATAATAATGGAAGTGACAGTGATTAAAGAGAAAGACCTATTAAAGAATAAAGCAAATGAATATTTAATATTGCACAGTGATTAATATAATTTCCGAAAGTCATTGATTCTACACCACACTATACATTTATCATGGGGTGGTAAAAGAGGAAGGGTCAGGTATGACTATTATTTAATGCATGTGAGCTATTGTGAAGTCTTCCCTGTCATGAGAGTCCTTGGTTTTCTCCTACTATTGCAGAAAACAACTTTTCTTAGTTTTGAAAGTTTAGAACTCTCCACTCCCTCTGAGAATATTCAACTTTTTGTTCATTCCTGCTCCCCTCCATACCAGGGACACATTGTTAGTAGAAGACATGTGAACTCATGATTCATGAGGCTGCAGTTTGACTATTTTCTAGATGCCTAGGGTTTTGCCCCAAAAGTAGATTGATAGCAGCAAGTCACTATAATGCTTACCTCTTAAAACCCTTATCATTTTCCTTCAACAGAGGCAGCATTTTAGATTGAACAGGTATATCAGAGAAAGGTAAAACAGATAAGTAATGATTAGGTTGAGACTAGAGTACTGTGTCCTTTAAGTGATGTGGAAAACCAAAGTGTGGTAACGATCTGAATCCTGAAATGTCGTGCCAGTTTGTTTTGTTTTGTTTGTGAAAGCCAGAAATTTGACAAGCCTAATTAGAGAATGGTAATTATTTTCTTTTTATTTTTCATGTATATCCAACCATATAACAGTAATAAAACAGTATTTTCAAATTGGCCTTTTGAAGATTTAAAACATTATTTAATACGTAATATTGATTGCCCACTTTTTTTCCAAGTCCCTGGCCTCTCCCAGACATTTTCAATTCCTCTAAAATATTCTCCAACTATGAGTGAAGAATAACATTAATAGCTAATATTTATTGAGTATTTATTATATGCTTGACACTGAGTCCTTCACATCCGTTAAATAATTGTTCTTCTCAACAACCCTATGGGGGTTGGCACTATGCTTATTTCCATTTTACTGATGGAAAAACTGAAGCAGGTCAAAGGTAAATTACTTTCCCTGGGTCACATATGTAGAGGACTTTAAGCCAAGATGCAGATTTAGATTGATGCCCTCAATGACCAGCTGGTGCTGGTCTACAGTAGAAGCATCTTCCTGCCATATATCTGTCTTGGACCCTTTTACTAGTAATAAATAACACAAAGAGAAGAAGCCTTATTCAATTCAAGCTTCCCAAATTCTGTATTCATCAGGTCCAATGGAGACTTTGATAAAACAGTTCCGTGAGCCCCATCTGGAGAGATTCAGATTCAGGGGGCTGAGGCCTACACATTTGCATTCTCACAAGTTTCCAGGGTCCTGTTCATACTGCGGATCTATAGACTATACTTTGAATTTCACTGTGTTACATTATATTTAATTAAGTTATTATCTATTCCTTATTTACAATATATCCCAACTGTGTATCTTTGAGAATCTAAGAATGTGGCTGTTTTTCTAACCAGTTCCTGAGTTAAGAACATAAAAGCTGGGCCCTGTATGAGAGTCAATGGTTTGTTCCCTTAGACCCAGCAGTGCCACTTTGTATTCTTCTTAGTTGTGGGGAAATCATTCCTATGAATAGATGGGAGCAACAGAGATTTAGATTAATGTTTAACAGGAATTTTCAAGAATATTTTTTCATGTCATAAGAACAGAGGGATTAAAGCTAATTCATTTTTGGTCCCAAGATTTTGAGCTTTCTACTTAGCTATGCATATTTTGTTGGTTTACGGGGAAACTTTATCTTGAGCCAATTGTTGATGAAATCACTTTTTTTTTCTAATCTGTATATTTCATCACACAAAAATTACCAGCCACCTGAGCTAGTAACTGAAGCATAAATGAAAAGAGTTGGAAAAGCACCTGCAGGAAGATAGAATAGTGGTTTCAGAGCAATTATTATTTCTTATTTCAACCTTGCCATTTTCCCTTACAGCATTTGTGCCCATAACATAGAATTTACTAAAGTATTTCCTGAACATGTAAACTTAGCAATGAACCAGTTAAAAGAAAAGAAAAACTTTTTTTTCTTTTTTTTTTTTTTACTGTCTCATTCCACTCAAGCCTAAATAATTTTTCCCCTTTGGAAAGAGACATTTTAATATGTCACGTTTCAGTTCCAGCTCAATAAACAGCCATTTATTTACAATTTTAAAGCAATCTTCAGCCTAGTCAGGTAAGAATTATTTCAAAAGAATAAAAACATTTTCATTTCCCATCACTGCCAAAAGAGAAAAGAACATGAGTTATGGGTCTTGCTATGTTGTCTTAAGTTGATTACTATGGAATGATTAAAAAACTAGCTGTGCTGTCAGTGCAGAGGAGTACATTATAAGTGTAATAACAGCTTAGGGATACAATCCATCAATGCCGCACTTGGAAGAAGAAAAAAGTTGATCTATTTTTTTGGTCATCATTTTCAGCATATTAGATGACAAATAATTGTACATTCATCAATAACAATAGATTAAAGTTGAAATGATTTATTGCTATTACACTGCTGTTATGATGGAGCACCGGGTCAGTCAAGCATCAGTGAGGTCTGTATTTAATTTTCACGGGTCTCTTAGCAGAAATAATAGACAGAGAGTAAACCACCTGAAACAAGGTAGATCAAAGTTGTTGACAAGTGATTTGTAGGTTGGTTCTTCATGGGTGGAAGAGAGGCAATAGGACCTCTTTGGCGGGCTTGTTGAACCACTAAATCAAACAGACCTTGTGGACCTCATGCCAACATCCAGCCAGGCAGCACATGGGAATATGAAAGCTATGCAAGTATGAACTTCATTTCATATTACTTGATGGTAATGGAATACAGTACATGATCCTGGGACCAAACCAGGTGATTTAAATTGTCTGCAAATCTCAGGTAGGCTAATGAGAATCTGCTCCTCAGGAAGTAGCTTAATTGTTCTTATACCCACTGATGGTCAGTCAATAGGTTAGTGTAATCATGGAAAATTACGTAATATATTCATCTTATTTTTATCATGGCTTCCTTCTTAAGCAAGGTTAAAATTATTTATATTCAGTATGTTTGAGCATTTAAATTTAAATTCAAGAAGAATTTATTAGGTACCAAATAGATTAGATTTTATCAAAATTTGATCTGTAGACTGTCTATATCAGAATCACCTGGAATTCTTGGAAAAACACGTTACTGGGCCCCATCCAGATATACTTAGTGAAAATTTTGGGGATTAGGGTTAGGAATGTGCATTTCTACAAAATTTCCGTGGTGATTCTGATGGAATTTAAACTTTAAGAACCAATGTATTAGGGCCAGATATTGTGGAAAACAAAAGTAGCTATACTGTGTAAGAGGGTTTCAGGAAAGCCTGCCCATCTTGGAATTCAGGCACACCCCTAGACATGTAAATATAGTTTATGAAAATCCAACTGTACATGGAACTTCATTATCTTCACCTTGGGCTTATGAGTGATTTCTTTACATCTTAAAGAGCCTATGTGGATTTCTCATGTCAAACATTGTGACATAATCCCATTTGTAATAGATGTCTATTTTGTTACAATCTCCTCTCAGTGTACTCTGGCTTGCTAGTCTATGAAATAATAATTTTGTGCATCATGTCACCCAAAATGCATTCTCTTATTGATTTATTTTATATTTACTGATCTCTGTGGGTTTTTAAGTGTATTCTTCATTTTATGTTTCAGCATAATCTCAATTATACAATTCACAGGAGGTATAAAAATGTTTAACAAAAGCAGGTAAACAGCATATATACTTAATTAAGAGAAAATGTTTGATGATGTGGAATTTTGAAGTAACTCTCCATTTAAATAGCATTTCCAGTTATTTTAAAAAATAGATGTCAATTTTGGAACTAAAGAATAATAAGTTTTTTACAATTTAAAGTAGTGGAAAATTTGTCATTCTGAGAACTTATCCTCTGAGGTGTGTTTTTAGCAGGGATTTACCTGTAAAAGGCAGGGTGAAGACTTGTTTATAAGGTACCTTTCATCTAATTCATAAGTAGAATACCTTGAATTGGGCCTAGCCAAATGAAAAGCCTCAAAATAATTTGGTCTTGTAATTAGTTACAGAGAAATGGCCAGTTCAGAGTGGAAGGAAGTAAACTAATAAAACAATGCTTGGTTTATTGCTGCTGCAGCAGAAATCAGGATATAGTGTTGCCAGTACCCACTGCTGGATTGCCAGAGAATTCCCATCTCATAGGCAACAGTGGTGATTGGTAATCTCTGCCCAGAGTGCTGTGTTGAGAAGTCACCCCAAAATAGACCCAGAGATGAGTATCTTATCTGGCAAATTAAGTGAGAAAGTGAAAGGAGAAAAGCTAACAGTGGCTAAGTTAACGTGAAGTTATTGCCGTAGGCCACTGGGACTCAGTCCTCCTGTAGACCCTCTAAAACATTGTGCAGAATGGCTCAGACTTTTCACTATGAGGGGTAAGGAATCTGGGTATTAACACCAACTTTCATCACGCAGTGAGTGACGGTGACTTCTCTGACATGGTCTTGGGTCTTTAACACTTGGCCTACCCCATGCACTGGTCAAACAGACTCCTTAGAAAGAGATGGTAGAAAGCCACTGGTAAGTACTGGAACTGTCCACAGTAGTGC
Source organism: Lipotes vexillifer (assembly GCF_000442215.2). Classification (NCBI taxonomy): domain Eukaryota; kingdom Metazoa; phylum Chordata; class Mammalia; order Artiodactyla; family Lipotidae; genus Lipotes; species Lipotes vexillifer. Next base: position 2,308,856 of record NW_006781329.1, read on the forward strand.
AAGCTGACCTCTGAAGTGGGTCAGGGAGATTTGGCCAACACTCTCTGATTAAAAAAGATTCTTAGGTCAAATCTGAACTTAGCAAATGAGATTGTGTCCATAGATGTCTTAGATGTGCCTGCCGGTATTTGCCACCTCTTCTTAACTTAGGAAAGTCATGACTGCAATTCATGGAAACTAAACTTCATCAAATGTTTCCTTGGTATATATGTATTCCCTCTGCATGGTTGATTGACATAAAAAGAAATGGAGGAGTACCACATAGATACTCGTATTGTCTTTAATTAGAAGTATCATTAGGGACATAGAAATGACTTTATATAGTGGAGAAATAAAGACCAACAATGTTTCTGTTGTTTAATGATGTTATTTGGGGTGGCGAAGGCTGAGTTCTCAGATTTAATTTGGTAAGCATAATTTTATCTGAGGTGGTTGTCACAATACTGCAAATATTTGAAATCATGTCATTACATTCCCAAAATTAAGGCTTTTAAGAAAAAGACATTTTATGGTCTTAGCTGTAAAGATGACGGTGTCTAACAAGAAATCTGTCTACTGATGTTTGTAATTTGTAACAGTATCCCTGTACAGAGCAGTGCACTAACAATCTCAGATAGTATTAATTACTCCTTTCAGTTTAAGAAGAAAATGAGAAGGGCTTAATAGTCAGTCTCAAGTTTATTAGGAGCCAAATTCCATTGGAGGTGAGAGACAGTTTTGCAGTAAGAATGCCAGAGGAGCACATCCAGCGGCCTGGAGCCCTGCTGAAATGAAAATCATTAGAAAACAATTAACGTATGTGGACTTAGCAAACTAGATGACTAACTGGCTGAATTAAGCTTTGAAAAGTCCCACACCTGTCAATAGTTATCACCAGCAAAATAGTACATATACTTTAAAAAAAAAAAGCTTTAATTTTCTGTCCAGTCAAATCTAAGTGTATCACATGCAATTTTCCTTCCTTAGTCATCTAAATAATTTCCCACCTTGCTCATGATGAATGTCTTGCCAGTTCCTACTCAGTTCCTCCACTTTACACGACCTAATTAAAGAAAACATTCCATGATTGCCTATTTTTTCTCATGCATGACAACCTATTATTTTTTCTACTACCTGATTAGGGTTTTATTACCCTTGGATTTAGATTGATTTGCTGAGCACTTTAATAAAACACTACTTAGTTTGATTTAAAGGGCTACAGGTTTCCTTCATTCATACAATTATTCTTATAACCATCTCACACTCCAAGTATACTACAGTCCCCCAGAAAAGCAGTTTTAGACTGCCACTGAACAAGGTTATAAAATCAGAATCACAGGTGACATTCCTGTTGAATATGGCAATGCGGTTTCTATTGTGGGCAGTCATGAGAGGCCATTCTGCAATATAATTTGTCGAGAGTGATAAATCTACTTCATCATATCTGTCAAGAATGGCTCCTGCGTATTAAAACTGCTATAAAGTTTGCTCAAGATAAACCAAAACTTTCATTTGATTAAATAATAATACATTTATGATGACAAATCCCATTTACCATGTTATCTACAATGCAAGCCAAAGTTAGATATAGTTCAAATGGACAAGATGCATTTGATTTTATATCTACTGAATGTTTATTAAATGAACGTGCAATATTTATAAAACTGTCTTTTGTTTTGGACCTTTTATTAGAAAGTTGTATCCTACTTGGAAAAAATAAAGGAACATCCAAATCCACATTGCATTACTTACTAATTGAATAAACTGCCAATAGAAAGATAGAGAAAATACTTAAAAATTAACTGGAGAACACACTGTGCTTTTTGAAGGCTAAGCAGTCACAAATGGAAAGAAATTCTAGTCTTGAGGATGAATCATAAATCCCACCCTATACTGGCCAGACAGGTATTGTTCATCAGTAGACAGGAAAAGATAGCCTTGTGAACCCCACTGGAGTCCAAGAACTAAAGAAATATTGACAGAAGGTTCAGTTCCACGTAATCTAATCAGAGATTCAATCAATTATTTATTTATTTATTAAATACATGCTATGTGCAAGGTTCAGAACAAAATGTTTTTCAGGATTTTAAAGACCCACAAGGGGCTTACAGTCTCATTGGAATAACTGGGTTTATTTGTCAAAGGGAATTTAAGGAGGCCAGCCTTAGGATATGCCCTGAAAGTGTTAAGGTACCTTATAAATTCCAACTATTCAATTTTAGGATTCTTTAGTCAGAGAACTCAAAGAGTGCAACTGTGAAGTGCTGTTTGTTCAAACGGAAATTCCTGTGACTTTCAACACCACACGCACACATATACACACTGGCACACACACACTTTCCGTATGCTTGTTAAAGTCAGAATTGAGTGCTGTCCAAACTTGGTAGCATTCGTGAATCATATCAAGGCATTTTAAATAAGTTTTCCAGCACCTGCTTCAGATCTGCTGAATTGTGATTTCTCCCTAGGGATTCCTGTGTAGCAACCAATCCTATACCAGTTAGCCTATGGAAATTTGGGAGTCATTGGGTAGTCACTTCCTATTTTGGTCAGTGAGAGAATTCAGAGAGAATGCAAACATTCACCTGTCTGAATAGACAGGATAGAGGAATATGAGTATTGTGAAGACTTTCGATTTCTGTAGAGCATGAGGTAAAGATAAATCTAGACAAGTATTTTGAGGAACATATAACAGAGGGGTTGGAAATGTGGTAGATGTAGAGGGACCAAATAATATATTGTCCAATTTCGAACAATTTTGAAAGTAGAAGTGGATTCTGGTAATAGTTATGCTATTGTTACAGGCATAACCCTGGATTGTCCCAGGCTAACAAGATATAAGGTCACCCTAGGTAGCTACCTCCATGTTTCTCATTACCTTTGTCTTCTGATTCCTCCTCAAACACCACAAGACATGGATCAAGAATAGCAACTTCAGTTTCAGTGATGCTTGTATCATCATCTTTACCATCTGTGTCTTTTATGGCTGCCATTTTCTTCATGTTAAGCTCTTTCCTCATTGAAACTTAGCTGCTGTGTCAATTCTTTTTTATTTCATTTCTGCTCTTTGTCATTCTTCTCAATAGCATCCATGTTGATGCCCCATCCCACCACCTGGCCTCCTAGCTCCTGAATTTCCTTGTCTGTAGAACCACACTGGTTGTTTCAACTACACTCAGCTGTTCATTTTTGGGTGTCCCATTTTAAACTATGTTATCACCAATAACCACATTACCAGCAAAATCTTGATTTCAAGCATTTTCTGACCACCACATCTTATTTTTCTACTTCCTTACTTTAATACTTCTGCTGTAGCAACTTTTAATAACTCCAAACCGTTTACCCATATCATTGTCTTATTATCTGTCAACATGTTTCTTACCTCACTTACTTTAGAGTCTATGACCAATTATTATGACCACTCACTTGAAAATACCCTAAAAATTTACTCCACGCTTTCCACCCTATACTCCTGGCCCAGCCCAAATTTAAACCTACTTCTCCAAATCTACATCAGAGCAACTGAAATTTGGTCGGGACGGGAATCACTCTACAGAGCAATTATTTTCTCTTTCTCTCTCATCAACCAGTAAAACAGTCACATACCGATCAGTGTCACAATGGACACCAGAAGTATTGGCCAAAGGCTAGTCATGGATAAGCCTTATATGGGTACTCTGTGCTTAATCCCATTATATTTCTGAGGCAAAATCACTTTCCTACTCTTCGAGAAAACTATAATTTCCTCTTTCTTGCCAAATTTTTTCCCACTTTTGCCTTTACTCAGTCACACCTGGTTGAAAAAATAGAAACAATCAGAAACAAATTACCTTATCTTCTCACTAGAAGCCTATCTCCATAATATTTGCATTCTTAGTATTCCTCCGGATCCCATGCCTTCTCTGCTTTCAGTAGCTCCCTCTTCCATTATCAGTTCCTTTCTTGTTCTCCCCCCACTGACACCAACCTCGCCAGGATCATTTTTATGGGTATACAAACATACTTTAGCATTGCCCATACTAAAAAAAAAAAGAAATCTTGAACCTTGCATCCTTCTACAGCTACTACCTCATTTCTCCATTCCTTTCATGGTAAAATTGTTGAAATAAACATGTTGAAATAATTGTTTACTCTCACAGCCTCCATTTCCTTGCTTCCCATTCACTAACCAACCCTTTTCAATCTTGTTTTGTAACCATCACTGTATGAAAATTATTCCTAAAAAATTCATCAACAACCTTCATGTGGTCAAATCCAATGGATACTTTATCTCCTAAACTTGCTTGACCTCTTATGAGTATTCAGCACAATTGGACCCATGACTTCTCATTGTAATGTACTTGCCACTCCTTTGGCTATATCCTGTAAGTCCCATAATCTAGTTGTCACTTTCTACCAACCTCTGATTTTAGAATTTCCCAAGGACTTAATTCTTGTCTTCCTTCTCTTCTCTGTCTATACTATCACCCTCTGTAACCTAATGCATTTCTGTGGCCTTAAATTGCATTTATATATCATTTAAATATAAATTGCTCTATCTCAGCATTCTCCTCTGAGCTCTAGATTTTTATTTTCAACTGCCCAGTTGATGTTGTGTTTGATTTCTATTATGTACTTAAGACAAAAATTTTGATTCTTAACCTTCCACCAAAACCTGTTCCTCTTCTAGTCTTGTCCACCCAAGTAAGTAACACTATCATTCAACCAGTCTCTTGGTATGGAAATATCCAAGAACCTTCAATGTATTCATGTATTCATGGTTTCCAAACATACTCCTCCCCTTACCCATTGTGCAGTTGCTACTGTATCCTCATGGTAATTAGGGTTAATTACCCCAGCTAGTATAACAGCGCTTTTATTTGCCCCTGTCAAATTGTATGAAGAGCTCGAAGTGTAGAGTTATAGCTTCCAGCTTAGATCAGTTTTTTTGATGTCCTACAACAGAAATGTTTATCAACTCCCCCCACCCTCTGGAAATGAAAGACCCTCTAAAACAGTTTAAGGTTGTTGTTACGATATAAACTCCACAAATGTGTCCCTTAGAGAGGTGATGAAAAGAGGCATTCCTACTTCCAATTCTTTGTTCCTCTGTGTTCTAACTATTGATTATTGGCTGTTGGTTAAGTGTGTAGACCTCATCATATTGGACTGCCATTCAGGCTTACAATGTTTTGTTCTTGAGCTTGCACCTTAGCTGAGCCTTCAATATATAATTCCACTGTTATATCAGGGCAGCTGTGTACAGGGTAAGGGCAAAGAATCTCACAGTTATCTCATTATATGTTTGTGTAGTAATAGGAGTTCTGAGTCTGGGGCAATGCTGTATGTGGTACCATGACAATGGATTAAGCCCTTGGATGGTGTGGCAGAGGCATTTGAGCAGGGAAATTGAACTCTAAGCACATTACTCTATATTCTGTTGCTCTCTTCTGTCAGGCAGCTGCTTCTGGGTGATGGAATTCATACTCAGGGATTAAGGAAATAACAACTAGGTGGGTTTGAGTACCCACTGAAATCAATAGGAGATGGACTCAGCCCAGCACTCATGTGGCCCCAGATTAAAGGAGGACCCTGATGGTATTTCAGGTCCTTCTGTATTATGTCAGCTCAGATCCTGTGTCTTATAGTCCTTAAGAAGTCTGGGTATTCCCTTTTCTATAGTGCACAGTTTCCCTGTTAAATAGACTCAGATTCCTTGGGGAAACATTAAAGTGCTGTATTTACTCTACATCCTGCACTTGTACTACAGAATCTCCTCAAGGGGAATCCCAACTTCCCTTTAATCAGTAGGCTCAGGATATGAGAAGTGACTTAGATCTAGGAACTGAAAGAAGACCCTGATTTTCCTTTGAGGTGAGCCTTCTCTTCACCAGCTTTTCTATTATAGTTAAGATTATGCTTATTATTATTCAAATCGAGAACATCCTAGTTGACTATCCATCTATATTGACCTTCAGAACATTGTCATAGATCTCTTAGGTCAAAATACTCTGATTGCTTCTATTTATTAAGGTGACTGATGACTTACTCTTCATTTAAATAGTTTCATTTACCTTTCCCTTGTTGCTTAAGTTCTTCCACCTAGTCTCTGCTCTTCTCAAATTCTATATTCTAATTCAGTGGTAGCATCTCCTAATATCAAGCCTGGCTTGGGGATGGAGAGTAGCCATTACCAAATTTCTCAAATTTGTCAGTGCTCTTCTTCATAGACATATTCCTTATTGACCTAGTAAAGGCAGAGTCCTCTGGACCCTTGGAGAAAACAGATTGTAGGTTATCAATCCTTATACAATAAATGGCTTCACATCTTTCACCTCTTAGCTAACAAATCACATGTAACCCTATGCAAAGAAGTCTTCTCCACTGCTTCTTTATCATATCACTTGATTTATTTCCTTCAGCACACTTAAGGAGAATCTGGAAATTACCTTATTTAGACAGCTGATAATTTGATTCTTTTCTGGCTCCCCAATAGAATGTGAAATCTCAGTGACAGGAGCATTGCCTGTCCTACCATAACTTTAGCTCTTAGGAACTCAAAAAATACTTATTTTTCAGGAAAAAATGAATTTGCTCTTTACATTTTATGGTCCATAGAAAGCTCTTACACCTTTTTCTTATGTGTAGAAAGTGCTTTAACGCATAAAAGGTAGAAGAATATCTGCCAGGGGCTTAGTAAATGACGCTAATTCTTATGGTTCACAGATGATTACCCAAGAGAGCAAACCATATGTTAATGAAAGTTAATTTTATTATTTGTATGTATTTGAAATGTTATTACTATTATATTATATTCTTTTCTGTTGATATTGTGTGAAAAAGCAGAGGACAAATGGATTGCATTTTATACTAAAGAATACTTTCAAAGTAGTAGATATAGTATATAAGTAAAGAGAACACCCTCATCTAAATTTTGAAAAAGAATGAAATAACAATATTTGGAGACTTCAGGTCTTCTATATTGTGGCCTGAGACAGTGATAACAATGTGTGTCTCCTTTAAAATATCTTTACATATTAGGTATTCTTTTGTTTTGTTAACTGCTAATACTCTTTTCCTAATTCAAAATTACAAAAACATATATGCATTAATTGGGAGTGGGAAAAGAGAGAGAAATACCTTAAACCAATAAAAATTCTAGGATGAGAATTCTGAAATTTTACTGTAATCAGAAGACTCATACTGATCCATTTAACATGCAAAGGCTATAGAAGCAGATTTAGTTATTACATAGGAAAACTCACTTCTCAAGGAAACATCCCAGTAGAATAGAAACTTTTAGTAATGATTTAGCAAAATGCTTTCTCTTTTCTACAGGTAAAATGGGGAATAATGCCCTTAGAAAGAATAAACTAGGCCATGATTTGAGGTTATTTTGTATCTTATCCTATATTCACATAGTTTTCACATTTTCCTTTTTTTTTTTCTGTTTTTAAGGAACTGTATTGAAAAGGAAATCTCAATTCATATGTCACTCACCATGCGTGGACATGGCCAAATTACTGATTTTCAATAAATATTTCATTTTTTACAATCCTTTGTGGTAAACATTTTCCCCCTTGGCCGTATGGAGCCATGTTTTTTCAAGGGTAAATGAATTACAGCTTTCAGTCTATTTAAGTTCGCTTCAAAATGGAGAATCTGTGAATTCACAGTGTGTTTAAACTGGGGCCACATGAGATCCTTCTAACTGTATACTCAGATAAATTGATAAGAAATTTGTATGTGCTTTGTTAAATTCCAGAACCGATAGATAGATAGATAGATAGATAGATAGATAGATAGATAGATAGATAGATAGATTAAAAACTTCTATGAAAGCCTAGGCTGATAGTCTTGAACAAGATAAGAAGAGTATTCATAGGATAAGAGTAAGGAAGTTTTTTAGTATGGAACAGACGTTTTTTCAAATAATAGTTTAATTGCTAACACTCTCAATTGTCCACAGCAGAAGTTTTGAAATGATGAACTTACAGTAATACGTTTTTTTCAATTGAAGTATAATTGACATACAACATTATGTTTCAGGTGTATAACATAGTGATTCAATATTTTTATACATTATGAAATGATCACCACAATAAGTCTAGTTACCATCTGTCACCATACAGAGTTATTGTAATGTTATTGACTATTCCTATGCTGTACATTATATCCCTGCGACTTATTTATTTTATAACTGGAAGTTTGTACCACTTAATCCCCTTCACCTATTTTGCCTATATCCTTACCCCTTCCCTCTGGCAACCACCAGTTGCCACTATGTATCTATGAATCTGTTTCTGTTTTATTATGTTTGTTCATTTGTTTTGTTTTTTAGATTCAATGTCTAAGTAAAATCATATGATATTTGTCTTTCTCTCTCTAACTTTTTTCACTTAGCATAATACCCTCTAGGTCCATCCATGTTGTTGCAAATGGCAAGATTTCTTTCTTTTTTATGGCTGAGAAATGTTTCATTTTATATTTATATACCACATTGTCTTTATCCATTCATGTATCTATGGACACTTAGGTTGCTTGCATATCTTGGCTATTGTAAATAATGCTGCAGTGAATGTTGGGGTGCACATATCTTTTCAAGTTACTGTTTTTGTTTTCTTTAGATAAATATCCAGAAGTGGAATTGATGTATTGCATGGTAGTTTAATTTTTAACTTTTTGAAGAAACTCCACACTGTTTTCAATAATGGCTATGTCAGTTTACATTCCTGCCAACAGTGCAAAAGTGTCCCCTTTTCTCCACATCTTTCCCAACACTTTTTCTTTGTTGTCTTTTTGATATAGCCATTATGACAGATGTGAGGTGATATCTCATTGTAGTTTTGATTTGCATTTTCCTGATGATTAGTGATGTTGAGTATCTTCATGTACCTGTTGGCGTCTATACAAGTAGTGTTGAAAATATCAGTGTCATTTCTTTTTACTTTTAGGAAGTTGGTTTGTTTAGATCTTAGTGCACTCAGCAGAATCTTTAAAATTTGTATAATTACAAGAAATATGTATTTTATTTTTACTCTTGATATTCTTGAACTAGAGTAGAGCAAAATTTCATATATTTATTTTACATCTAAGATATTACATATTTTAAGATTGATGAGTAGGAGATTACTGGTCAGTAGGCAGTCAAGGGAAGAGCATATCAGGCAGATCATAGAGTATGGAAAGGGGCTTTGTTGCTGAGTGACATGCACTGGGCTGTTTAATTTTATTCCAAATATTTCAGTTTGTAAGTTCAATTTTCATATTTTAGAAAACTTGATAACAGTTTTTGAGAGTAGAAGATGTTTTTCATAAAGTTCCAGAACCCCAAAAAGAGAGTGTATTTAAATGGGGTATGGAAAGGAGGGATTAGGGCAAGGACAATGTTCCTAACTGTGTTCGTGTCTCCATGTAAATCAGAATTAGTGGGGGTTGTGGAATTCATCTGCCTTGGAAATCTACCAAGCTGAAGATTTCCAAGGTTGTAACATGTACTGGATGAAGAACACTAATTTACAAGCATAAAACCTAAAAACAAGACAAAAGAAACATACAAGGAAATGATAGATTCGGTGGCACAGATAACAACCAGAGTTTCTTCCAGTACTGGTAACTCTCTCTTCTAATAAAGTTGCTCTCTATGCCTGGCCCTGTGGTGCAGATAATCCAATCTTCAGAAGGAAAGCAGGGATATTTTCATACACATATTCTAGTGCTTAAGTACAGCATACAAGTACGTGAGTATTATTAGTCATTACAGTATTGTTTCAGTGGTAGTTAATTGTCCTTATTTTATGAAATAAATAATCCCATGAGCAATACACAAAAGTTGGGTGTCTTAGTAAACTATAAAGTACAAAAATGTTACTAATTGATCTTTTTTGTGTGCCTCACTTTGCTCTTTTTTGAATAAATGACAATTAATAGGGTTTTCGTCTAGTGCAGTTTGATTTCCAACACATTATTTGAAAAGTTTGTAGTCTCTGATGACAAATGGAATTTTCAAGAAAGGATTGTTGGGTGATAAGATTGTAGGTTTGCATGATCTTCTTGATTTATGACTTAAGGGGATGCTTGCTTGCTTACTCTCCCAGTTTGTTGTGTATTCATCAAGGAGAATGAAGAAACTGTCAGGTGGGAAATATACCATTTCAGTTCCAGACACCCTGACATATTTTAATGCTTAATAGTTGGAGTTATTCAAATGCAAAACAACTACATTCAAGTCAGTACATGAAAGCATTTTGAAATTTTCCTTTTATCAAAATACGAGGCAACTTCAAACAGTAAGTGCTGGGGAGGGTGAGGAGAAAAGGGAACCCTCTTGCACTGTTGGTGGGAATGTAAATTGATACAGCCACTATGGAGAACAGTATGGAGGTTAAAAAACTTAAAAAACTAAAAAATAGAGCTACCATATGACCCAGCAATCCCACTACTGGGCGTATACCCTGAGAAAACCATAATTCAAAAAGAGTCATGTACCACAATGTTCACTGCAGCTCTATTTACAATAGCCAGGACATGGAAGCAACCTATGCGGCCATTGACAGATGAATGGATAAAGAAGATGTGGCACATATATACAATGGAATATTACTCAGCCATAAAAAGAAACGAAATTGAGTTATTTATAGTGAGCTGGATGGACCTAGAGTCTGTCATACAGAGTGAAGTAAGTCAGAAAGAGAAAAACAAGTACCGTATGCTAACACATATATGTGGAATCTAAAAAAAAGAAAAGCCAGTGGTTCTGAAGAACCTAAGGGCAGGACAGAAATAAAGACACAGACATAGAAAATGTACTTGAGGACATGGGGAGGGGGAAGGGTAAGCTGGGACAAAGTGGTATGGACATATATACACTACCAAATGTAAAATCGATAGCTAGTGGGAAGCAGCCACATAGCACAGGGAGATCAGTTCGGTGCTTTGTGACCACCTAGAGGGGTGGGATAGGGAGGGTGAGAGGGAGACGCAAGAGGGAGGGGATATGGGGATACATGTATATGTATGGCTGATTCACTTTGTTATAAAGCAGAAAGTAACACACCATTGTAGAGCATAGAATTATACTCCAATAAAGATGTTAAAAAAAAAAAGACATGATTACATTGCACTTTGGTAAATTAAAAGAATAATTTTAACGAAAAAAAAAATTATGAGGGAAAACCTGCCCAGATTCAAAATATTATTTTTCGGGGGTAGATAACATAAAAAATAATTCTCTGCATTTGTTGCTGTTAGAATAAAGTGCTTTATCAGTGTAAGAGTTGAGAATGATATGCTCTAGTAGTATTTTGATGAATTACATGATTATAGTTAAAATGAACAATTTTATCATGCTTGAACTAATATGGTACTATGATTTGGCAAGTACTCTTGCAACATTCTCTAACTCATCACTTCAGAAGACAGACCTATACAGCCCATGAGTTGTTTTAGAAAATATGAGTTGATATACAGTTTCAAAAAAAGAAGGGGTAGGAGAAACATGTCAGCTATGGAAACTAATGCATGCCCAGATTTTCATAACATCATTGCTTGATTACATTACCTCTTACTGCTCATTTTAAACTCTTTCATAATTAAAAGTGAGTTAAAAAATAGACTTTTTAAAAATGTTTTGTTGTGTACCAAATTTAATTGAAAATATTACACACCCCAAGGTACTCCTGAGACATGGATATTGTATGTGTATGTGGGTTATTTTACATTTAGATTTAAGAGGATTAGAAAGGATAATATATAATCAATGCAACATTCATTTGGGTATCAGTCAAGTAAAACACACACACACACAGCTGAACATTACATAATTTCAGTCATAAAGAGTACAAAGTGTGAACTGATTTAATATATTCATAATTAAGTACTCTCCTTTAATGTAACTTGCAATTTGTTCACAAAATTATTCCGTTCATTTACTTTAAAACCTTACATGCCTGGATACATTTTCTTAAAAGATACATATAAAGGCACTATTTTAAGGATTTATATTTATACTCTACATTGTAGATGAAAGATAGTCAAAATTAACTTTTAAACATCCTTTTTTTTTTACAGAAATATTTGAATGTAAAGCTAAATCACAAATAGATTATTCTTCCTGCTTGAAATAATGTATCGATATTTAATAAAAATTACTGTAATATAGATACACAATGAACATTCAAAACCAATCGACATTTCTCATATATAGGTGTTTTTTTTTGCACATTTCAAACTTTCTTAAGTGATATATAGGTTTTATTTCATTTTTAAACAGATTGTGTACTCATTTTTTGATGCCTCTTTTAGAAATCTCAAAATGCATCTGTATTCTGAAATGTTCTATCTATAATTGTTTGGGTGGTATCAATAGGACAAAACCTCTTATACATTGCAGAGTACAGTATTTAAAAACTGGTATATCTTATTAAATGTATGTTTTTTATTTTGATGGACTTTAATATGTTGTTTTGAATTTGAATTATAGAGTAAAACTAAAAAACCTTTATGTTTCATTTATATCAAAGACATTTATATGTAAGGATGTGTTTTTATCTCATCATATACAAAACTAAGCAGTGATTCTGGTCTCCATCCTTAGAAAGCTATCCAGACATAGTGAAAAGAGATTTGATAATATAATCATTTGGTTAATTTGATTACTTTACACAATTGGATGCTTCAAACCTTGGAACCATTATACAGTGTCTCAGAATGTATTTGACAATTGCTAGAGATTTGCCTCCCAAATTTGAATATAACTATTTTGAAGTTAAAGAAAAAGCAAAACAGTGCCATATTTTCCTGTATCGTCTGTTTCAATCAAGCGAAATAATGTTTATGTTCTTAAAAGTTGTGTTTATCCACAAACATGAGCAAGTGTTAGCAACTAAATTCTGCTTTTCTGTGAAAGTCAACCTTGTGTCATTCATGAGCTCAGGGAGCAAGTCATATTTAAGGTCAATGTATGACTGAAAATTTTGTGTGTGTCTTGAGAGCTTCATGATACAAGCAAGGCACTCACATTTCTAACCAGAACATACTACTCAGGCAGGGAGAAATGATGATTATATTAGTGCCTCAGAAACCAGTTGCAATTTCTTAAGTCCTCGGAAGCCTGTACAATCAGCTTAAAAATAATCAGTTTCATTTGTTTGTTAATATGTTTGCTTTTTATATTCTATCACTAAAAACTAAATACCTTTCACCAATTAATTCAAATTCCTATGGACTGTGTTTTGCATATAAATTTTTTTTAACATTTTATTCTATATTAGAGTATATTTGATTAACAGTGTTTTGTTAGTTTCAGGTGTACAGCAAAGTGATTGTTATGCATATACATGTATCTTATTTATCAAATTATTTTCCCATTTAGGTTGTTACATAATACTGAGCAGAGTTCCCTGTGCTATATAGTAAGTCCTTGTTGGTTATCCATTTTAATTGTCCTTAGTTGCATCCCTGCCACTTTGAACTACCCAAGTATCTGTCCTTAAAATTCTGTGTGGAGACTTCCCCTTCTCCAAGTGCCAAATTAGATAAAAACTGAGCACCCTTCTCACTGAGGACACTAGAACAGGATGGGGGATGGGATAATTGCTAGAAGTGTCTTCTTGAAGGCATCAGAGAGCTAAAAGGTGTGAAATGTTTTCAGCTTAAGATCCAGGAGGAGATGAAAGTCCATAGCATTGGGTTGCTTTTCCCCTAGGGACCTTTGCAAATTCCCAAAGAGGTGACTGAAGGTTGAGTAGTTCTTTTGATACTTTCATGGCCAGGAGCCACAATTTAGAATAGCAGGCTCACAATGATAGTGACCCCGGTATATCCCCTTATCTTTAAATTGGGACCGATAGCTCTACCAGAAGACAAGGTAAACTGGAAGCAAATCAGGCATCATACAGACTTTAGCCCATCTACTAGTCATTTAAGTGGCCCAGAAAATTACTGCTCAAGTTGGATTAAGGTATTCCGGATGTTAGTTCCCCCCACGTGTCTAACCAGAGCAATACAAGAGCCTAGACTTCAAATTATATCTACAAGTAAGTTATCAAATACAGTGTCAAGCATCAAATCAAAGGTAACCTAAGAGAAAAGGAAATATGGATGAGAACCAGTACAAAAAAGGAGAAAATTGAAAGAGAGTTGTAGGGGCTCTTGATGTTAGAGGTATCAAATATATACTTAAAAGCCAATGCTTACTATACTTAAAGTCATTTTAAAAAATAGAAGTTAATGATCTTAGAGAATGTAAAATGACAAAAAGAAGGCTTAAACAAATATGAATTCTAGAACCATAAATTGTAAAAGACAGGATAAAGAAGTTTATGGATAGTTTAACAGCAGAGTAGATGTGAATAAAAGAGAACTGGAGATATCTAAAAGAGATAAGGAGGCGATATCAAGAGTGGATTATGGAGAGACAAAAAGATAGACAATGTAGAAAAAAGAGTAAGAAACAGAGAAGTACAATCATTAGACCCAGCATACTTTTATTTGGAATCCACGTTCAAGTGAGGATAGCTGAGAATTTTCCAAAACTTATTAAAAATTAATTCATAGTTTCAAGGGATCATGCTAAATCCTAAGCAATATCTTAACAGAAACTCACAGTTAGATTATCACAGGAAAACTACTGAAAACCAAAGACAAAGAGAAATCTTAAAACCATTCAGAGGAAAAAAGAGGAGAGAAAGATTACTTAAGTGGAATAAAAAACATTAATCATAGATGACTTCTGAACAGTATCAATGGAAAAAAGAGTAAGATGAAAGAAAATAGTAGCTAATCCAAAGTTTTTAAGGACACTGAATATTTACATCTATAGTAAAGATGCAATAAAGATATTTTTAGACAAGTAAAATTAAGGAAATAAAGAAAGAAATAATAAACTGAATATTTGGTTCCTCTTATCAACCAAGATTTTTAAAAGGTATAAATAGTACTAAAGAAATTATTGTTCTGAGTCAAGCATAAGGCTATAGTGGATTTCTATCATATTTATCTTATGTGGATCCAGTTATGGTCACATATTAGATTATGATAGAGAAAAATAATTTAGAGCCAGATATCAGAAAACCTACTATGTAAAAAAAAGATTTTGGGGCTTCCCTGGTGGCGCAGGGCTTGAGAGTCCGCCTGCCGATGCAGGAGACGCGGGTTCGTGCCCCGTTTCGGGAAGATCCCACATGCCGCGGAGCGGCTGGGCCCGTGAGCCATGGCCGCTGAGCCTGCGCGTCCGGAGCCTGTGCTCCGCAAATGGGAGAGGCCACAACAGTGAGAGGCCCGCATAACGCAAGAAAAAAAAAAAAAAAAAAAAAAAAAAGATTTTGTTGGATCCCTGACTTACCCCACTCTCAAAAATTAACTTGAAGTGGAATAAGAACTTAAACATAAAGCCTGAAACCATAAAACTCCTAGAAGAAAACATAGGAAAAATGTTCCTGGAAATTGGCTGTGGCAAGGATTTTTGGGTATGACACAAAAGCACAAGGAACAAAAGCAAAAATTAACAAGTGGGACTACATCAAGCTAAAATGCTTCTGCACAATAAAATAATCAGCAAAATAAAAAGGCAACCTACAAAATAGAAAATATCTATAAACCACAGCTCTAATAAGAGGTAAATATCCAAAATTCACAAGGAACTCATACAACTCAATAGGAAAATAAAAGAAACAAATAATCTGCTTTCAAGATGGGCAAATGACCTGAATAAACATTTTTCCAAAGAGGACATACAAATGGCCAACAGGTACGTGAAAAGGTGCTCAACATCACTCATCATCAGGGGAATGCAAATCAAAACCACAATAAGATATCACTTCACACCTGCCAGATGGCTATTATCAAAAGGAGAAGAGATAGCAAGTGTTGGCAAGGATGTGGAGAAAAGGGAGCCCATATGCACTGTTGATAGGAATGTAAACTGGAGCAGCCACTATAGAAAACAGTATGGAGGTTCCTCAAACAATTAAAAATATAACTACCATATGATCTAGCAATCCCACTTCTGAATATGTCCGGAGGAAGTGAGATCACTCTCTTAAGGAGCTAGCTGTACTCGAATGTTCATTGCAGCATATTTCCAATGGCCAAGACATGGTAACAACCTACCTGTCTGTCAGTGGGTAAAATAGAAATCCTGTCATTGGTGACTACATGGATGGACCTTGAGGGCATTATTCTAAGTGAATTAAACCAGACACACAAAGACAAATACTGTATGACCTTGTTTATATGTGAAATATAAAAATGCTGAATTCACAGAAGCAGGGTAGATTGGTGGTTGCCAGAGGCTGGGGAGTAGGGGGCTAGGGGAGGGGTGGCGGGGAGGAAATGATGGTCAGAAGGTACAAACTTCCAGTTATAAGAGGAATAAATTCCGGGGATCTAATGTATAGCATGGTGTCTATAATAGTTGACCATACCATATTGTATACTTAAAATTTGCTATGAGAATAAATATTATATGTTTTCACTGTAACAACAATAACAACAAAATGTAATTATGTGAGGTGAAAGATATGTTAACTAACCTTACTGTGGTAAACACTTCACAGTTTACAAGTGTATCAGACCATCCTATTGTACACCTTAAACTTACACAATGTTATATGTCAACTATGTCTCAATAAAGCCAGAAAAAAGCTAAATACTTTCTAATAAGAATATTACATATATCTGTATTTTGGCTGAAATTTGAAGGATGAGATTTGCTAAGTGCATGACATGAAATAGAGCTTTAATGTTGGCATATTAGGTGTTGGAATCAATATACTGGGTTCCTGAGTCCTGTCCTGTCATATTCTTACTTTACATGCTACAAAAAGGGGAGGCTGAATCCTCCACAGAATCTGTTATTACTTATTTAATGCCCATTCTCAGCAAGTAACCTGCCAGGCATTACAAATGGGGAATATGAAGAAAGCAAAGATGTTTATGGAATGTCTTTCTCCTCGAAAGAGTTTTCTGTCTAGTGAGAATGGAGTTGGCTGTGTAGTCATGCATGAATAAGACATAGAAGTGAACCAATTTGGGTGGAGTAAGTGCTGAATGTGGACTGACAATGGAAGTCTAAAGCTTTCCAATGGGAATCCTGTCGTTGAGCATGGGCTTTTTTGAGACGCTGCTTCATTTTTAAATCGTTCACATCTCTCAGCATACAGAAACTTTAGCATTAAGTCTATGCCCTCTCTGAAACTTTGGATCCATTTATCATCTTTAGACCCTCAGAGCATACAGAGGTTCTTTTGATGAAATCTCACCTCCTCTGGAAGACTCCCTTGAACCCACATCTCAGAACTTCAGTGATGTACGTTTATAGAACTTTATAATTGATCCTCATGTTATAGTCACTTAAATTTCATGGGTTTATTTATTCACTAAGTCTCGGAAATGTTTGATTTTCAAGGACTTTATTAGACACTTGAGAGTGATAGAAGATATAGATCTTGCATAAAACTTTGGCTCATCTTGCTTACTAGTGTGTCTGCTACTCTTTGATTAATTTTACACTGAGCTGTTTAAATAAAGACTGCTGTCTTTTGTGAGTAGAAAATTGATGTCATTTTTTCGTTGTTTTCACATACAATACATGTCCTGTAGTTCCAACCATGGATCAACTGAGTGAACCATCTGTGGACACCTTATCTCAGTGTACCTAAATTGAAAGATCAAGTTATGAGACCTTAATTAGTTCCTTGAAAGTAATGTTTGTAGTTCTCAGATTCAAAGTAATGGAACAAGCTTCCTCTCGTTAATGGTAGAGGCATTTTGAAAAGAAATCTACTTCTATACAGATTCTTTTCACAAATCAAAAGAATCTGAAAACTACTTAACTACTAGGTTATAAAGCATTCTTGGTTTTATGATCTTCATGCATATATCTGAAATTTATAAGTTAATTTGTCCACTGTGGTAAATAATTGTGACTAGATCATACATATAAAATTCTAAATGATTAATTAGTATTTAACTTTTTGTCTTCAGAATATTAATATGTTTACTATGGGGAGAAGTAGAAAATATTCAAAAGCAAACAGAGGTTAACTTCAGAATACTGATTATCTTACCAATCAGAATCAAATTTAGTATATATTTTGTCCTACCAATATATGTGTGAGTGTATTTATGAAAATAAGTTTATAATGTAATGGAGATAATTTCTTGTAGGGCTGCCAGTAGGATTAAATGAGAACATGTAGCAGACTGCCTGGTACTCCACAGGTACTCAGTAATGTAGCTAATTTAAGTTAATATTGAGAACAAATGTATGGACACCAAGTGGGGGAAAGCAGGGGCAGGGGTGGGTGGTGGTGGTGTGATGAATTGGGAGATGGGGATTGACATATATATACTAATATGTATAAAATAAATAACTCATAAGAACCTGCTGTATAAAAAAATAAAATAAAATTCAAAATAAAATGTATTTACAATTTTTGAACCTGATTTTATCACTAGACTGAATATAATGAACATTTGTTGTGAGTAGATGTTCATTTACAATTCCTGGTTTTTTTTTTCTTTTAGTGATGTGACTATATTCAGTTGTATGGATAAACATAATTAATTTTTCCTTATTACTGGGAATAAATTATTTTAATTTTTTATTATAATAACAGGCAAAAATCCTTATTATTTGAG
Organism: Lipotes vexillifer; assembly: GCF_000442215.2. Taxonomy (NCBI): domain Eukaryota; kingdom Metazoa; phylum Chordata; class Mammalia; order Artiodactyla; family Lipotidae; genus Lipotes; species Lipotes vexillifer. The sequence goes on from NW_006781329.1 coordinate 2,327,456, forward strand.
CTTTAAAAAAATGTTTTCCTTAGTTAAACCTTCTTTAGTTATTTTAGCCTGACAATATGCATCTGTGATATGTTGTAGTCTAATTTAAAATTTGACCATTTCTCCAACAAAACAAGTACCTCACATAAATTTAATTGTTTATCCTCACCCCATCCTTTATGCTATAACAGTCAAATATTTTATAACAGAATATTGTTATATGCCAATTATAAATTTACCTCTCAGCCTCAAATCTATCCTGCATTGCCCTAGTTGGTGATGCTGGAGGTGGGCCCTGAAAACATTGCTCCTTTGCCAGCTCAATATTAGGCTTTGCAGTAGAGGGGCTGAAACACACACTGCAGCACAGAACAAGGGACTGGGCTTCTCTTTCTGATTCTGCTGTGCTTTTCTTTTTGCTTCCTATGGCAGTGCTCTCAGTATAGGATAATGTCCAGTGGTTTTCAAGCTTCTTCTTTTCACTAGAAATCAAGTGACTTCCTGGTAACCAATCCCAGTCCACTGCATATGGACCAACTCTTTCCACATAACACCCAGTGAACTTCCCTACCTTCCAGTAGGCCGTAGTATTTCTCTCTTCAGCAATGTCTGAATCTCAGCTTGGTGGTGGTGGTCTGCAAGCAGGGGGTCTTCCAAGTATATTTCTTCCTTCGGTAGTTTGCCTCAGCCTTCGAGGTAAAAGATTCTCCCATTTGCTATTCCTATATTGTTTAAAGTTCTCTTAACCATTTTTAGTAGTTAAACCATCTCTTGCTAATTACTAATTCTTTATATTAATATGAATTAATTTATATTCAATTTATTCCTGTTCAAATTATTGAGTGTTTATGTTTCCTGATAGAACTTGATCCACATTGTAATTTTAAGTAGTTAGTATTCATTTATATTTACTAATATATTTATCTTTTCTGATCATTTTATTCCAAACTAAAGCTTTGAGCCTCCAACTGAGGGCGTGTTTCTTCATTATGATGAAATCTGCTTAGTATTTTGTAGAGTGCAAGTGTGAGGGGTACAGAGTCTTTTGTTGATTTGTTTTGGTCTGAAAACTTTATTTCACCATCAGCTTAAAATCATATTTCTGGTGAATATATACTTCTAGATTAATAGCTTTACCCCCCCCCCTTTTAGTACTTTAAATATTTCAGTCTGTTGTCTTCTAGCTGCCAAAATTTGGTTGATATTCAGCCATCAGGATGTGGTTTCAGTGAAAGTAATTTGTTCTGCTTCTGGTTGCTTGTCAAATTTTATCTTTGATTCTTAGTAATCGGCTATGAGTAGTTTTCTTTGTACTTATCCTGTGAAATACACTGAGATTCTTGAATCCGTGGTTTGATTCGTTAGATTATTACTTCATTTTTCTTTCTGTGCTATTATTCTTCTCTTGTTCTAGGAATCTGAAGTTTGTCTGATCTTTTGGTTGAGTTTCACCTACTCATCTTTTTTTTTTTTTCCATTTGTTTTCTCTCCGTACTTCAGTTTGGACATTTTCTGTTGACATTTCTTTGAGTTCACTAATCTTGTTTTCTGCTCTGTGTAGTCTGTTGTTAAACCCATCCCATGAGATTATCACCAAGCTAGGAAGAAGATTCCTTGTATTTTTTATTATTAAGGCTGAATCTTCATATGGTGTAAAATTCAATGACTATTGACAAACTGTGTACACCTTGGTACAACAACAAAGAGATATAGCTAATTTTCATCATCTCAGAAATTTCTTTCACATCCACTTTCAGTCAATTCACATACCTTATAAATAAGAATTCTTCTTATTTCTGAAACCATAGACTGATTATCCCTGTTCTTGAATTTCATATAAGTGGAAGCCAACAGTGTGTACTCTTCTGTGCCTACCTGCTTTCATTCAAGACGTTTTTGAGATTTACTCATGTAGTTATACTGCTACTACTATTGCTGCTACTACTATGAGGCAATATTCCTTTGTATGAATATATCACAGTTTGATTGTCCATTATCTTGTAGATGGATATTTGGGTTATTGTCATTTTGTGGATAGTATGAACAAAACTGCTACTCAAATAATCTTGTACAAGTTTTTCTACTTGCATATATATATATATATATATATATATATATATATATATGTTTTTATTTGTCTTGGGAAGATACCTAGGAATAGAATAACTGGGTCATATGGTAACTATGTATTTAAATTTATAAGAAAATTCCAGTTTTCTAAAGTGGTTGAAACATTCTATTCTTCCACAGCAATTAGTAAGAGTTCCAGTGACTCCACATTGTCACCAACATTTGGTGTTGACAGTCATTTTCTTTTTTTAACCATCCTAGGGGGTGTGTAGTGGTACCTCATTGCCATTTTAATTTATGTTTCTCTAATTACTAAAATGTTGAGCACTTTTCTTATGCTTATTAGCCAATAATTTATCTTCTTTTAGAAGTTCCTAAGGGACTTTGCCCATTTTTATTGGGTTATTATTTTTTTGTTACTTACCATGAACAGTTGTTTATGTAGGCTAAATATAAGTTCTTTTCCAGATATATATATATGTATTACAAATATTTCCTCCCAGTGTGTGACTTGCTTTCTTATTTTCTTAAAGGAGTCTGTTCATGGGGAGAAGTTTTTAATTTTGGTAAAGTCCAATTTATCCATATTTTTTCTTTTATTGAATCTCTAACTCTCTTGCGTTTTCTTCTAAAAGTTTTATAGTTTTGCTCTTATATTTGTGTCTATGATCTATTTATAATTAAGGTTTTGGTATGGTATGAGCTATGGGTCAAAGTTTTTGATTTGTTTTTGTTTTCCTATATATTTATCTAGTTTTTCAGGGACCACTTTTTATAAAGATTTTTTTCCCCACTTTTTATTGCCTTAGCCCGTTGATGAAAATCAATAAACATTCTGGACTCTATTCTGGTTCATTTAGGGAAAATTGACATCTTAACAGTATTGAGCCTTCCAATTTATGAATATATATCTACTCCTAAGATTTACTTACGTGCTACATTATCTAGAAAATATTCCAGGACCCTTGTATCTGACCCCCTTAGAAGAGCAACTAGACAAACTTAGTCTCTATAATCTTGGAACAAACAAAAATAGAGTTAATTCTTTAATAATGATACCAATTCATCTATAATGCTGGTTTAAGAAGAATTTAAATTCATCTATTTTATTTAAACATTAAGAGCCAGGCGTTACTCTTCAGGCTGAAAACATAAAGATAAGTACAATATGAATCGTAACCTCACAAACATGGGGCTGGTATGATTACTAACTTTGTTTAAACAAAGTTCTTTCACATTTCTAAACATTAAATTATGAGAGTATTACTTTTATTTGCTTCCATTTTTCATTCATTTCCTTGAATCTTATAAATCAGTTGTAACTGTTATTATGGAGGTATATTGTGCATGTGTGTGAATTTATATCAATTTATTAAATGCTTCCTGTCATCTCTCTATTTTACTCTTTTTGGATTTTTAGGAAGTGCAACTTAACCCTTCCACGTCTATCCTCATTCTTTTATTACCACTCTCCCCTTCAAGTCCTTCTGAGATTCACATTATGTTCCATTTCACTGACTAGCTCTTCAGTTTTATCCATTTAAACTATTTATTGAGTTGTCTATTTTAATGGATATTTTCACACCCAGAACCCCTACTTGTTATGGTTGTCATATTTTATTATATTTTGTTCCTGTTTCAGGTTTACAATATCCCCCTTTGCTATTTGACAACACTTAAATGCTTGTTGAATCAGCTTCATCCTATAGGTTTGGAGTTTGTTTTCTTTCTCTTGTATTTATTGAGCTCTCAGGACATCTTTTTTTGCTTTTCTTTGTAAGTGTATATTGCCTTTGGGGATTAGTCATCTTTACTGGGTTGTGTAGTTTGGGATGGGGGGAAAAATCCATGTCCTGACCTTTGTCTCTATTGGTGACTTTAACGGGTAGGGGAATGCCAAGGAACCGTCAAGGGATAATTTGTACATTTACCCAGACACTGTTATTTTTAAAAAGCCAGCACTGTACCTGTTTTCTTTCCCTTACTTTTTAAAAAAGCTAAATTGATCCAATCTATACTGTTTCTACTCCAGGTTCTTCTGCCTTTTATTCTCTCTACCTCTACCTCCCCCTCTCTGTCACTCCCCCACTCACACACAGCACTAACTACCTTCTTTTGCCCCAACTGATCCACCGACCTCTCTATGACTTTGACTGGCTGACAGATCCTTCAGCCTCTCTTTCTAGAACCTCTTCAGGGTTGGGTTATATAGAAGGAGTCAGACGACCATATTATTTTACCATATTTTCAGGAACTAGAACTTGGAAGAGTCCCTCAATTGATAAATATAGAGAAATATAAATTAACTCCTTAAATTATTCTCACCACTGTAGAATCTCAGAAGCTAAATAGCATGTCAAAATTAAATGAGAACCTTTTTCTCAGAGCTCTTTGAGGACAAATAATGGAACATATCCTTTCACTTGTAATTCCCTGTATCAGGATTTAACTCAGAGTAAGGGGGGTCTATAAATGTTGTCACCTGTGAATAAATTTCCATATAATTTCTTATTAAATTTGAAAGGTATTATGACCAAATTGATTGGACTAGCTAGGAAAAACACAACAAAAAAGTATGCTTTTTGAGAGTTAATTTCAGAATAGCTCAAATCATTGAAAATTTGTTAATACACAATCACCCTATGACTCCCTTCATTGATAAATACAGCATACATCCAAGACTTCAATATGTACTACCACACATACAAAAATTGATGGTTTAGTGTTTTTTAATACTGATTTTTGTACTTATTAATCTGATAGGATTCTGTAAGTCTTTGAAAGTTAATACCAGACAAATAAGTAAGAAATAAGAGATGTGAGGATTTCTGTTAACTTGGCCAACAGTTTTAAAAAGAAATACAATCTGATAGTGATTTTATTTTCTCCAGTTCTATATGGTTAAAAAAGGAGGGGGATGATTCAATGAGAAGAGATGGCACTCACCCATCCATTTAAAATCAGTGCTATATTTCCAAGGGCTAAAAGAGTTACAGTTGCACTGTTCATTACTTTGGAAGTGTCACATTTCCTAGTATGACAAGATGTATTATGGATGGGTTTTTTTTACAGATGTGGAGAAATCTCTTTCCAAGTTTTTTTTATTTGATTTTCTCTCCTTCTGCCTCTTTGTACTTTAGCGGCAAACCTCGGGATAATGGGATTACTTTATGCCTTCCACATCAGGCTCTGGATGAGTGCACAGAGGCCAGTGGCAAGAGAAATAAGATGGCTGTAAAAATGCAAACATTGGATGTTAAAAAAGGTGCACCCAATAACTTGCCCTTAAATTTAAAGGGAACTAAATGAGGAACTTCTGGACAATTTATCTTTCTGTTTACTGATAACAAGTCACTTTGTTTTTATGTGCTCAGTCTAGTATTCCATAATTTATTTGAAAGTAGATGAGAAATAATGTAGATAAATGATGAAGTGTCAGGGTCTGACGCTCTTAAATGAAGCTATTATGGTCAAAGAGAAAACGTAAAACCTGCGGCTCATTATGAGAGTGTTCTACTTGTCAGTTAAGTGAAAAGGCCTGGAATGATTTCCAGTTTATTTGTCATTGCAGTTATTAAAGCTGTCTTTTTGGTGCCATGAAAATGAATTGAAGACTTTATTCGAAGTAAATTTGTACTAAAGCTTTCAGATGTATCTTATGTGAGCTCAGTGAGGCAGGGAAGCAGCTTAAAAGCTAAAATATTACAAGGAGACAACTACCAAAATCTTTGAAGCATACCAGAATATATAAGAGCCAATAAATGAAGTATTTTCTTGACTAGGAAACAAACTCTTTGACTGATGTCTTGGGTAAGATTGATAACAGGATATAGCAGTTGCTAATTGTTGGTAGATATTTTATTCCAGTAAGGAACAAATTGCCTACATATTTGAGTAACACTTATAACAGAGTATCTTTCCTAAGATTGATTTCTAAGAAAAGTGAAAAGATGCATCATTTAAAATAAGATATACTTATATAAATGTAATGAGAATTAATAGAACAGACACATCACAGAAGCAGAAAAGGTTTAGTCCTTTCTGAATAACTATAACTACTGTAGTAGGCTCTAAAAACAAGCTTTTATAAAGTTTAGAAGGTAAGACATTCAGAAAGCCTGAGCTGCACAATCTGTTTTCCTAACTGAATTACTGGACTACAAAAGGCTACATCTGACTACAAGGGATGAATATATTATTGATATTTTTATCTCACATGTCTGTTCTTAAAATATTTTACATTCTTGCTGAGGTGTGAGAATAACTTACACTTTAGCTTACATTAGAAGGAGGTCAAATCAGATAGACTTGCATATGGTTGAGATGGAATTTTTTTTTGAAGCATTGAAAAAATTAACTCTTTTGTATTTCCGTATTTCATGATCGAAAGGGAGGCATTTGGTGTTTCTTTTAACTAGTCTGGCAGTTAAAAATACTTTTTTGTATAGTTTAGCTATGCTTTTTCATAATTTAAAAATGGCAACTAATAGGTGTAAATAAAGGAAAATGAAAGACCTTTTCTCTACATTGGTTTCAACCCCATCACATGCAATAAGTAGAATCACTAAACTGAATGTTTCACTTCAAGCCTGAGAAATCTGCCAGCCCTGTCTTTGACTCTTCATTGTGGATATTACAAATGTTTTGACACAGCTTCAGGGTCAGTTTTAAAACAAAATGGATTCTGCATCCCCCTCAGAGGTTTCCTTCAGATTTTATAGCCATTTTCAGTGATATTGTCAAAGTAAAAGGTCTACCAGGCTCTTTATTATATGCCTTATTTTCTGGCATTTAGATGCGCAACAAAACCTTCCTTTGAAATAAAACTAAATGTTATATTTGGGATATTTTAAATATTTCTATAACTTTTTTATGCTAATAAATATAAGAAGTCTCAATGATTTAAAAATAAATGCTTTACAATATTATAGCTGTGACAATAGAGAAATCTACGTTGTAGTAATTGCTGGTTAAAGGTGTAGTTTAGATTAGATTCAGACTGATTCAGATTGAGACTGTGTTTATACTCCCAATAAGATTTGAAAAGAAGCAAAATGGTTGAATTCTGTTGGATAAGCAGTTATTTGGGGGAAAATTTTTGATAATTCATGTGTTAATGTTTGTGCTTATAGATCCGCTTTTCCATAAGGTCCTTTTATTTTTGAGCATACTCAAGTTTTTATTTCAAGTTAGTTAATTCACTTTGGCTGGTCAATCAAATATATTTTATCCCATTTTACTTATTTAATATACAGATGTCAAACACCAAATTAGTTGAATTACAAACATAATTGCTTTTTATTGAGCTCATGGAGTAGACAGGATTATAAAATGAGGTATATAGTATATGAAATTAAGTGCAATTAAAGGATGGCATAGGGATTCAGGGGCATTTAATTTACCATAGGTCCATAGTAAGGAAGACTTCACAATGGGAAAGATTCCTGACCTCAAATATTGAATTCTGAAAAGACAGAAAAATCAACTCAGTGGGACTAGGTCAAAAGTATTCTACATTCATGGTTATATAACCTCCAACAATCCAGCTAGCTAATTCCTTTGTTGCCATGGTACTAGGCTAAATTTCTTTGGGTAAAAACCACTGTGCTTTTTCTTCCCTGAAAAATACCTAAAGTTAATGTGGGACTCTAGCCAAATTAACCATGGAGAGTACCTTATCTGTTAGGTTAGCCACTGGGGACTAAACCTGGTTTCCTTTACTATAAACTACCATGGACTGAAATCATACTCACTCTCCTACAGTATTTCTATAAATATATATTCACAATGTCCACATAGAGAATTAATCAACATGTGTTGGTTTAATATTAACAGTGGAAAACAATGAAGAAATTCAGCAATAGGCACAACCTTTTCATACATAAATTTGCAATCAACAAACTTAGAAATAAAAGATTTTTTTAAATGCTCCTGTTGCTTTTATTGAATTTCCAATTCTCTATTTTTCTCTGAAAACATGAAAAGTAATTTAAAAATTAAAGTACAAATTATTTAGTGTTATAATTCCTATTAAGGATTCAGTTTCCAGATTAGACTGTTTATTATAATATGCCAATGTAAGCTATTAATCAATGAATACATGTTTATTGGTTATGTTTAAGTATTATTTTCAGGAAAATAAATTTATGCCTCTGAGGCAAATATCAAATGAACATTTGTCAAAGATTCTATTTAACCCATTAATTAATGAGTGAACCAGTCAAGTTAAATCAGTTCAAAAGACATTTGATGAGGTAAGTATAGAGTTAATTTTAAAAAGAAATATTAGGGTAAAATTAGATAAATAATAAATATTTAGATATAAAACTGAGTAATGTCTTATATGGCCTAAATGGTAACTTTTGGGGTTATTTCTTTCATTGGACAGAAATTATTTACATCTCTCCCTGACAAAAATCTACAAGTTAACCTCTGTTCCTACAGAGGTTTTAAAATGGCAAATAAATACAAAACCAAGGAATAAAAGAATACCTAGTAATCTATTGCTTATTTCTGAACTTCAGGTAATTTTTTCTGATATTTATATGTAGGTGTTATGGTCTTTTCCTTCAAAAATATTGCTCTGAAATAAAGTCACTGCACTGGCATGTCACTGTGGCTTGGTTGGACTGGTGAGGCATTTCCATAGTGCACCGAAGTAGACAGTGTTCTTGGCTTTCATATTAGATCACTTACTTAAAATTATTGGTGTGATCAACAACTTATTTCGAATTAAATTTTTTTCTAATACATTCTCTAAAAATGCCCTGATAAGTATAGCTACATTAATTCCAAAGGGAAGTTAAATCTTAGCGATGCTTATCTTAAAGAGATGAATAAAGAACAAGGAATCTCCTCATAACCAGGGAATACATAAAACGTTTCCTGTAGTTACCAGATGCTTGTTATGGATTGAACTGTGTCCCCACAAAATTCATATGTTAAAGACTTAACCCCTGATATGATTGTATTTTGAGATAGGGTCTTTGGTGAGATAATTAAGGCTCAATGAAGACATAAGTGTGAAGCCCTCATCTGATAGGACTGGTGTCCTTTTAAAAAGAGGAAGAGACATCAAGGATGTGTGTGCATAGGGGCAAGATCATGTGTGGACACAGTGAGAAAGCAGCCATCCAAGCCAAAGAGAGAGGCTTCAAGAGAAAACAATTATGCCAGCACCTTGATCTTGAACTCGCAGCCACCAAAACTGAGAAAGTAAATTTTTGTTGTTTAAGCCATCCACCCTGCAGTGTTTTGTTATAGCAGCCCTAGCAGACTAATAAAATGCTTTTTTTTCACTAGAATATTTATGTGGTATTAAACATAACCTATTTCCTATGATATGTAAAGCTGGCATTTTATAGTTTGTATAAATTCAAATCCAGTTGGTCATCATCACTTCATTGCTGGAAGTGCAGATAGACTAGACAAAATTGAAAAACAAACGAAATAAAACTGCATAATAATTTACCAAAATATTTACTGTAAAATGTCTTTAAGCACTCTCAGCTCATTCCTTTGCCCTTACCAGAATGTCTCTTCTATTTTTTTAAACCAATTCATCCTCTGTTCTCACTTCTCAATATGCATTTTCTCCATTCCTTGAGCTGAAGCAAGGATAAATTTCTTGTTTATTTCAATTACTTCTCAGAGAAAATACCACTAGTTTCAAAGAGTCTGACTCCACTGGACAGCTGGTCATGTTTCTTAATCCCAGCTTGCATTGCTTCTGGCTAGTTCTACTCACAAGAAGGTGTTGAATAAAAAGGACAATTTGAATCACAGTCTTGTCTTTCTAAGGCTTTGTACAGTGATATCTGTTCATATTTCTACAAGAAGCTTAGAGATAGACTAAATGTGACAAGCATGCAACTGTCGCCAGGCACAAATACTATTGAGAAAGCCAAATCCTGGCTTTTGGTCAGTGATATTTTATTTTTCCTTGAAGGATGGTGGACCAATGTAAAGGAAAAAAGAATAAGTAAATATGAACGAAAAGTCATTCATTTTATCCTATTAGTACTTTAAGAAAAAAATTTTTGTTAAAAATATCTGGTTGAATTCTTAATATTTCCAACATGCTACACAATAACTGAAAGCCCTATTACTCCCCCTTGTCTTTGCTTTCCTTACCTTTATTTTTCCTTATTTCCATTTTGAATTGTCCATGCACTGTATTTCTTTTAAAAAATAAGATCACTTATTTTCCGCCCACTCATTGACAGTCTGCGATTTCCAACCTCTTCTGACAGCTTTCCGCATGATAAAAATGTAAAGCCTCGTTGTGTAAATCTCTTATGGAAGCAGTGCAGTGTAAAGTCTCTTTTGTAGCCCAGAAAAGTCAGCCACCACTGTAGTTAATGTTTGTTAAATGAAATAAAACATAGGCACATCATGCTTATTCAGTTGGTTTGTTTCTTTGAGCCCCACCTTCACTGCTAAATCATCAAGAGCAATCCATATGTAAATTAAATTATTTATTCCAGTAGATGGGAGTAGCAAGTTATTTAGTGTGTTTGTCTTTTCTTTTGAATGGATAAAATCAACTTTCACTGTTAATTACATTGATTTTACTGAGGTAGTTAGAATATACAGTTTGCATGGCCCCATATGTTGGATGCATACACTGAGCCTAGGGGAATTTAAATGACTTTTGTAAGATCACCCAAGAACCATTGGAGGAATCCTTCTCCCAGAACAATGATTTTTCCATTTTGCCACATGGCTTTAGAAACCTGTACTTGATCTTAAGTGTATTTCTCTAAATAAGGGTAATCAGTGGTCAGACATGTGGTGAATTATTAGGCCGCTGCTATTACTCTGGAGTGCTGTTATTTGGGGGCTTATGAATAGGAAATGTAAAGTTATCTCCAAAGGGATTTTATTCTAATGTTCTTTCAAAGAGTGAAAGCTTTTCTTTGAAAGGAGTTAGGATGACAAAAGCCTAAGATTATTGGAAACCTGATAGCAGATCTTTCCTTGGCAAGATTAGTGTGAGTTATTACCAGTAAGTGGTAAACAGGGTTAATTCATTTTCCTTTTGTAAGTTGAACTTCAGAGAAACAGTTGCCAAAGGCATCATGGCAGATCATTCAGTCACAATGCATTGTATTGAAGAAATATGGTACCTTTTTAGCTTTTCCATCTAGTATCCTACAGCTAGCTAGTCTCTCTACCTGGACTGAACATCAGATATTTTGATTGTTAAAGTTCCAACATAGCCTCGTGTTGGTGGATAATTGTAAAGCGTCTTATTTTTCATAATTTCACTAGACTGTTTTCCAAGAAATTAGTAGGCATTAAAATGTACTTCTCATAACGTCAGAATTCTTAATATGCTATACAATTTATACATAGCCATGTCAGACATTTTCTTCCATGGAGTGATAACCTTAGTGACTGTGTGTGAAACCTATCTTTTTATTTCTAAATACCAATTTCGGTAATTTGATTTAAGAAACCAAGACGATAAGGGTTCAAGAAATAGACTCACAAATAAATGGATTCTGCTCTTTCTGGCTTCCTTATGAGTAAAGAACTTTTCTACCATGTAGATTCTATGTGCTTTTCACATAAAGAAATGGTCTCTCTCATGATAGATGTTCTCCCTCAAAGTAACTTCATTGCCCAAATCTCAAAGGTTGCATTTGACTTCCTAATGATTGTGACTTCTTTTTCCTATTCGCTAATGGGATAATGAAGTCTTTGTTTTTTAAGGTATCATTTATGGGGGTATATATAATCTTATGGGACATTGACTTTGCTTAATCAAAGAACATTTCATAATATATCATAGAAAATGCAGTAAAGAATGTAGGGATCGTAAAATCACATCCTAAAGACAGCATTATTTTGTTGGTGTGAGAGTTATAGGTAGAAAAAGAAAACTTGCATACCTACCCTGAGGTAAAGGCAGGCAGAAGAGTGAATCAAGTGTGAATGGGATTTTTCAAATATATTTTAATCAACTGAATATTTTGTTTAAATGCATGTAATAAAACTTGGTGCAACTCATATTCAAAGGTGTTTTCCATCTTTTATTGACATGATTTTCATCTTAGGATATTTAAATATAGCAAAGTGGGTATTTTTATTCATTTAAGGAAAGGTATTTGATAGGAAATTATTATTTTTGCTCTTAAAATTGGTTGTAAAGATCATGTGCCTTATTTTGAAGCCAAGATTTTAACCCGGGGGTGCAGGGGTGGTCCCTTTATGTTGCTGACCCCAGGGAATATAGTGCTGTAAGTATTAGTTAGGTTTCTTAGAATTACAAGTAAATGAAAATATAAATAAAAACAAACCAAGAAAAAACAACTCCAGCTAGCTTGTAGATCCAAGAAGTAGATGAACAGCCAAGAATCCAGATCCGGGAACATGAACTAGAAGCTTTCATAGGTATTCTCTTTAAATTACTGTAGTTAAATTGACTCAGTTTTAAAGATGTTTAGAACCTGACCCCTCAGTTACAAATGTCCACTTTCTAATGATATAGAGAAAATTAGCATGGCCCCTTGTGCAAGGTTGACACATAACTTCCTGGGTGTTCAATATTTTTCTTAGATGACAGGCTTTCTCCTGCTGCCTGCAAGCAGAGGACTCAGCTCATGAGCAGGAAAGGAAAAAAACAAAGGAAAAGAAGGAACCCAAGTAGCTTAGTGTTGAACCTTCTTGCCCTTTACCTGTGTGCCTCTGAGCTTCCAAGTGGTGTAAAGCTGTGTATACGTGTTTTGTTTTATTTATGAAATTGTAATATGGAAACATGGATTCAGGAAAACTGTTTTACCCCCTTAAGATTTTTGTGAGAAAAGTCTCCTTGGTTTTACTTATGAATTGTTTTTTCATGGGGCATTAAAAGTAAAATAGAAATTGGATACTGATGATAGGAATTTGATCATTTAAAAAATACTGACCTTAATTTTTTAATTACGTTTATTTTGTGGTAGAGATATTTTCTCTCAACTTTGGTCACTTTGCCCAAAGAAAATAAATTATCAACATGGTACTTGCTTTCTTTGTATATTTGTGTGTACTTTTCTGTGTCATAGGCATCTCTTCAAATTGGGTTATTGTTGCATGTGATATGTGCTCTTTCCTGATATATTAACTTACTTTAGGTAGTAATAGAAATAACTAACATTTTTCCAGGTAATGTCATGTTTAGACAAGCATCAATAATTCTACCCTAATAAAACAACAGCTTATTTTGTATCAGGCACGGTGCTAAGCTGGCATCTGCAAAATAGTAGAGCCTATGTAGTTCTAGAGTTACATATATGTGTAGAGACTCATTACCGACTGAAGAAAATGTTGTGTGCCCTCTGATGAAATGTTTGAACGACTCTGACAAATACGTTAATGGGCTCAAATCAACTATGAGTATTAAAGATAGAGATGCATCTTAACTTTACACAAAAGTGATAAATTAATGAAGTATTTTAAAAATATACATTTGATTCTGGAATTAGAAAACACATATTTTAACAATTTTAAGAAGTTAACTACTAAAAGACTTATAAAAACTATTTTTTATAGAAAATAGTTATGCATCTATTGCATAGATTTCACCAGTTAAGTAGACAAACACCTTGGCATGTGCCTTCTCCATTCTAACAAAAAAAGCTTTTATTCTGCCTATTAGCTACTCATTTAAATAATTTACAAAAAAGATTATCTAATATATCTGAATAAACTATTTTTACAGTTATAAACTCCTGTTGGGGAAAAAATATTTGAAATGTTTTTATTGTGATTTGGAGCAGGCAAAGGACTGAGTTTTACTTTATCCTCTGAACAACATTCTCTGATTCCATACTTGGAGCTGTTTCATCAGGCTTCATCAACCTGTCATTAAGACATTCTCTATAAAGTCAAATATATAGTCTCTTTATGACAGTGAGTTACAAAATACTTAAAACTATTACGTTACTGCATGACCTTTTTATCCCCTGAGTAAATTACTTGTGTTCTTTATCATTCTTCAAAAGAAACACAAGACCTGAGCACAACTCTAAGCTAGGCAATTTTTACCCAAGGGTTCTCAGGCTTCTGATTCTGCATCCTTGTTCTCCACTTCTGGACATTTCTTTCTGTCTGCCTGAAATTACATCAGTGTCCCCTTGTACACTGTTATCAAGGAAGGATAGAAATCTCTTTCCAAGAACAGTAAATGACTGTTTGCAATTTCAAGTACTGCTTTTCTGGCAATGCTTATATCCACTATAAAAGAGATCAAAGCCTTGAGTTTAAACTTGGGTCTTAACGCCTTTGAGAATATAGTATAATAATGCAATCAGGCATTTATTGAGGAAGAAAAAAATACATACAATTTTCCACAAAATTTTAGAGGAAGACAATATCTGGGAAAGCTATCCAAGGAATATGCATTAAAAACCACACAATAAAGTGAATAAACATGTTAGAGTATAATTCTGGATACCAATTCTTAGATCTAGAATTTTCCCTTCACCCATATGCAGAAGGTCGACCTGGTTTAAAGCATGTTATTTTCTAAATATCATATATATTTAAATCTTAAAACTCCTTTTTATTTACCCATAACCTCTCATTAAATGCAGAACTCCAAGATGGTTACAGCATTCCTAGAAAGTGCCAAAGTAGAATACTGTAAAACAATTAGTTCCTAGCTTTGAGATGCTGTGTCCTTTAATTTGTGTTGCATTTATTCTGTAAGCAATGTAAATTTCATTTTTATATTTTTTAAGCAGAAAAGAGTAAATTTCTCCATTTGTATGTCTAGTTGTGTAGCATACATTAGCACTATTTGTGAAGTTCCATGTTGAAAGTGATATTCTATTTTTTATTGCCAGCTATTGAACTATAAAATTTTTAAATCAGTAGATAAAACTGAAGGCCCAGTGTTTGACTTAGCATTGAATTTTCCCTTCTTAGTCACTTTGCATCATTTCAGCATATTTACTAGTATGTCAACAGTAAGATTTTCCTAGTTTGTTCTATGTATAATTAATAATGCAATCAGTAAAAACTATTCTACAGGGAACTCACTCCTAAAGTTATACATGAATTAAAGATAAAATACGTGATATTTTACTACTCTTTTTTCCCATCTGACCTATCTATAATTCAGATTGCCGAACTAAACTTAAGTATAGATATGAGGGTTAGGGTATTTGCAAAGTACTAAGCTGACAAATACAGAGTGCCGGCTATTATTTGTTTGGAAGTCAGAGATTTGAGCTATGCATTTTGTAGTCTGACAGTCATCACTACAATTCCTTGAATTCCCAAAGCTTTTCATACAGCTTCCTCAAGGACAGCTATCATGTCTTAGCTACTGCAGTGACAGATGGGATATAACATGTCATGTGATGGATAACTCTGGAGTCATAGTACTTAATCCTTCTAATACTAATAGCTGCATTATCATAGAGATTTATGGGAATGTCAGTTTCAAGTTCCCAGTTCCATTCATGGGTTTTTAAAACTTCAGCTGCAAAAAACATGCATCCATCCCATTAATTCTAATTATCATGGTTCATCTTCTCAGCAGTTTTGCACTCCGGAACCTTTCAGTGCAAATTAACGTACCAAAAAAGTGTATTAATTAATATTTGTAGCTTTTAATTTCTGCAAGAGTGTTGTCTAGAAGCAGCTGGCAGTACAGGGCCTCTGCTATTGAATCTTTGCCAAACAAGTGCAGATGTAATTTTGTTATCTCTTGCTTAGTCATTTACGCAAATTAATTTGAACAATTAGCCTTTTACTGGTCCTTCATGAATCATGCAAAAGGGATCTGCCAAAGATTGCTAGTTGACAGAAAAGAATTGGTTAATGCTGTGCATTTTGGGGAAGGTAATACAGAGTGAAGCTCAATGTTATTTTAGACTATAGACAATTGCCTAAATATTCTATTGTAAGATTTACTTAGCACTCTAAAACTTGAGAATTCACCTTCGTGAAGAGTAAATCTGCATACTGGTGAAGGTTCAGTTCATAGGGGGATTCAAATTTTTTGTGAAATATAGAGCTTGAATATGTCTTAATGAAGTACATGTGTAAAATACGAAAGGAGTTTTCATTATGAAACAGAAAAAATAGAACTAAATTATCATGTTTTTCAGGTCACAGGTCCTCATTCCTACTTACTTAATATTTGTGTTCATGTTTGTGTAATTATTTATTTGTTATATAAGGTAGATATAAAACACATTTGTAGCCTCTTTTGGTAGCTTCTGATAATCTTCTAACTTTCTAAGAAGTTAGAGATGGAGAATATTTTTAAATAGTTAAATAGCTAGTTATTACATTTTAAAGGAAGATCTGGATAAAAGAGACTTTAAGTGTAGGATACATAATTAAATCACCTGAGAAATGACAGAGATCTATTTTTTGGTGTTCAGGTAAAGTTACCAGTATCTTAAAGGAATAAAAATAAAAATAATAAATGTAAAATTTGCGATTATTTTCCTTGGAAGTGGCCCAAGCTATCTGTGATTTTATGTTTTCAGTTTAATTCCAATCTATTTTTTGGGCATTTTTAATCACTATAACTAAGGATTTTTCATCTACTATTATATACAGGTGTTTGTACATTGTTATAATGTCAAACAAAAGCTCACAGAAAAATAAGTCTTTCTTTACTTTGTGTGGAATTCATTAGAAAAGTCCAAGAAATCTTTCATGGTGTTTTCTAAGTGTTAAGGAATATTGACAATTATGCATTTACATGTTTTAAATACATGTATATATGCTCACATGAAAAGTGTATTTATATTTGTTTAAAATGTGTCATTCTGTTTCCTTCTTATTATTTAATTATGGAAGAAAATATTAACCTCAGACTATAGTTTTGAAAAAGAAAGAGAATTCATTTTGGTGCCTGTCACAGCCTAAATAGATCTTAAAAGTGAGTCTACTTGCAATAGGACTAATGAATCCTCTACTGCAGAATATTTCTAAAATCCAAGTTACTGGTCACACCTGGGTAATAAATCATTGTAGTCATATAGATTAAAAGCATCATGAATGTCTAAAACTGCAAAATGATTGTTTTTCACTTTTTCGCTCCATGGTAAAATTTTAAAATTTCCAAATATGATTTCTATAAACCTAACATTTATGGAAAAATTAAATCAAATATTTGAAGTATTTTAAATTATCATTTATAGAAAATCTTACTTTAACTCTGTTGGTCTCAGTCATCTTGTAAGTAAATTGCTTTGGAGTAAATAGAGCCAAATCAAGCTCCATGTAAAGTAAATTCAGTGAATATTTAGGTAAATTACAGTTTTAAAACACAATCAATTTTATGTTTCCTGTTTAAAAAAACATTTTCCCACTGTTGAAAACCTAAAAACTACAACAAAGAAGTATTGTAAAAATCACCTTCAATATCACTTTTGCAGAATAACTAAAGTTAAGTTATTCATCTTATTCCATCTTTGTTCTACATATTTTTAAAAGCATCACCATGCTATAAGTAGTAAAATCTTACATAACATGAAAAATGGGCTCACTATTAAAAATCACTATTCATATAATTTTAATAAATTTATGGTTTTAAAATTTAATTGCTCATTTTGATGTTACTACATATTGTATCCTTTTCTTTTAGTTATAAATAATAAAGCAATGGACATCTTTACTCATCAACCCTTCCTGTATTTCAGTTGAATTCTTTAGGCCTGATTTTCAGAAGTGGTGTTATTTGCTTAAATGGTATGAATACATTGAAATTTGATACACTGTGCTTCATTACTTTCCAAAATGGTTGTGCTTTTCCTTAGCTATATGAGAAAACTTAGATTACCACATCTCTAACAGTATCAGATATTATCATCAAAACAATAACAAAATAAATCTTTAATATTGTAGGTTAAAATTAAAAGCATGTTTTTATTTGCTTGCCTCTCATTATTAAAGTTGAACATTTTCTCACATACTCTCTGATGAACATTTTCTCATCTGTAAAATGGTTATTAATATAAAGTTCAGTGATTATTTTCTGCGATTTATTTGCAATAATTTGTTTAAAAGCCCTTTGTAAAATCTTATACAAATACAAGCTATTATCAGTAACATACTAATGAATAACTTCTCCGTATAAAATCCTGATTTTGTAATTACACAACTGTTTTTCCAACTTAGCATAAAAATAATAAGATCATATGACTCCAGAATTAGATGTTGCTCATTTCTTTGGCTAAAACCCTTTTCAGAAAATTTATTTTTCTCTCTTATTATTCTATGGATCATTGTCAGTATAAATAATCAAAATTTAATTTATATTATAACAAAATATAAGATAATGTATAATTATCAAATTTTCTAACTCAAGCTATGCAGGTTCAGCCAATTTTTAATTTCATCTTATTTTCACTCGCAAATAGTACTGCCATGTAGTTACTTACTGTATAGAGTTATCCTATATTTTATGTAAGACATATAGTAAAATTCCTTGGCTTTAATTTTATTAAAAAATAATTCTCCCATGTAGCAAATCAAAAATTGAATGGAAAAAAATAAATCAACAAAATTTTTATAATTGTTTTTTACTGAATTTACCAAGGTAACTTGGTGATCATCTTCACTATTCACTAAGCCACATGTACGCAGAGTCTACATTATTGTCACAAACATCAACTATTATACAATAGCTATCCAGATCTTATTTTTTGTAAGGAATTATGTGGGTTAGTGTAATGGTCATTATGATACTATACAAACATTGAAGGAAAAAAGATAGGACAACATACTTCCATTTTTCCTTGGCTATGTAGGTGCATTCTTAACTGCAAAATGAGATGAATTAATGTCATTTATCTGGCTACAAAGCAATGTGTATTTGATGTTGAGAATGCAGAATTAAGGAAATAATTATGATTCATAATCATCAAAAGTAAGGACTGGTCATATGTAAATGATTATACTTATAGGTTTTTTGTTTGTGTTTTTGGTACTTGCATAAATTTTAACAAAGTAAACCAGCATTTTTTCCACTAAATATAATAAAAATATTTCTCATATTATGAAGAAAAAGTTTTTTAAGCATATTTTTATATTATTCAGTTTTTTGGGGGGATGATCCATAATTTATATAATCAATTTTCTATTTAAATATTTATGTTGCTCTAAGTATTTGGTGTTATGAACAACACTGAAACAGAAATATTTGCATATATCCATCATTATTTTCTTGAAATAAGTTCCTTAGTTGAGTTTTCTATTGTAAAGCATATTTCAGCATGTTTCTTAATGAGTGTAGGTTTTAAAGTACTAATAACTCATTGTTAACAGTGAACACCAAGGGATTCAGACTTGTAATCATTCTTAGAAATGATTAATAGTTTAAAATAGTTTGCAGTGTTTTGGTTTGTTGTTGGCAAATCTACAACTAATGTGTTAGTAATGTGTGTCTAAACCAAGTTGGCTGTTTATTTCATTGCTGAATAACTGACTAATCAGAAAAAAAATTCCCCTCATCCATACATACTGAGAGCGATGAAGCTAGTCTCTCTGTAATTGAAAGTATCAGTGGTAAACTTGGCTGGAGCTTGATTAGTAGTATATTAAAATCATAGTCTTCTTGGTGAGTGCTAGATAAGGAGTTCTGGGCAAATTACTTGGTTACTGGGAAGCCTTTAAATTTTAATCATGGAAGTACTTCAGTGTCATTAGAAAGTGAAAGGACAATGGGGTCTGCTGGCAAGTTCTCTGAATTGTTGAGCTTTTCAGGGTTTCTTTCTGCTGGCTATTGAAAGCCAAGCATGGGCTGCAATCGAAAATCCTTTGCTCCCCATGACTTTGATTGCTATTATTGTAATTTAATATTACACAGTATCTTAGAATAAAATAGTCCATGGAAACGAGAAGAGATAATGCAGGAGGTAGGGGTGGGGCTGGAGACAACTGAAACTGAACTCAAAATTAGACTTGAATATAGTTTTAAGCTTGTAAATCTTTCCTCAACCCACTGCAGTTGCAGTGAGAAAATCAGGATATTAAAGATGTTTAACTTAAAATAAGCAACAGGCATACAAGACAGAAAACGTTCCATTCTTGAACCTATCAAGCCATATTATTTAACTCATTGCAAGGTGAGAAATGTAATAGGAAGCAGAGAAAGTTATCCTACCCTCAGCATGTTTTGACATTTCATATATAGTATTTATATAAAACATATATATATATATTTATTTGACTATATTTTTATTTGAAGAAGGATACGTAATGCAGCTAGCTATTAAAATTTTGTATTAAAGTTATACCATAAGATTATTTCATGTTCCAAAGGCAAATTAATATTTTTTTCCTGTGTATATGAGTTCTAGTCAGTTTGAGCCCCAGTTGCATCAGAGTTTTGAAAAAGATTAACAAGGGAAAGAACCATAAACAATAAAGTTAGGAATCTTAGAGATTGCCAATTAGCAAAAAGAAGAATAGAGTGGAAACATTACCTGATCAGTATGGTGCAACTAAAACAAGCTTCTTAGAAAATTGTCAGCATAGTTTACAAGTTTGGGGGATTCGTTTATTACTTTTGACTCCTTTTTAAGAAATAATTTTAAATGATTTATCCACCTGTTTTCTAGAAAATGTCACAGAGAACTTGCAAGATTTGGAAAGAATTCTCTGAATAATTCTAAGAAACCAGTGCAGTTACTCTGTGCATTGGTGGAATGCATATGTTTTGTGTTCTGCACTGAGACTTGCTTCCCATTTCTCTATGTTCTTTAATACGTGTCAAAACTTTTCTCTTTTATGGAAAAAAGAATACAAAGCAAGGCTGATTATTTATAATCCGACTATGATCAAAACATGATCTACTAAACCATAGCTATCAACTCTTTTAAGCAGTGGAGCCATAAATATGTATCATAGAGTAGATCACAGCAGAACAATCACTTACACACATTTTTTCAGTGCAGTGTGGTAAGAGGATTTGCAGTGGCACATACAAGACTGAGTAGTGCTAGGAAACTGGTATGGTATAATCAGTGCTTGATTATCTTCAGTTCCCTAACAAAATTTTTAATTATTTAATTATTTAATCACAAACTTACAGAAAAGTTGCAAGTATGGTACACATAACTTTTTGGTTGTTTCCTGTGCCAGTTGAGTATACATTGCTGCCCTGGTGTCTCTTCACCCCTAAATGTTTTAGTATTTGTTTCCTACATGACCAATACAACCATCAAAATTAGGAACTTAACATTGATATATCATTGCCATTTAATTCTCAGAGGATCCAGGTCAGCGTCAAGAAACATAGTTATTATATTTCCTTAGTCTCCTCCTTCAGCCTAAAACAGTTTATCAACCCTTGACCTTCATGACCTTTTGAAGATTACAGGCTAGTTATTTTGCAGAATGTTTTTCAATTTGGATTGGCTTTCATGATTATATCTAGATTATATAACATTGAAAGGAATATCAAAGTATCAGTGCTGTGTTTTCTCACTACATTCTATTGAGTAGATCACATTTTTTTTTTTGTTCAATTACTTACGCTATTCATTTTATGGCTTTACCAAAGTAGTGTTGTCAGAATTCCTGAAGTAAGCATACATCATGCATTTCACCATTGATTTTGCACAGTTATTCAGAGGAGTCTTTACAAATCTTGCAAGTCCTCCTCACCATTTTTACCTTTGGAATTAAAAAAAAAAAGTTTTGTGGAGAAAGTACTTCAAAGTATGTAATATGCTCCTTATTTATTTGTTTGTTCCTTTATTCATATGTGTTTGGACTCATGATTTTCTATTTTATTCACTGGCTTCTAATCAACCACTATCACTTACCTTCGCTTGTCTAGTGGGAGTTCTTCAAGCTAGTTTCTTGTGTCCCATCATTATCTGAGTGCTTCTTTTTTGTTTGTTATTTTTGGCAGACTAAGATTTCTTGGCTTATCTCACACTTTCCCTGCTCCAGTACTGGAAACAGCCCTTTCTCCAAGGGGCTTTTTTCAATAGTGCAAAAAGTGTTTACTTTTTCAATAGTGAGTGATATTTAGATGCCAAGGCCCAGTTTCTCTCTAATTCCTTGTTGCTATTGGGGTATCACTGCTCTCAGATCCTTCAGTGGAGGCAGCTAGAGAATGTTTCTGTATGTGTTTCACATATACTATGTTGATATCTATCACTGGTCTATATCCAATATATATCTCTTAGATTTACATCTGTATTTTCAACATATAACTATATATATATGGCATATATATGTATGTGTGCACGTGTATATGTGTATGTGCGTATTCCCACCAACGACTCCAATTCCAATCTATTACCACAGGGTTTATTCTAGTTTTTTACTTTTCCATATTTGGAAATCAGTTCTACAATGAGAAACTCGCCTCCCGTTATCATCAAATATACTTATTTGATTAAACCACTGTAGATACACAAACTACTGTCTGCACTGTACTCGTTCCCTGGCATGGACTCCCTGTTGACACAGCTTGGCCTCCAATATTCAATGATGGGCTTATGTTCTGTAAGTGTACCCTCCTTGATATTTGGCATCTCCGATTAGACTGCCCTTCCATGGGGATGCCTTCCTTACTCTGCTTAGGCACCCACAACCTGTTCTGGACCACTACCCACATATCCCTTCTCCATCCACTCACGAGTAAGTTGTTCTGCTGCACCTAGAGGTTTTAGGGCTGACTAATTTAGAAGGGAAAGGACTAAGAAAGAAATGGAAAGGAAGAGAGCAGAACAGAAAGAGAGAAGAATAGTAAAAGCACTATATGTTCATCAACTCACCTACTTATTTGTGCGAATTATGATCATTCTGGCAAACGGTTCATTATTTTTTGCTTACACTAAGAGCTATTAGGAGAATTTCACTGACTCTCTGTGAGAGTGTACTAAGTGTGTCCATGCCCTTCAGAAATATGGGGTATAATGTTTTAAAAGAAAATCAGATCAAATAGGTAATGGGAAATCACTGGAAGGAAAAGGAGAAAATAAAAGCAAAAGGGTATTACATATTGTCAGCTTAGGGAATAGCCTGTGAAAATGTCCAGAGGTGAGCAAGACATTGTTTGGATGAAGAACAGAAATGCGGTCTGTATATTTTTAATAGCAGAGGAAGATAGTCATCTAAATAATAGCAGCCAATAATTCGAGCCCCACTTCCAGACTTTTGATTGGTTATGATAGTCGTACATAATGATTCCCCAGCTGTCCAGTTTGACAGTCTTCTCAACTCTACATATTTTGCGTATCCATTAGCTGAATTTGACAGGATGTTTTGGGCAGAATTTATTGACCTAAGAGATAGAATGGCCAGTTCCCAATTGCCTTGCCAAAGGACTGTCAAAATTGTCCCATGTTAATATATGGCTACATGCAAAAGACAGCTAGAATAGAGAACTAAGGAATCTTTAGAATATGGAAAGTTACTATTAACTTGGAGAGAACCCCTCTCAAGTTCTTATTTCCACAAATTCGAAATTCCAGTTGTATGGATGGTCAGCATTGATGTGTAGGCATATCTGAGAGAGCAATAGCCATTATCAAACTTGATTTTAAATATCCCATGTAAGTAAGGAAATAGGTTTTACTATTAAGTAATCAATAATCTAGGCAGCTTGATTAAAGATATAAATGCAATTTATAACAGTCTTAATCCACAAGCTGACACAGAACACTCTTAGATTGTGATAATAAACAGGCATATTGAACAAGTGTTTGAATTGTAAAAGTCTTCCTAGAGAAATGGCTCAGAGAGAAGCAATGATCTCAATCGTTAATTCCTATGAATGATGCTTTGCCTGAACTGGTGATATTGCCGTCATTCTGGTGTAGTATAATTATAATTTTGGTTAACATGCAGAGATCTTTAAAGGATTGTAAGCTTAAGAATATGAAATCTTCCAACAATGATTTATGCTGCTCTGATTCCCGATGCTGGAACCATCAGTCAAACACCATAGAATTTTTGTTTCTCATTGGCTCAGGGAGTATAACCGAACCAATGATTTTATTTTATTTTTTACCTTTCCTCCTTTTTTCTTTTAATTTTTCCTTTCTTTTTAGAATGGTCCTGTTGGTATAATAGTATTGATATTTGTGTAGTTAAGCTTATATACGATCACCTTTGAGGAAGTTTGCAATTTTGTGTTATGAACATGCCTACGCCTCGCTCCAAGCCTCCCATATTTTATTCTTATTAGTGCTGCACTCTGAATCCACACTCTTT
>NW_006781329.1:2351699-2415511 GCF_000442215.2 Lipotes vexillifer
CACTCTTTCTCTGTTTCTTATTCTGTGATGCCACCCGTGATTCATTGGGATGTTAGACAAAAGTGTCAAGGGATGCTGCAGTGTAACCTGATTACTGGTTGTATGTGTGTGGTCTTAACACACATGACTGAAGCTGGAGAAGCCATGTGTGTGTGGCCAGTTGGGTGTGATTGCCAAGGACAAAAAATGGATTTCAATATAACACTCACGTTTCGAAATTGAGAAATACTGGGGAAAGTGAGGTAAGAGGGCAAGCAGGATTAAGATATAACTGGGGCAGTTGAGTGTATCCTCAGGCTATTACAGTACATCTTCATGGAAATGTCCAGCGGGTCTATGTAGGACTGAAATTTGAGATAAAAATCAACATTCATTTAAAACGATTTCACACTTAATAATGTGTAGTGCTTAGTGTTTCTGCGTGTTGGGGAAAAAAACAGCATCTTTTTCTATATCTGTATCCTTCTAGATGAAGTCGGAGTTAGATTCCTTTGAAATATTAAGTTTGCTTGTGGTTTTCATTGGGCAATGTGAAAATGACTACTGGTTCTTTTGAAGTTACACTTAAAAATTTGAAAGTTTTCAGACTTAATTGACCATAGATAGTTGCAAACTTATTCCAATTATTTCAGTTAAGGGATGGAGTATAGACAATATTAAAAACAAAATCAGGAAATGATTCTGATTAGGATGAAAGTTCCATCATAAATTAAGAAATAAAAGTGTAATTCTGGTGCTTCATGTTAGAGCAACCCACTTAAAAAATCATGAAGTGAAACATAAGAAGGCTAGAAAAATTTGGAGTGGGCTAGATAAATTATTTAGAAGGCTCTGTGCTAATCTGCCATAAGTGTAAGAATCAATTTGGCTGATAGACAATGAGTGACTTGTGTTTGATATCTGAATTTTTCAATCAGCATTTTCTGAACATGGTTTCTCATTATGATAATGACTAAAGGATTAATTATCACCGTGAGAACAGTGATAATAGCACTTTGAACTGTACTTGTCACCATATGACACAGACTATTACTTGTTTTTCTTTTTAATATTTTAAGAAAGATATGTGCATTTGAAGCATTTGATTCACTTGGTGAAAGTGATACTATTAAGTTATTGGAGTTAAATGATGAGGAGACAACACTTTTAAAACACTACTTTCACACTGGCCATCCTTTTTACAGTTTTAATTGACCAGTTAAAGCAGATAATAATTAACAGTAGCAGTGCGAATGCTTATGTCAAATGGATAGTTCAATTAGAATATATGCTGGTTTCTTCTAAAACTCTCTACTGTAGCAGATAGAATGTTGTAAGGAATAATATTGCTAATTACCTTTCCAAAACAATATCCTTCACTAGCTCAAGTGCAACAGATTAGATGTAAGGCATTTAATGAGAATGGCACAGTGTACTGGGTTTTAATTTTAGATTATTGGATACATGCATGGTAAGCAATGATATAATTGAGAAATGACTATATTACTAATTGATACTAATGGAGGCAAAGTGTAGATTTTTTTGGTGTCATTGTTTTTTATAGGGACTAGAAACAGTGTTAAAGTAATCAAGTTAATTATGTAAATAATTATATTTTCCTTCTTTTCCTTCTAGAGTGCTCCATATTTGCCACATTAAGGAATGCTGCTGAGTGATAAGCATAAAAAGTTCTGAAATATGGGGTACAGTTATTGTAGCTAGCTGCCATTCTTTGATTTATATAATGCACCCTATGGCAGGATGATTAAGATAAACACTTGACAGTCATACATGATATTGCTCCTGTTGCTGCCACTTCTTGCTTAGGTGAACTCTAGAGCAAGCCGTTTTTATCCCTTTGTACTTATGTTTCTTCCTCTGTTTACATAGGTTGTTTTAGTGCAGTAGTTTTCAAACTTTCCTTACCTAGTCCTATAGTAAGAAATACATCTTACCATGCATACCAACATATTTTCATACATGTAAAACAAAAAAAAGTTTCACAAAAAATTGACCACTAAATGGGTGGATTCCCCCCTGTAGTTAGAAAAACCCTGCTGACAGCACCTTGATATTAGCTCACTGTGGTGGAGGACAGTCTGAAGGAATAAATAAGTCAGAGACTGCAACTCAATAATTCTACATACAATGCATAACAACTAATGCAAATAAATGAGAACTAAATAGGTTTTTAAGAATAATGTTGTAGTGAAATGTAAGTGTATCTCATACTGAATACAAAATCTTTTAAAATACTAAAGGACCAAGCTGGGAAAGAAAGTTACTATTAGTAATTCTGATATGAAAATCTAATAATTGGTAATGTTTGGCATATGAGTTTTTGGTAATTTTTCATATACATGTATACAGTGTCTTAGTAAAATATATATACTCTTTTACAGCGTACTTTTTCTCAAATATTATTTTATAATATGATTTTTAGTAGCTGCAAATTATAACAAATCATTATTGGAGAAAATTTCAGTTTGAGTCCTGGGGTTAAAAAGGTGTCATGACATAATAAATTTGATTGCTTAGCTGCCCTACCACAGAATGGCTTCTCCCTGGCTACGCCAGAAGTCTATAACTTCCTTTTCCAAAGCATAAATGAGTGAATCCTTAAGATCTAGTATTTGTTTTTCTATGTTAAAGGTAGCAGATGGAAATATCTCAAAGTACATGAAACACTTGAATATAAAGTAAAGTAAAAGTTATTCCATATAATAGAAAGATTATAAAAGGCTAGAGAAAGAGAGGAGATTCACAGACAAAAAGTTGAACCTTTGACTTACTGAGGGAAAAGGAATGTTAAATGATCTCAGATCATAACTCCTTTTCTGCATTGGAACTTTCCACAAACAGTTGTCACTGCAAATGGCCTTGGCTTCAGGATGCATTAACAATACCTGCTATAACACAATAGTGAATCCATTATTGTGTATCCTTAATATAATTATTTTAAGTGACATATAATTAACTCATATCTTGTATATACCTAATAGTACTGTTCAATTAACATGAGATGACTATATTAGTAAATCAAAGTTAATGCTTTACTGAAGACACCAAGTTTAGAATGTTACTCTCCAAGTAAGTCTTTCATGATTTATCCATTTATATTTCACTAGTGATTAGTGTATACGTCCTTGAATTGTGACGAGCTTTGCCATTAAAAACAACAACTCAGAGGTCTGATGAGTAAGGAATAGTAAATTTAGTTAATTTGGTGAGTGTAAGTATTCATTTTCAGCCCAGGAAGTTTGCTCTACTGGGTGCAATCCCAGCCAGTGTTGTTGGATGTGCAGGGTAGCTTCCAGACCATGCTGTCCCTCTATTTGATTTTGGGTGCAATTTTGTCCTTTCAAATTAGACATTTAGGTGTTTCCTTCCAAATTCAAGTTTTTACTCCCAAAAATAGTTTTCAAGCTCTGAAGGAATCCATGGGCCATCTGTACTATACTTCATTCTCTAATTCAGTTGTGTTTATGCTGTTCTGAAATTGTTCACTTCCTATCTGCCATAGGTGTAAATTTGTTTATATTTGCAGATACAGCGTTCCAACAAGGTTGTAAATTTGAACGCATGCTATTCCCCCCCCCCTTTTATTTGTATTTGGGGGGCAATAATATATAGCCGCTAAAGGTGTAGATTTTGAAAAAAGACTTCCTGAGTTTGAATCCAAGATTCACTATTTACAGCCTAGGGGATTCAGGCCTAGGCATTTCACCATCGTGTGCCTTATTTTCTGATTTACAAAAAAAAAAATGGAATATAAAATTGTACCTGTCTCATAGGGTGGTTGTGAGAAGTAGATAAATGAAATCATGTAACACACATTCACAGTACCACTTAGTAAATATTACCTATCTCTGTATTTGTCCTTAGCATCTAACAGCATACAAAAGATAGTCATAACTGAATAAATGTTATTGGATGAATGAATACATATTATAGCTGAAATAGCTCACAGACGTCTTGTTTACCCAATTACTTTATGTTGAATTTGAAGATAAAAAGAGTTTACTTTATATTCCCTAAAACCCCTAGTGTTTTATGCTACAAATGATATTTAATGAGTGGGATGTGAAGAATGAAATTAGCAATAAATGTTACAAGACAAAGTGCACCCTATCCTAGAATAAAAGTCATTTATAATGATTTAATACATATCAGTTGCAAGAAAAGTGTATCCTGCAACCATCAAAGTCATCTCTCTTTCGGAAGTGATTTTAAATGTATACTGAATTGTAAATATTCATAAATATATATGAATTTATATGAACAATATATATTGAATTTTACACATATTTTTGAAAAGTAAAACAGAAGTATGTGACTCCTGTGGACTTCAGGACTATTCACATAACTGCAGTGCTATTAGAATATCTCTGAGACTCGTTCCCAGAATAATTTATTCTGGCAATGGATTAGAATCCAGAATTAAGACCTTTATATTCAGAGTGATTAGCAGTACTTAGTAGTATTAGCAGCTTGACCCTGAATTCTGTGATCTCTTCCATAGACTATGTATAGATATTTGTGTCAAGCAGTGTCTAACCAGTGTACAAAAGATATTAAATTATAGGGAACACATAATAGCGGCCATGGAGGGACTTTGCCAGTGGCACGTGCATTTGGAAGTTGATGAGGGTGGGTGGAAGCTAAGAGGATGCTGAACTTGACTCACATATTTATCACAATGTAGCAAGTTACAACTTGTTTTTGATTTTCTTAGGAATTCTTACCCAGAAAATAAAATATCCCACATTGTCTTTTAAATTTATAGTAAGAGACACATCCCTCAGAGTGTATAGTCAAATAACATTGTGAGAAACTGAAGTCCACATTTGTAGTTTGAACCTGTTTTTGGTTTTGTTTTTTGTCTAACTGCTGATCCTTTTCAACTTAGGAGGAAAAGAATTTCATTTATATCACAGAGCTCAGGAATGATTACTTTAGTTAAAATCTGGAATCTATTCTTAGAACTTGGGATAAAGTCTTTTCTTAAACGAAAAGTTTTTTTTTTCTAATGTAACTGGAAGAGGCAACTAGATTTCCAGATACAAATGTTATGAAAAGATAGGTTCAATAAAATATAACTTAGCATAGGGAGAAAGAATCCGAGAAGGATGAGGTGTGGAAAAATGACATTATCTTGAATATTTCTATTGCAACCGTCATTTTTTTAAAGAGAACTAGAGTACATTTTAAATGATATATGTGAGTTTGAATTGTATTATTTCTGAATATTATAAACATAATGTCACTTGCTTAGATGCTACCTTTGAAAGTGATGTTATGGTCAAAATATGTAAAACTTATTAAACTCCATATTACCTCACTCCTTAGTTAAATTATTGTGAATTTGACTAATTTGGAGATAGAAGACAATGGAAGACTATTCATTGAAATACATTTAATTGAACTTCGGATTCAACAGCTATATTTCATTTCCCCGCACTTTCCTCTCTTCATTTTCTTATCTTCCTCATGGCTATATTTTATCATTGTCTTTCTAGCCATAATTTATTCATCCCTTTGCCCCTTTCCATTCCTCCCTTTTTTGCTTTGGCTTTCGCCTTCCTCCTTTCTCCTCTCTTTTCATCAAACCTGAATCTCCATGGTCTAACCTCTGCATCTCATGTTTCATATGTACATGAACGCTAGCAAGGTCTTATAGAAAGAGAGGTGAACAAAAATCAGATGACTGTATTGCTGGTTGCTCTGTGCATAGCTATAAATTAGGTGTTAGTGTTTGCTGTAACCTGGGTGTTCAACTGGATGACTAGACCCTGATTTATCCAAATATGCTTGGAATTACATGCAGGCTAAGGATATCACAGGAGGGCAGTTTCTAGAGCAGAGCATCTCCATCCTTTCTCAGTCCTCCCCACACAAGAGAAAGGTACTGTTATCAATTTGGGTTTTCATTGATCTGCAACTTTTATATAACCCAACAAATACACATATATAATATTGCTATAAATGATGTAAAGACAATGTTGGTGGAGTAACTTTATTTGTAAGGTTAGCATTTTTTTTTAACAGAGAGCCAGGATTACTAGCCTTAACTATATTTTCTCTCTCTTGAAAAGCATATTCTATATGGAAAAGATCAAAATAATGAAGTAAAGAATGACTCTTCATACATGTCAATGTCAATGCACTGTAATAAAATATATGGCTATAAAATTTTTGTTTGTGCTTTCAAAGATATCTAAGTAGAACATTATTTATCAAGGGCCACTTCAATGTAAAAGCAATCATATTTTTCAAAAAGCATCCTTTCTATATGTAAACAGAGTATATTTTATGAGTTTTGGGATCACTCGTATTAAGACATTCTGTATTGGTGAGACCTTTTCTTTATTTTTAAATTATTACTAGGTTTCTTTACATTCTTTTCTTACTAAGTTTTTTTTTTGACTATGTTGGGTCTTTGCTGCTGTGCACGGGCTTTCTCTAGTTGCAGCGAGCGGGGACTGATCTTCGTTCCTGTGTGAGGGCTTCTCACTGCAGTGGCTTCTCTTGTTGAGGAGCACGGGCTCAAGGTGCCTGGGCTACAGTAGTTGTGGTGCACGGGTTTAGCTGATCCGCGGCGTGTGGGATCTTCTCGGACCAGGGCTTGAACCCGTGTCCCCTGCATTGGCAGGCGGATTCTCAACCACTGCACCACCAGGGAAGCCCCTGAGTCCTTTTAATGATTGTCACTTTTCTGTACATTTTCAAAGCCTTTTCCATCACATGTTTTTGCAAAGCTAATTTGTAAACTTTTAAAGATTGAGCAACTCTGGAATTTGTTTTAAAAAAGTGAGAGAAATAATTGGTTACTAGGAAGCACATTAAGAAAAAAGTATTTCCTTTAACCAAATTTAGTTTGCCTGAGTTACAAGCTTATTTCTGTGGTGGCTAATACTTGCTTGGATTTTAAAATTTGCAGTGCTTCTTCTAAGGGTCTCTACCTTATAATTCTCTGACTTACTAGTTTCATCTTTCTACTGCTTCCATTTTTTATGAAAATAATTTGAAAGTTCAAGTGAAGGAATCTAAGTTCTTTGCTATGGGTTCTTCTTAAAGAATCTATTAACAAGGGTTTTCTAAATCAAGATGGAAGAAGTGTATTTGAAAGCTACCCCCACCCACTTCTGGCCCAGGATGTGGAAATGCAGAGATGTCCTATCTGAAGGCTCTGTTCTCATTTATCGTGCTAAGAAAGTGGAAGTCGGCTAAAATTAGTTACCAGGCTACAATCCTTGTTGTCTCACTGCATCCATTCTTTATCATTAATAGCAATAATAGAGCAACTCTCAGGGAGGTATTGCAGCCTCATTTTTCTTGGATAAATCCTACTCCCTCTTTGCATTCTAGGCATATTGGCCTTCTTCCATTTCTTCATATCTTTTCCAGCCTCAGGGCCTTTGCACTTTCTAGTGCAAGAACCTTGGGGCCGGGCTTCCCTGGTGGCGCAGTGGTTGAGAGTCCGCCTGCCGATGCATGGCACACGGGTTCGTGCCCAGGTCCAGGAAGATCCCACGTGCCGCGGAGCGGCTGGGCCCGTGAGCCATGGCCGCTGAGCCTGCGCGTCCAGAGCCTGGGCTCCGCAACGGGAGAGGCCACAACAGTGAGAGGCCCGCGTACCGCAAAAAAAAAACCCAAACAAAACAAAACAAAACAAAAAAAGAACCTTGGGACTTTGTTCTTTCTAGCTGGGATAATTCCTGCTTGGTTTTTATTGCACTGATTGCTGTCCATTCTGTAAATCTCAGCTGAAATGCGAGCTTTCTTTGAAGACCTTTCTTAACTACCCCAATTTGGTAGGTTTTCCAAATAAACTTGCCCCTAAGAGAATTTATTTCTTCCTAGCACTTAATGCAGTTGCAATGAATGAAAACTAAAGCCTTTCTCTCATATCTGCTTTTGCACGCCTGAGAGGTCCATCACCTCTCAAGGACTGCATCTGCCTTATTGGGTGCTGTGTCCCTGGTGCCTACCTAGCACAATGCCTGGAACCTAGGAATTTCACAGTAATTATTTGTTCAAAGGAAAGACAGATTTATGAATAATGATTATTTTTCAGTTCCTTTAGTCTGCATTTGAAAGAACTGGTACATAGAAATTATTTTTAAAATGTCCATGAATTAATATATTTTTATAAAGTCATAATTAGTTAGAGTATCTGAAGGAGGTGCTAGAGTCATAATGTTACCTCACAGATACCACATTGGTACACAGCAATGCAGTGGAAAGTGACTCTCTGGAACCAAGGTCTCAGACCTTGGAGAATCATACGTGCAGTGATCTATATACACATTTGAAATAGAATTTTGAGTTTGGTCAACAGCTGGCCTTTTGTTCATTCAACAGTTAGTAAAAGCAAACTCTATACAAAGCGCTATGGAAAATCCTGCCAAGATAGAGAACTCAAGAAAAAGTATCTTAACTGCCTGCAATCTAAAGGGCAAAACAGAATGTGGAGGGAAAAAAATGGGAAAATGAGTGAAGTGTGACACTGGAAGTACAGGTAGAGTCTAACAAGATTCCAGGGGGAATATGAGTGGAGAGCAGATATAAACTTGTGGAGGTGGGAATATTCATGGCATGTACAGAAAATGGCAAGGAGGTCAGCCGAAGCATAGTTTGAAGAGCCTTGAATGACATGCTAAGGAATTTTGAGGGCAAGGAAAACATAATTCATGTTTGTTTTATTTTTGCTTTTATTTTTCAGCAAGTAATGTTGAAGTCAACATGGAGAAGAAATTAAACAAAGCAGGGAATGAGACAACAGTTAAGAGCCTATTGAAACAGTTCAGGTAAGAGTTGATCAAATTGTGTTTTGTGCTATTAGTGAATCAGATATACAAAATAGGAAATATTCCTTAGATAATTGAAATGAACACTTGCAAGAAGTTGTTTGTTGAATATTATGAAAAGTTTACCATGACTAGTGTTTAAGAGATTTATAGAAAACTAAGATTATTAAACTGAAAGTCAAGGATTCTGCAGCCTTCAGGTTTTACTGTGTTTGTAATATAAAATGAAAATATCCTTCCATCGTTTCATTTCCTCAAAGAAACAAGGATGTGAAGAATTGTCTTAGCACAAACATATTTCTTTATCTTCCTTCCCTCTTTCAGGATAGTAAAGACTGTGCTGCGTACAAACCCTTCCCTATGATGATTACACATCATTCAGCTTGTGTTTAAGCAGGACTTTAAGGGCCAATCCGCTCATGAGGTGGAAAAGGCCAAGTTACAATTATAGTGAAACCTATCACTTTGAATTCCCTGCATGTTCATTCTAAAATATCAGTTACCAATCACTTGGCATGAATTGTTACTCTAAAACTCAAGTTAGTAATCACTTGGCCTGAATTCAATGTATATATTCTTTTGTGTGGTGAAAAGTCACAGATATGATTGATGACCTTTAGTAATAGAGTCATAAAAAAAGTACACAGTAATTTCTATTATAAAACCCCTTTCTTAATAGTAGGTTAGGAGAATGTTTTGACAGTACATAGAAGGTATTTTAGTGTGTATTTATGTCATTCACTTGGCCAATATTTGCTCATTAGGGCTTTTTAAATAAGGACAAAGAGCATTTGAAAAGTTAATAATATTCATAATTACTGGAAAGACTGGGAAATACAGAAAGTATAAAGAGTAAAATAATATCACTTATAATCCTTCTAAACATTGATATCCTCTTCTAATTAATATATATATTTTAGCATATTTCCTTTCAGTCATATATACATGAATATTTAATATACTTGCAATCATACAGCATACAATCTTGTCTCTATTTTGTTTCATTATCATATTGTGAGAACATCCCCAAATTATGAAAATCTGTTTGAATATCTCATTTTAATAGTCAGGTAATATTCAAAATTATGGGTGTATGGGAATTTGATATATCATTTTTTAACTGGTGTTTGAGATGTTTCCAAATACTTTTGTTAATATTTTGTTAATATCAGAAACAATTATTTGATATGCATCCTTCTGTATAAATCTTTCTCAAATATCTGATTATTTCCTTAAAATAAATTTCTATCAATGGAATTTTACATCAAATTAAATAATCTTTTAAAAAATTCTTACTACACATTGCCCAAGAGCATTCTAGAAAGTCCGTATTAACATGTAGTCCAACCAAAAGTTTACTTAATTGAAGTTTTTATCTTTTCCTTTTTGTATTTATTTGACTATATGCGTGTTGACCATTTTTTTGCTTATTTTATGGTTTAGTTTATTCGGTGGATTGTTAGTTAATATCCTGTTGCCTACTATTATCTTAATCTAATAGTGTTTTTATTAATAAATCCTATTTTACATTAAAATTACCATCTCCTTTTTATAGATGGAGTTATATATTTTCTAAATTATTGGTCAGAATGATCAAACTGTTCATATTTGTTTTATAGAGAATTGTATGGTTTCTACTTTGTAGTTACGTCTTAGTATATCTTGTAAAAATTTAGTGAATTTTGGTAGATTTAATAAATCTATCAACCTCTTTGATCCTGAGTATGAATTGTAGATACAAGTAAGTCTAAATTAAATTTAAACACTAGTTAGAAATCCAATGTTGTTGAATTCCTAGAAATCGTGCAAAGTCATTGATTGCTTTTAAAGACTTTTATAAATTGACAAATGGTCTTTTTGTAAATAGGATTCACAGTGTTTCGCTTTATTTTGCGTTCTGTATGATAATTTACAAAGCACTTTTACCTGTACCACAAGTTGACTATTGGTAGCCTGCATCTAATTACAACATGCAAAAGAGTTTTACTTATCTACAAGTCGTGGCTATGGAGAAGGTTTGAAACCCAGTCAGGAATTTGGGTTGAGGGAATCTAACGTCTCCACATTTGGCTCTGACACCGAGGAGAACGCAAGGTGGGCAGAGGAAGTGTTGTTGAGCTTGACTGCAGTGAGTTTACACAGTGAGATTTTCTATTGCTGACCTTGGGCAGAGTCTCCATGCAGTTGCTTATTCACTTTTGCCTGTTGTTCAAGTCCCTCCCTCCACCTCCTACCCCCAGTGATGCTTCTCAAATTCCTGCATTTCCAACTGAATAACCACATAACAACCATTTAGTACTGGGTAGAAACTTTCCCTGCTAGAAGAGATATGCATTAGCTCTCTTATTTGCAGATTATACCGGATATCTTCTGTTTGCTCCCCAGATTCACTTTCTGTCCTTCTCTGCCTGGGGGGCTCACCTGTATGAATGACATCAACAGGACTTCCATTCCTCTGCTGTCCATTTGGTTTTAGCCAGTGGGTAAATGGGGGGGGGGGAAAAGAAGAGAGAAGTCAGGGTATTTATTCTCCAGGATGAACTCCCTGGAAGGTCTCCTGCCTTAGCTAAAGGTCACCCCTCATTGAATGATGGCCTCTTCTGTGTGATCCTTGCTTTCCTCTGGTTTCAGTGAGCTTTTCCTCCATAATCTCTTCAGTTTTTGGTGTGGTAACAATGCTACCGCCACTAGTCCTAGAGTCCCTATATATTCCTTAGCAATTAGTTATTACTTAATAATTACTGATTTCCAGTTAGGTTTTTCCTTTTCTGTAAACCAGTTATATTTGTTATCTGTTACTGTGTAACAAATTACCTCAAAACTCTAAGCTTAAAACAGTAATAAACAATTTTTATCTCACAGTTTCTATGGGTCAGGAATTCAGGTGTGGTTCAGCTGGGTAGATTTGAAAGACAGTTCTCCATAGTTCCCTCACATTTCTGCATTTATTGAGAGAAAATCACTGATTGCCTTTATTCTAAGCTCTCTTTTCAAGTATGTTTATAGAGTGATCTGCCTTGGAAGATAGATATTCTCTCTCTCACTTAAGCAAATATAGGCATCCTTACTGTCCATTATAAAAGACTTGTAAGCTCAGGTTCCTGTCAGGTAATGCAGTCCTCTGTATGTGCAGGTGTCACCTGGCCTTGTTCACATTTCTCTGTGGGAATTAAGACTCAAACCAGTGCAAGAAAATGCTACTACTGTGATTATTCTTCCTGCTCTGAGTAATAAAGCTCTTTGTCTCTAACCCAGGAACATTGTGTCTTGTGCAAGTATCCATGAAAATGAGGCAGGCTGATGTGTTAGTTGGCAAGTAGGGTAAAATCTTAGACCCTCCACAGTTCCTGACAGGTAGTCCTGGCTCAGGGTCTCTCGTGAGGTTGCAGTCGTGGTGTTGGCAGGGACCATAGTCATCTGAAGGCGTGACTGGAGGTGGAAGATCTTCTTCTAAGGTGGCTCACCCACATGGCTGGCAAGTTGATGCTGGCTGTTGTCAAGAGACCTCAGTTCCTTGCCACATGGAACTCTCCATAGGCTGGTCTGAGTATCCTCTCAACATGGCAGCTAGTTTTCCCAGAGTGAATAATCCAAGAGAGTGCAAGGTGGAAGACTCAATGTCCTGTGACCTGGCCTCGGATGTCACATCTCCAATTCTACCATATCCTATTGGATTCATTGGATGACACATCTGCTCAGTATAAGAGGTGACTACACAAGCACAAGAATACAGTGAGGCAAAGCTCATTGTGGGCTGTCTTGTAGGCTGTGTCACATAAATCCTTCTCAAAATATCCCAGTTTGTGTCTAATGTCTCTTTCTTGACTAGAAACCATGACTTAAACTTCTTTATATGTGCTCTTACCTCTTTGCCCCTTGAGGCATGTTTGTATTTGAATTTGTTGTTTACTCTCTTACTTAATCCATACAGTAAGACCCTCCTGGTGTCACTAATTCCATTTACAAGGAAACGACAAGTTAAAAATTTCAAATACTTTGGCCAAAATCTTTCAACCAGTGTGAGAGTAAAGAGCCCCCAAATCTAATACTCCTTCCAATATTCAAAATGCTTTTTTGAATAAGAAATGTAAAAATGAATTGAGAGTAATCATCTTGAAATCTTCTTTTGTAAACCAGATTAACATGTAGACAGTGTAGGCAATGCTTAAGTGGCATAATTTAAGGAATGTGTCTATTGAAATATTTTTCTCACTCTCCTACCAAAATGTCTCTAAAATGTCTACTGTAAAAATTTTTGTTGGAGAGCCATCCAGGAATTTCTACATTTTGTCTTGATAAGGCATTACATTTTATCAGAAGAGCAATGTATTACCTTGGTCTTATGTTAATAGTTTTAGAAATTATTATTTAAAAATTTACTTATAATTAAGTTTAATCCCTAAACACATACTATCACATACCAGAAAGAGTACACACAAACAAATTGATTTTAGGGGCACAGAAGCTTGAGAAAGTCCAGAGACCTATATGGTTTTATGCAGTGGGGTTCTTGGACAGTTCAGGACTCTATTTGAAGGTGCCTGAAAGAATGACAGTAACCATAAGAAATTCTATCCCCATCAAAAATTCAACTTGCATTGTCCCTAATAACAGAAATGCACTAATAATTCACTTTTTAATGAAACAAAAGTGAACAGTTGTAACATTATCATTGAAACAAGCTCAGAGTACTCTGAATTACTACTTTTCTCTTAGTGAAAGTAGAGTATTAGGCAACTGCAATAGTGGTTAGAAATATTCTGAGGTTAGAAATTATGTAAAACAGACCCTCCCCCAATTTTTCAATAAAAATATATTTAGTTTTTGTCAATGTGTTGAAATGAAAAGTTAGCTTACATTTATCTTTATTTTAAACTTCTTTCATTCTTTTATCTCATTTTTATAACAGTTCTCCTTTCAGCAGCTTCCTTAACAGAAAAAGCTATGGAGTTTTCAAATTCAATAAGCAAGATTGGAAGAGAGACAGACATCCTTTGACCATACCTCCACCAAGGAACCTCAGATCTTAGCTTATGGGAGGGAGGTTTTTAGAGCCATCAATCTGCTAAAGCAACTGACAGCTTGGAGTGCTTTTGTAGATGCCTGGGATGGGTGCTAAGTTGTTAGTGTAAAACAGTACATTCTGGAGATTTCTCAGCCCTTTACTGTGAGGGTCAACGTATGAGTACACTCATTCCTTCAAGGTATCTCAGCAGACAGAGAGAAATGAGCACAATTGTACGTTACATACTTGGATCCCTTGTGTGTGACATTAAAGCCCACTTTTTTGAATGATAAATTTGATACACTTCATAAAGCCCCCTAGCTGAGACAGAAACAAAATAGCCATGTTAATCCAGTCTCTGCTGCCAGAGGTGTTGTTCAGTTTCAGTATTCAGCCTCTCTGAATACTTATCTTGGCAGTTAAGCATAGATTATTCTATTAGACCCCCAGATTTGGGATTGTGAGACAGACTTCAGTTGTCAGGACAGACTTCAGTAGTGGTAGAATCACACAGATGCCTTCACACAATGCCCCCTTCCTCTCCCTCAGCCAACTGACCCTTGGTCTTCTCTTGCCAACCGTAAATTGTTCTGAGATTGGGGCAACAAGGCTAAGTAAGGCTTATATTCCATGGTTAGATGGTTAGAGACTGCCTCTCTCCCCTCCTCCCTCCCTCTCTCTCTGCCTTCTTCTCTTCCTTCACCTCTTCCTCCTCCTTTTCTTCTTTTTCTTTCTCCTCTTCCTTTTCTTCCTCCCCTCCCCCTTCCTCCCTTGCTCCTCCTTCTCTTCCTCTTCCTCTTTCTCCCCCTCCTCTCTCTCTTTCTCTCTTTCTCTTTCCTGCTAAAGATGAACAAGAGGAGCCCCAGTTACTCTTGCCAGCCATCTTAGGACTACTAGGAGAAACAGGCATGGGACAATAAGCCAGAGAGATGGGAGAATTAAGTCCACTGATGATGTCCTTAAGCCATTCTACCTGTCCAGCTTGGACATGCCCTAATGCTAGGGCAGGAATAATCAATTTCTTCATAACTGAAGCCACTCAGAATAGGGTTTCTTTTCACTGTAGCTGAAATCATCCACTCTAACACAGAGAACACATGGAAAATAGGTTAAGCAGCGGCCTGGCATAAGTGGCCTTGTTGTCATCCTCCGAATTGGGGTAGGGGTAAGAAAGGTAGAAGTACTGAAAAATTGTATCAGTATATGTCTTAGAGAGATCAGTTTGTTGGCAGTGACTGAAGTAGAAAAATATGTTGTAAAAATAATCTTGGGGGAAAATTGTGCCTCTTCCATGCTTTTGGTGAATCTGTAGTGGCAAGTTTAATATTGTCCTCTAGGAAACCACATCAGGGCCAACCGGTAGGCCCCTGCTCTACTCAGGGAGCTCTTCTCTTAGCAGTTTAATATAATATGTCTTTGAATGAGATTTTGCCTGAAAAATAAAGAGGTGTACAATTAAATATTAGATTGAAAACTACTGTTTAGCAATAAGTTTTCATTCTTTAACTGTTTTATAGTGAACACGAGTGGCCAAGAAACCACTTATCTTGTGTCATCCATTTCCATCTACACCTGACTCCTGGCAAGGCCATCACTGCTTATTGTTCTCATTTAGCCTGTCATCACCACCCTCTCCAGGGGAGGATGAGGAAAGAAGTATTGCCATTCCATCTCGTCTTTTCTTCTCCTCTCCTCTGCCACTGAGCAAGGACTATCCAACTTTTTCAACATTCAACATGGATCTTTAACCCACTTGTGTAGTCAGGTTATTGTTTCCTCCAGGGAAGAATTGGGCTCTAAGATTTCAGTTTGCGTTACACTGTTAGAAAAAAAATGTACCGTTCATATTTTTATGATTACCAGTTATTTGTCTTTTGTTTGTTGTTGTCGTTGTTGTTGTTTTTGTGGTACGCGGGCCTCTCACTGTTGCAGCCTCTCGCGTTGCGAAGCACAGGCTCCGGATGCACAGGCTCAGCGGCCATGGCTCACGGGCCCAGCTGCTCCGTGGCATGTGGGAACTTCCCGGACCGGGGCACGAACCCGTGTCCCCTGCATTGGCAGGCGGACTCTCAACCATTGTGCCACCAGGGAAGCCCGGTTATTTGTCTTTTGTTGCTTATTTTGCCTCTAAGAAGTTTATGTATGTATGTATTTATTTGCTTACATATTTTTGTGAGACTAGGTGAATAGCAGTTGTTTTTTGGATCCAATCAAAATATATTGATTTCCCTGTTTAAATCAGCAAATTTTCTGCCTAAATTTGGTAATTGTAGCAGAAGCATCAACAGCAACCTTCAGAAAGAGAACAACAAAATATTTTTTTAA
The DNA here is from genome assembly GCF_000442215.2 of Lipotes vexillifer. Lineage (NCBI taxonomy): Eukaryota > Metazoa > Chordata > Mammalia > Artiodactyla > Lipotidae > Lipotes > Lipotes vexillifer. Next base: position 2,367,819 of record NW_006781329.1, read on the forward strand.
TCAATCCAGGATTTTTATTTATAACTCAATTGCTTTGGTAAAATACCTACTGGCAAAGCTGAACCTAAATAGCATTTCAGATGCATCCTAAACAGCTCGCCTGAAGACTGAAGCACACTCTGCTTATATACTTTCTGAAATCTATCTATATTTTATTTTGTCTTGGAAAAAGATTAAAGAATAGAATTATATTAGAACTGGTGGAGGCATGATCCATGCCCCCTTGATTATATTGAAACATTAAAATGTCATCAGCATGTTAATTTTGTCATCTCAACTGCACGAGATTTATTCAGCACTTCTATCTATTACATTACTCGGGAAACACAATTTATTCTGATTGTGGAAATGTCATAGGCAGCGAGTAAAAACATCTGGAATTCTTAGTTTAGAAAGAATGCCTGGTTTCAATAATGCTATTTTGAAATTAATTTTATCTATGAATAAGGCTGGAATCAAACATTTTTAAATTATTCAAATTGAAATATTCATTTGGCTCACCAATTTTAACTGACAGATCAAAAATCAAAGAAAGAAAAAAATTGAGACTAAGGAAGTATTATTCTTTAATGGTTGGGGAAATAAGATGGTCTCCAATGAAAGTCTAATTTCAGAAAAATATAGTGACGTGGTTTTTTTGTTTGTTTGTTTTTCCTCTTCATTATAGCAAGAGAGGCTTGACTAAGTCTGTGACACATCTAGGAAGCAAATGCAAGGGAGGGAGACGGGTAATTAATCCCAGGAAGCCAAAAGACACAAAGTTGTCATAATGGCACAAGGAAACATGATTTTTGCTTTTATGTTTCATGTTTTCCTTTATAAAAATCTGTAAATAGAGTACGTTTCTAGCTACTTTTGAGGTGAAAGCCACTCCCCTGATAAGAAATTGTATGTGGGGTACAGGGTGAGGAAAGAAGCAAAGGTTGGTTGGTGATAATTTAGGGATTTTTCTTAGTAAATATATCCATAATTTATTATCTGAGAAACCCAAGTCCTGAAAGCTCTGAAAGCTGAAATAAATGCCCCATTAGGTAGCAAAAACTTACCTGACCTAATGTGAGGCTATTTACATTCTTTAACTCATTTACCCGAATATTCATAATTTCACTGCACAATCACTAATGTGATCGAATACAAGGTGCTGCTCCAGACCTCATATAGAATATTTTGTAATTCCTTACTAAAATTTGAAAAACTCTGAGTTTCAAAACGTATCTGGTCAGAAAAGTTTCAGATAAAGGGATTATGGATCTGTAGTAAATTCTAGAGATTTCCCCCTACTCCCACCACTACCCCCACCCAAACGGGTTGTTTCCAACTTGTCTGGGCCTGACTTAAAAGTGAGCGTTATTTGAAACACCTGTACTCAAGTCTTAGCAAAATTTCACTTCAGGTTCCACATTTAGCAGTAAATTATTTTGGCAAACTGCATGGAAAATAAATATATTATTATGCTTTTTGGGGGGATATATTTAGATTTACAGAAAAGTTGCAAAGATAGTACAGTGAATGCCCATATACCATCACAGAAGTGTTAGTCTGTTTCACTAACACTTCCTTGCTAACTTAAAGAAGCTGGTGTCACACATAGTAGGGTACTCAAATATCTTTTGTTTGGCTAATCAAGTTCTCTTTTTAGTAAGTCCCTTATGAGGCTCTGTGCATTGCTTACATTTATGACCTTTAATTCTTACAGCAAGTATGTGAAGTGGATATTATATTTGCACAGTTTAGCCAGGAAAAATGTCAATTCAGGGAAGAATACTAGTTTACCTAAAGCAACAGCCCTTAATAGAGAACACAGTAGAACTAGGTGACTGACTTAGATCTGAGTGGCTCTAAAGCACAAGTTGTTTTCAAAGTACACTGTCCTCTTCAGCTCCTGCCTTGTTGCTTGGCCCCTTGTCAGCAGAATTTGTCTTCCTCTCTAAAGTTCACAAATAGTCTTCTGGCTGAAGCTACGCCCTCCCTCACTTCCTCAGGGCTGGAGGCTGCTTTTTAAAAAAATGTTCTCTCCTTTTATCTGGAGGAACAAGCTGTAAAATACCCTTAGGAAACCACTTAAGGGGCTAAAAGTAAGAATGTTTGTGAGACTACTGCAGTTTTTTGTTTTGCTTTAACACAGTGGCTTTGTTTATATCACTCAAAGGCGTGGTGAGAACAGAAAGGGGAGAAATTCTACTCAGAGCAGCTAGAAGTGGAGCTGAGGTAAATAAATCTCTCCTCAGAACTTCTACCTCACTGAATCCCTTCTACACTCACAGTTCAGCTCCCACCCTCGTTTGAGGGATACCTGGAAGGCAAGGACTGTTTTAGGAAGATGTGTATGTGCGTTCTGAGTTTAAAAATCTACAAGTATTTGTCAATAAATATGTCATTATACTTGGTTAAACAGTTCATAGTCATCATAGTTATCCTCTTTTAAACTCCCCAAAGATCTCATATGAAAACGTCATACAGCAGTACCCAAATGAAATGTGTGTAGTCATGATATCACTAGAGTACATGTGAAATTAGTTGATAGTATTTCTATTGTAGAAATTGAAAGATATTCTTATAATATGTGCAGATGAATTCCACTTGAATATCTCCAATATGTTTGTATTTCATCCTGTATTAATTAAAGCAACATTGACCAAAAGAGGTGTTTCTCATCTGTAAGTAGCTCTGAAGCTCCTTCCATCTTGTGCTTCTGTTTCTTCAACACATGGTTTCCAAGGTCGCCATAGCAAGCCAAAGAATGTGAGAATCACATTGCAGGGGGCGCCGTTCTTAAATGTGGCTTATATAAGTTCTTCCCATACTGCATTGGCCATATGGGAACCGTGATTTATATGGTACCCAGAAGGAAAAAAAAAATGGTATGCTGGAGAGCTCACTAGTCTCTGCTGTGTTTAATCAAGTTAAAACAAATTCTCATTTTATTCAAAATTTCTCTCTGGCTCTAGTTCTATAAAATAAAATCGCTCACTTTCTCCTTCATCCTTTATTCAGATTTCTCCTTTCTTCTTTTTTCCCAATCTCTCTCTAAACTTTCTCTTGCTTTACTTCAGTTTTCTTCGCTACTACCCCCAAGTCATTGGGTTAGCCAGCAGTCCTCTTTCTGCTGTGTCAACAACCCCACTTCCTGGTTCTGCCACAGCTTCCCTGTCAGTCTTCCATACCTGGCCAATCCGATCTTCTGCTCACTCCACTTTTGTTCCACGTGGAAAATACCACCACTACCACCACCAGAATCTAATTGGTCCTTAGTAGCCTGTTTCTGACCTCAGCCTAACCCTAATAATGCCATTTGGTTGTCACTGATTTGTGTTCAGTTTACTTTTTCTTTCCTTGTGGCAAATATTGCAAACCTTTATAATTTCCTTCGTTTATTTATCCCTACCTGCCTTAACTGAAAAGATTGAAAAAGAAAAAATATTACATGCCATATTCCCCACTTTCTACCTCTGACCAAGTGTATGTGTGTGGCCCTGCTTTGTTTCCCAGGGCTCTTCTGCTCAGACTGTTCCTGGTCCTTGCTTCATTCTTTATCTCTTCTCCTTTCTCCATTTTCTCCTTCTCTCCATCCTCTTGTTCCTAATTCCATTTGTTTTTCCCTCTGTGGAGGCAAACTTTGATTCATCCTTCAAACTGCACATGAAATACTGTTTTAGTCTGGTCAGGCTGCTATAACAAAACACCACAGACTGGGTGACGTGAACAAAGAAATTCATTTTTTTCCACATTTCTAGAGACTGGGAAGTCCATGATGAAAGTGCCAGCAAGCTAGGCTTCATTATGAGACCTCTTCTCTTGAATTCTAGGCAGCCACCATCTCACTATGTCCTTATAGGATCTCTTCTTTGTGTGCCAAGGAGAGAGAGAGAGAGAGAGAGAGAGAAGAAACAAGGTCTCTGGTGTCTCTTCTTAAAAGGGCACTAATCCTATAGGATCAGGGTCCCAGCCTTGTGATCTCATTTAACCTTATTTACTTATAGGCTCCATCTCTAACTACAGCCACATTAGAAGGCTGCCTCATCATTGTTTACAGTTTCATCATAATAACTAATTGACTCCAGCCACACAAATGTGACCCTTGAAAATAATGTGTCACATTTAAACCTATCTTCACATGTTCAACATATGAATTTTGGAAGGACACAAACACTCAGTCCATAACAATCATCTTCATCCTCACCTTAACAGTGAAGCATTCTTTGAAATGACCCAGGCTGAATCTGTGCCCATATCAATTTGAATAGTGTGTTACACCATCACAATTCTTTTTAAAGTAAATTTCTTATATATCCTGTCTGAACCATGAGCTAGAGAAAGAAATCATATCTTAGTCATCTTTATGTCATGTCCATTACCTAGCACAGAGTCTATACCAGAGTAGGTGCTTAATAGCTATTTTTGATTAAACCACAAGATCCTGAAAGGTCACCTACATGACCAAAGAAGGATCAAATTATGATGCATATATTTTAATAGCAAGATGATGTATTTAATTTGAAGTATTTTGAAATTGATTCCCTACTTATGGCATATATTCATTCTTCAATGGAATACTTAATTCAACTCAGTTCTATGATCATTTGGAGAAAATACCTTTTGCAAATATCAGATTGAATACATGTATAAATTCCACAAGAACTGAAATAGAAAGATTAAAATATGTGCATTCCATTGAGCTTGTGTATCCCCAAAGGCTACTAACATAAAACTACTGTTAGAACCAGAAGCTTATGAACTGAGAACAGTATCTAGAGTTACAGCTATTTCTTTCAAGAGGTCTGGATAGTTCAAGCATGTTTTAAGGCCTGGAAGCTCTATTCTTTCATTGTCATTTTTTTTTTTAGTCCTGGCTTGATTCAAGTATTTTTTTCCACCAATTACATCTTGGAATTGTAGATTAGACTTTTTTTTAGCTTGCTGTTTGTGATTATTCTTACTTGTTCATCAACTCCACAGTTGTCAGAAAGCCATTTTCACATGAAATTTAATTTCTGCAATGAAGGTTGAAAAATTACCTTGTCTCATCAATGAGGAAAACTCTACCACATTTCCCCACCCCTGTTTTCTGTAAGAGCAAAATCTCTTGAGTTATCTCTATAAAATATTTTATAGAGATACTTATCTCTATAAAATATTTATAGAGATATTTATCTCTATGAAAAATATTTTCATATTTTTATTTTATGAATAAAATAAAATATTTCATAATTTATATTTTATTTTTCAGACAAAATATTTATCTCTATGAAATATTTTTCATTGTTCTGGCAATGATCTGGCTCTATCCCTTGATAGGAAATTGGGCATGTGTGGCTAGTCATCCAGGGGAATATGTTTACCAGTGAATTATCTTCCAAGGTTTTGACACCACCATCAGTTATGCCAGATGCAAATCATTTACTCTCTGTCAGTTCAAATACACAGTCTTGTTTGGATGGCTTAAATCTATGCTGGCACCAAAATACAGCAATCAATATTGCTCAACTTCTGAGTTGAAAGCATAGACAAATGTATACAGCGCCAAAACATGGAAATAATACTATGTAGGCTGAATTTTGCTAAGTGTTACTTAATGTTAGCATAGCATGAGATTTTCAAAGGAATAGTGACATTTCCTATTGAAGAAAATGAATGTTCTTCTACAATGGTAGACGTAATTCTTTGACATGGAGTTTTAAGATGACTGTCATGTTCTATATGGCCCACAACCCTGCCAGATCTCATAAAGTCAAAAAATGAAGTTTTGGATGAATACCTCAGGGAAATGCCAAACTAAATTCTGGAATTTGGGGATTTAATAATAATGGCTTCAGTGTGGCCGTATTTCATAGAGTTTAGCGTCATTTTTACAGACCATGAACTGGTGGATTAATAGCCTCAAGAGTAAAAAAGATTTGATTAATTTTTCTTTATTCTTTTCTACTTATGAATCAAGGAAAATCATGATACAAAAAAGACTGAAAACCCGTTTATTTCTTAGCTTTTGGCATGAAGACAACTGAAGTAACTAGAGCTGACCCATATTTTCACTTTAGGTACAATTTATATTTGTACAAAATAAAAGAAGACTTTAATAAAATATCCTAGCAGAGAAGAGTAAGATTAAGATCACATATTACTGAGCTAAAAAACCTAGATTTGAGTATTAGTTCCACCACTTAATGGCAATATTGGCCTTTTGAAGCCTAAATTTTCTAATCTGTAGAATAGAAAAGGTATTGCCTAACTTATAAAGATGATGTATTGATTTAAAACATGAAGTATAAACATATATGTATGTATGTTTATGACAACTGGCAACTGTCATAAACATACATGAAGCTATAAGGACCTTAACTGAGCTGTGCAATCATGTTAATCAGTTGGCTCTAAAAAGAAAAAAAAAAAAAGGAACACTGCCTTTTTGTGGATGGAACAAATCTTACCTTATCTAATGTTTTTCAGTCTTTTTTGACTTGGACCTTTTCTTCCCAGTGAGATTTAAATTGTGTTAAGTAATCATTCCTACTTAAAATTTTTCTCAGAGGCAAGACTTCAAGAACATCCTGAAATCCAGCAATAGAAAATATTTGTGTTACTTAAATCTTTTCTTATGCTTTGGTACAAGGTGGTGAAACAAAATCAATAAATGACCATGGAATGATGTCAAAATCCATATATTTATGATGTAAGACCATTCTGCTTTTCCTTGGTCAAGATAGTACTGCTACTAGTCACTTACCCACCAGGACAGTGGCTCTCAACCAGGGGAGATTTCCTCCTCCAGGAACATTTGGCACTGTCTGGAGACATTTTTGATTTTCATGACTGTCCATGGTGAAGGGGTGCTACCAGTATCTAATGGATACAGATTAAGGATGCTGCTAAACATCCTACAATACGAAAGACAGCATCCACAATAAAGAATTATCTGGTCCTAAATGTCAATATTGCTTCTCTTGAGAAACTCACCTCTATTAGACATATTATATAGAGGTGAATATTCTCATTTCAGATCTAGTATAAGTCTGATTTAAAGATGCTAGAATATATTTGAGCACATTTTCAGCATCATACACAGGTGACACAATTTAGGAGGAAACCACACACAAATTATCACTTCCTACAGACAATGAACACACAGCATGAGAAGTTAAAGCATTCTAATTTGAGCACATGGGGTATAATATTTTGTAACTTAATTATTCCTGGTAGGAGAGGAACGTCATACACCTACTGATAGATTATTTTCTGTAACCAATTCTTTGATTATCCATAATTAGATTTTGCTTTTTAATGCATTTTTTCATTTGAACTAATAGAACAAATACCTTCTAAATTGAGCCTGAACTCATATCATTTAGTAAGTTGAAACTAGAGAGGATCAAGGGATCCATCTATCTCTTCATTTGACAACTGAGAACACTGGGAGATAAAGAATCTGAGCAACTTTCCCAAGGTTGAAAAGTTTGTTGTGTGCAGAGTCAGGGCCATATTTCCAGTCCAGTCAATTAATTAATAGTATTTTTAACACTAGCGTTCATTATAAATACATTTAAGTTTATTACACATTATTCGTTGAACTTTGTTCCTCTCCACCACCCAACTCACACTTACATTTCTTTTTGTGTGATTTTTTTCCCTCTTAATTTCTTTCAGGGCAGTGGAGCCAACAGTATGAAACCTTAATTTGATACCTTTCCCAAAAGCCTTTCCATAGTCTTTTATGCCAAATCAGACTCCCACAGATTTAAGAGGTGTGGAAAAGCTAGATTAAGCTGTCTCGGTTTGGCTAATCTTCCATTTGGTCAGAGTGTGAAGGGGTCTATGCCACAGAGTTCCTCCATCACCCGAGGAAAAGCTCTTCTCAATTATGCTGGTTTAACTTACAGGGACTTGAGTGATCCACAAAACAAGTGAAATTTAAGATACACGTCTTAAGCTCAGTTTGTAAAGGCCTGTGCTTTCAATAACAAAACTCACAGTGACAGTGATGTATGGTTTTCTTTATGAGACCTGAAAACTGATGGATATGTGATCTTATAAATGCTTAGACAAACTAATGCACATAATTATATTTTCCATTTGAAGTCTATTGCTAGGCATTCTAATACAATATCATTAGTTGAAATGGCCACGATGATACAGCTTGGGCAGTTTGTCACAATAATTACAGGGTGATTATTTTTGACTGGAATAAAGATTTCAGTTTTAGTGTGGTGGAAAGCACCATCACAGATTACAAACAGTCTTGGAAAATAATAAAACTAAGATTTTAATGCATTTTGCAGCATCATTCTAAACTAATTTCTCATTAAAGAAGATGTCCATAAATTGGCTAAATAAATTATTTTTAAAGTGATTAAAATATGGCTTTGCCAAAAGGATCCCACTTATCTCATTAATGGTTCCTATGTATAAAAATGTCAACATTAGATAAAATTTGAGTGTGGTAAATAAGGCTTATGTCATAATTAACAACCTTTAAAGAAAGGATTTTTTTTTTAAGCAGACACAAAAGTATGGCATTTATCTTCACTATTTTCAGAATGGTTGATTAAAGTAGACAGTGTCCTAACATCTGTATTGAAAACTATATTAATCAATTGATTAATCATGCAACATTAATCAAAAGCCTCCCTAAGTGTTTTAGTATCTGAGCAGCTCTTAGTATTTTCTATCAGATCCCTTTTAAGGTGTCCATTAAAAAGATTAAATTTGGGTGGTAAATACTGAGGGGTTGTGGAACTTGTGGCTTCTCACTGGAAGGTCATAGCCACCGCTCATTAGTGCTACTTTTAATGGGATAAGAAGCAAAAGTTTTGAATATGAGACTAAATCAGTTAATCAGTTCTGCAGTTGACTCATTCCAGTAAGCAGTTTAGTATTTGCCGAATCGGCACCATGGCCATCTGGCTGATTTGTCCTCCGTGGGTTGGCTTAAACCAAAGAATACTTTTTACTTAAGAGTTTAAATTGAATAGCCAATACACTGATGCAGCAACTGCTATTCAATACGTTGGTTTGTAGAAACTAGTTAAAAGTCAGCCTTTATTATTAAGAACGTATTTAAATGATCTAAGTTGTCCTGTACAATGAGTGTAAAACTTTCTATTGCTGGAGTGGATTGTTCACAATCAAATGAATTATTTTGGTGTTTAGTGAGATTCAGTTGAACCTCACAGTGCATTCTCAAGCTTACTAATCAACTGTAAATTTCAAGGTTGGTGATTTATAATTGGTTAGTTCTCAGGTTTCCAAATACTTCTAAATGTAAGATTAGTTAGGCAAATTTGTACAGTAAATGTGTAGAATGTCCATATCAAATACAAACAGAAAATCACTCAGTACAGTTCAGAGGAGGAAGTTACAGTTAGCCAATAAATAAAATTATTTGTCATAGTTTCTCTGTTATATTTTGTGTCCTCTATCTTTCTAATTCTAAAAAGCAACACTTTTCTCTATACCTATTTATTTTGATGGTTTAACAATATGAAAATAGTAGTAGTCTCTGCAAACTGTTTTGATCTTACAATCCTTTTTGTTTACTTGATGGAGAATGGTTAATTTTCATTCTACCATTGACTAAATGATCATAATGACATTCAATGGAATTATTTTTTTTCTAGAAAAAATTTTGCCAGATTTTCAAACAGAATCCAAACCTATAGGCATTTAAAAACATGGTATGGCCCATCTGTTTATCCCTGCTGTTGCATAAGGAAAGATTATGCAGACAAGACTGTTCTCAGAGTTTGTGCAAGGGACTTTATGATTTGGGCAGTGTCTGACTATTGCTGCTTTTTCAGCAAAATGATTAGGTGGCAGTTTTAAAATTTGCAAATATGTCCTGAAGCTTCAACAATAGAAACACATATCTAATTTAGTTATCTAAACTAAATTTAAATGTATGCTGAATATCTTCAGTTTCAAATGATGCTTTTTTTCTTTGCCAGTTGCTCAGAGTGAAAATAGATATTTTATTGTAAAATATCCAGTGATGCTCATCTACAAAAAGATGATGGTTGGGAGACAAAGTAATGTCTCATCCCTGCATTCCTCTTGAATAAAGTTGTCTGCAGAGGAAAGGCATCTACTACAAAACAGTTACCTTTATAATGAATTGTTCAATCACAGAATTTCTAAAGAAATAATTTTAAAGTAGATTTTTATTTAGCAGTTAGTACTACAGACAGAGAAAATTTAGATAATTCATTTCACTTCCCAAAGTTGATCAAACAAGTGCATTACTTCCTTATTCTTCTGAGTTCTTTGTTATCAGCAGAATAGCACTTAAAAGAAACTTACAGAATAAATCTAATTATGATAAGGTATTGTAAAAAATTGGCTTCCGTTAGCACACACAATCTACATTATAATTCTGAATGTGTGTTTTGGTATAAAGTGTCAGAATAATATTCTTAGTTGATTAATACTTCGAGCTATTCAGGTACCCACCAAATGCTATAAACCTTTATTTCAGTCCATTACCAAATAATTACATGAAAAATAAACATGTCTAAAAATAATCAGAAATAGATTTGGTTACATCTCTGTGTATATATTGTTTCATATTTGAGTTATATTTTCATTTTGCTATTGATGTGAAGCTTGGTTGCCTTCAGCGGGAAAGGAAATATAATCTGCATAATTCCCATTAGTTCTTCATTGGGCAAATGCATTTTGATATTCTATAGTAGGTTGGTTTGTACTTAGCAGCAGGTGTTACTGCTATATTGAAAAAATAGTACACATTTTAGAAATTATGGTTATAATTCATAATTATGGGTATAATTAATTGAATTTATAATTTCAGTATCCATCAGCTCATTAGATAAACTCATTGGAAGCACAGGAAATACAATTAGTTGCTAATAAGATCCTTGTTTTGTTACCTAGGTTAACTTTTGTACTCTTCAGAAAGCATTTAGAGAGAGATTCATTTTTGATGTTGCACTTGTGATGTGAAAAAACTACATAAAAATCATATACTCGGAAGGAACTTTATTTACTGTATCTTGCTTTGGGGTAACTTTTTAGAAAGGGCACTGCTATGAACAGACGAAAGCATTATATGTTGGAAACATTTTGGTTTATGTGCTTTGGCTAAGATTTAAATGTTAAGCATTTTGATTTGAAGGTTCATTTAAAAGTAGATTTCTCTGGTTTTCAAAGTGATAACCCCTTAATAGAATTAAAAATAGCACAACTTTATGGTTGCAAACTGCTACTGCAACTTTATGGTTGTGAACTGCTAGTGATTTGTGAGTAAAAACACCTTTGTTCTTTATCCTACTCCTCAGACCTTTAGGAGTGTGACCTATGAAAGTCACAGAACCACTTGTTTCTTCACTTTTAAGAAAAGTGATATGACGGATGTATTTGTCTAATAGTTATGTGTGAGGAGCAAATGAGATAAAGGGATTGACATCACTTTGAAACTGTCAATTGTCAAAGAAATGTAAATTTGTATTATTGCTGTGTTATTAATCAGGGCCTTTATGTCACAGTTAGAGTACTGCTCACTCAGCTAAAGGCTCCATTTCTGAAATCATATTGCCTAAGTTTTTCAGAACTTTTCTACTTTGTAGACTTGATCAAATGACTCAATTGATCTGTACCTCATTTTCCTCATTTGTAAAATAGATAGTAATAATAATACTTAAATCCTAAGGTTATTGGGAGGACTAAGGTAATACAAAGAAAGCTCTGAGAACACAAGACAAAAAAGCTATTTTTATTGCTTTTGCTGTTGCTGTTGTTACTATTAGCTTGTAATCCAGCTATAAATGAGTGACCATATTCTGTTGCATTCAACTTCTTGTGATGTAAGCATGAACCAGTGACAGGAAGAAGACTGTGAAAATGGGCTCCCCAAATATGTTTTCAAAGCATAATTCTTATTTATATACATAATACTTAACTATTTTTTCAATAATAGAGGTCTCAAAAAACAACTGGAAATGTGAAGTAAAATTTATTTTCTTCCAGAAAATATATAATTTTCCCTTTAAACATTCAGTGGGTAGATTTATTTCCTGGGCAATAACTTACTGTTTAATTAGGACAATTCTAAACATGTGGCTCATATCTATAAATGAAAGTGAACTTTTTCTATGAAAGGTTCTGATTATAGTTAAAACCATACTCTATAGACAAGGTGGGTGGACCAAGAAAAGTGGGACTTGGTTGACGGGTGATTCTGATTAAATGTAGTCACTTCAGTAGCTATTGATGTCTAGTCTCTCCACAGATAGACTGGGATTACCTGACTTTCTGCTGAGATAGAGAATACAGCAATCTATCGATAGTTTACTATAGGTACCCATGGAATTTATCTTCCCACTACTTAATTCTGCTAACAGCCTCTGACCAAAGGCATGGCCTTCTTTTTTCACTGTGGTTCTTTATATTTTTTTCAATTTCAACATTAAATGATCATTTTCATTTCATTAAATGATTCATTTTCAACATTAAGTGATCTGAAATTTATTAAGGCTAAAAATCAGGGATAATGGAAGAGATTGCTCTTATGTTAAAGATGTTTCTTCTCCTAAATGAACTTTCTTTTGCTAGGAATTTGTACATGCAATGTACTTGAGCCTGGAGAGAGTTGATGGTTCTCTGGGAGTTAAACTTCCCAGGAGTATTAAAAAAAAAAAAAAAAAATCACATTTCAGCTTTCCACCGGAAAATAAACCTAACTTTTATTTCCAGTTCTAAATAATGGAAGATTTTTTTAAAAATATGGATTTAGTTTCATTCTCGAAAGCCCACCCCCCATATCTATTGAGTAAAAAAGAAGGGAGGAATTAGAACAGTGGACAATGTAATTGGTCAAGTGATTGTGGCTACGAGTAAATAAGACAAGAAAATAACTACCTCTTTGAAAATATACAGGGAAAGCTACTGTCTAGTTTTCAACAAGTGAGAAGAAAAACTTCACTTTTCTGGGAACTTATAAATGTTTCTTTCACTGAATCAAGGATGAGGAGGAAACATGAAATTCTAAAATATTATTCACTTAATTAGGTTGCAATAGATAGTTACTAGGCTTTATCTGTTAAGATTTAGAAATAAAAAAGTTTAGAAGGCTATAGTCATAATACTGTGTTTATTTATTTATTTATTCTAATTTCTGAAATATTTAAAAATATTTCTAAAATGTTCTTCACTGAGTTTGTAAGCGCACAGCAAACTGCAGATACGTAAAAACATTTTCCAAAATCTTTTCTGCAACATCTTTATACTCAGCCTAGAGAAAAGACAGCTTATCATTTTTATGTATTTTTTAGTGTAAAAATGTCAAAAATTGTTCTAAGAAGAAATTTTCTCTTTTTATTGGGACACAAAATAGTTTATTTAAACAAAAACCAGATAAATTTTACAATGCTAATTCTTAGGAATTTCTAAGCAGTTAAGAATGAAGTTTATGTTCTCAATAACTGCAACTATAATTCAATTATATATTATTTTTATTCCGTGAAATTTTTTTTATTACCAACTGTTGGAAAAAAGTTACTAGTGGTCATTGTTCAGTTGTGTGTTTCACATGTAAGGTATCCTGTATAAGTTTCATAACAACCCTATTAATTGGAAGCAATATCTACATTTTACCCAGACTTACATTTAACAGTTCTGTTTATCAAACACGTATCATCTGATTCCAGAATCCTTGCTCTTGTCCCTCTTAGCCCTTATGCTATATTACAAAATAAACAAATACATACATAAACTGTTGTGAAAATTTTAGTTTCCTTGTGAAACTCATTAGTTTTATTGCAGGTTTTTATTGAGTGAAATTCTATCTATGACTATTTCCTCTCTTCCTCCAAATTGTGTCACCTTGTCTTCAAATGTACTCAACAGAATGTGATTTACCTATTAAAAGGTGTATATGTTACTTCTGGATGGAAATAAAAATTTTAATTTATATGCTTTAGTCTAAGGGAAATCGTAAGAAAATATATGTGTAAGTCATTTTATTAAATTAAATATTTTGGTTATTAGGATTTTAAAAAATTCTTATGCTCTACCTGCTCTGTTTTCACATACAATTGGAAATTAAATTTTATTTCTATATACCTTGATAGAAACATTGAGGGGTCTTTCTTCTTGGATTTTTTATTGTTTAAATAATGATAACTACAAACCACCAATTAAATGAGATTATTACGGCTGAATTGAGGAATACAAAGATATTCCATTGTAAGCCATAATTCTCTTATCAACATTCTTTTACTACTGTTTGTTTTTAATTGAAACATATAAAATGAAATTTGCAAAGAAATACCATCATTTTAAAAGCAGCCTTGAGCCTACCTATGACAGTGTCATCAGCCAAATCTTGCTTAGTTCTGATCCCGGTCTACTAAACCTTTGAAAGTTTACTTGTTAATTATTGCCAAGTGAAATTTTAATTTGTTCCAAAATTGCACGGTGAATATGGTTATTACAATTAAGTTTATATTAGAAATTGGCACTAGAGGGAGCTAAGTAATTGTATCATTTATGTGTTTAGGGGGAAATTGAACATTCATTTAAAAACTTGTATTTTTTTCAGGACCTGCTGATTTTACAAATATGGCAGCTATGCCTCAGCAAATTATAAGCAATAATGAATTAGTTAATTTTCTTTAGTGAAAACTGCTATGCTAAGATTATTAAATCACTGGATTTCTATTTAGTGAAAGTAGCTACCAGTCAGTAAAAGGATTTCTAGGACTCTTTGGGGAAAGGGATTATTATTACTATTATCCATGTTTATCATTATTTTGGTCCTAACAGAATTAAAATACTCATAGTACCGTGTTAAAATACAATATTTTGTTCCCAAACTTATAGTTTGTTAATAAAATGACCTTATTGAATAGGATCTCAGTGCAGATTAGAAAACAATTTTACTCTTATGGAATATTCTAGGAATTTATTTGGTTTGATTACTTTGAATGGCTGATTCAGTTTAACAACCATATTCTTCCCTAGCAATCATAGATTACCATGAGTTGAGTAAAATTGTGCTATCTCCTATGTTTATACATACCTGTAAGATGAACCAAAGTCTGCTGAGGTGTGTAAAGCTAAAAGCTGCAGGATGTTTTATTTACATAAATTAAAGAGCTAAAAAACAAATATATAATTCTATACCTTTTGTTGGTTGAGTCCCAGGAAACACTACATTTGAAAACAGCTTGTATAAAGTCAATATTGTGGGGAAAGCAAATAGGAAACTTTATTCTCCCCATCACATCACGTAGGCAGTCACTGCCAAAAAGGCACCCATTTTATATGTCCTTTCAAATGAGCATGTCCTCTTACAGATGATGTATGTGGGAGGTTGTTCTTTTTTTTTCATGATCTTATGAAGGAAGAATATGGTTTAAATGTTAAAATTAAATGAGGTTGCATTCGCATTCCATTCTACTCTGAAAATACAATGATGTGGAAAATATTGAAAATAAACCCCTGATCTTTTATGAATCTCTTAGCTAATTTTTAGTTATAGATTTGAATTGATATACCAGTGTTCAAAGGGAAGTTTCTTGCTTTTTTCTATTGGTCCAAATGAGGAAACCCTCTGACTTTACCTATGCATAGGTTTAGTTTTAATATAAAAGTGAATTTCAGGGAAAATAAATGTACAAAGTAGAAAAAATTACAGCCAGGCGTATTTGATAAGCCACAGAAATGATTTCTTCCTGTTTGCTTCCTGTATTTCTCTTATGAAGATGAAACGTTCCTTAAATTCTATATTTTATTTTTACAGTTTGAATAATTAGCATATTATCTGTCTCAAAGGAATGTTATAATCAAGGTTAGCCTTACAGAAGAGGTTAGCAAGTGGTATTTCAAAGACAGGATTTGGGGGAGAAAGGCGGCTTGTATATTCAGTGCAACTAGGCCATTTTCAGATCTCTAAATTAGTGTTTGACAAACCTTAACATACATGCTAATTATCTGAGGATTTCTCAAAATGCAGATTCCAATTCAAAAGATCTGGATTCTGCATTTTAAAGAAGTTTTCTGTTACTGTCTGTAGACCACAGTTTGTATAGCAATAGTCTTCCCTTTTTTAAATTGTGATACGTGTGGCTCTGACTTAAAATGAAAATTTAGAGCAAAAGATAAGCAGGAGTATAGAACATAATCATGGCCCTGATCCTGGAAACCTGAGATGCCAGCTATAGTGGTTCTTACTTTTCGTGAGCCATGTTAGATGCCCAGCACTGACCTCATACAGGAGCAGTAATTCTGCAGGCATGGGGCAGTCTGCAATCATTTACATTGTCTAGCTGCAAACCTTCTTTGATTCCACAATGTGTAGGAGATACCATAATGTTATGTTTTAAGAATTTCAATAGCTTTATTTTTTTTCTTCGGTATAGATAAATCCATTTCATAGAGAAGTGTGTAAGATCTAGGGAAACAACATGGCATAGCAAACAAAACTGTTTGATATGGAATCAAGATTCATCTGGATTCTGACTCCAGCTCTGCCACTCATTTATGTGTGTAACCTTAAGAATTTTATTTAACATTATTCATTATTGATAAAATGCAGATAAATATCTACCTCCCAGGTTTGTAGTCTTGCTTAAATTCTGTCATTTCTGATTTGCTTGGCTTTGATCACTGAGCATCTAGAATTTTGGTATATTTTATTTAGAGTAGACTATAAACACCCTAAGATCTGAGACCATATCATATCATATATATTTTAATTCATTATTTATATCTCTATCACCTTGAACCATGTCATATACACTGGTGATAAATATTCTGATATTTTCTGATAAACTACTTTTGAAAGTCATATGGCGTACATATACACACCTAATAGACTTCTTTACCCTCCCAGCAACACTTCTTTTTAACCCACCAATCTCCAGTCATGTCAAGCATTATACAATTCTTCAAACTCAAGTTTTCCCAGAACTGAGAAAATGTCCTTCTCAAGTCTATTTTCTTCTTGTACTTTAGTTATCCATTCATATGTTCTCTCTTCAGAGAGGCCTTTTCTGATTATCTTATTGAAATTATTTTCCCACTATGAGTTATTTGCTATTTTATTTTAGTATCTTGAATATTCTCCTCAAAATGCTAATTTTAATAATTAGTAAATAGCAAGAGTATATACATATTTTTTTTAATGTCTATTTCTATTTTATATGCCAGTATACCCATAGAATCCAATATGATGCATCGCACATGCTTGTACTCTATAAATATTTGCTCTATGAACAAATGTGGCTAAGATTGTTTCTAGATTGAATGACTGGGGAATGCTCTTAACTAATCTAGACGTTTGAGAAAACATAGCTTTCTTTAGTTGAAAAGAATTAGATTAATTTGAATAGATGTACATTGAGATAAAGTGAGTAATTAAGAAAGATGTCTTCTAGACTTTTAAAAAGTTTGAGTCCATAACACTGGAGAGAAAAAATGGGAATGGAGGTCGCAATCTGGATAACAGAATCTATGCTTTTATGGAACTATTATTTGAGCAAAACAAGTTGATGTGATTTTTCAACCAGAGTATCTTCTCAGCCTTACGCTATTTATTTAGCATTTACTTATTCATTTGACTGCTTGGGTTTCTCAACTTCAATTCTATGAGCTTCATGAGGAGTTACAATGATAAGTTTTTAGGTCATATTGCAAAAGAAGCAGAGAACCACAGCTCTTGACTTTGGGGGCATTGCAATAAAGACGTACAAGTGCTAAAGGAAGATTTTCAAGAGGTCAAAAAGCATGACTTGTGCAAATATAAAGACAGCACGTAGCAAAGATTTTGTTCAACTCACAATTAATGAAGGAACCAGTAAAATGTTGAAACTGGTTCAAAAACTATTTGAGAAGTTAGATATAAAGTAACACTATGATACATTTGCAGATTACATACAAAACTGGCTTATTAATGTCTTCCAGGGAATTATACATTTGGGGTTTCCTGTTCCACCAGACAGGAATTATTTGCATATCTCTAGATAACAATGTACGAGTTGACTTCTGCTCCTAAAGAATTATAAAACAGTCAGTCAATACAAAGTCAAATAATCTGATTTAGAATTCCATCAAACAGAATAAAATAATACGAATAAATTTAACCAAGAAGGTGAAAGACCTGTACATTGGGAACTACAGACATGAATGAAAGAAATTGAAGAAAACACAAATAAATGGGAAGATATTCCATACTCATAGATTAGAAGAATTAATAGTCTTAAAATGTCTATAGTATCCAAAGCAATCTACAGATTCAATGCAATCCCTATCAAAAAGTCAATGGGACATTTTTCACACAACAAAAAATCTTAAAATTTATATGGAATAAAAAAACTTGAGTAGCCAAGGCAGTCTTGAGAAGAATAAATCTGGAGACATTGTGCTTCCTGATTTCAAAATATAGTACAAAGCTATAGTAACTGAAACAGTATGGTGTTGGCATAAATTCAGACACATAGATCAATGGAACAGAATAGAGAACTCAAAAATAAACCCACACATAGATGGGCAGTTAATATACTACAAAGGAGCCAAGAATATATAATGGGGCAAAGACAGTCTCTTCAGTAAATGGTGTTTGGGAACATTGGACAGCCACATGAAAAAGAATGCAACTAGACCACTATCTTACACCATACACAAAAAATTAACTCAAAATGGATTAAAGGCTTGAAAGTCAGATTGAAATCATCAAAAAAACTATCAAGAAAATGAAAAGGCAATCTACTGAATGGGAGAAAGTATTTCCAACTCATTTATCTGATAAGGGACTAATATCTAAAATATATAAAGAACTCATATAACAATACAAAAAAAATCCAGTTAACAAATAGGCAGACCTGAATAGACATTTTTCCAAAGAAGATATACAGATGGCTAACAGGTACATGAAAAGATGCTCTACACTAGTAATCATCAGGGAAGTGCAAATCAAAACCACATTTAAGATATCACCTCAAACCTGTTAGAATGACTATTATCAAAAAGTCTAGTTATAAGTGTTGGCAAGGATGGGGAGAAAAGGGGATTCTCCTGTACGGTTGGTGGGAATGCAAATTGACACAGCCACTGTGGAAAACAGTATGGAGGTTCCTCAAAAATTGAAAACTGGGCTTCCCTGGTGGTGCAGTGGTTGAGAGTCTGCCTGCCGATGCAGGGCACACGGGTTCATGCCCCAGTCTAGGAAGATCCCACGTGCTGCAGAGCCTGCGCGTCCAGAGCCTGTGCTCCGCAATGGGAGAGGCCACAACAGTGAGAGGCCCGCGTACCGCAAAAAAAAAACAAAAAAAAAGAAAACTGAAAACTAGAACTACCACATGATCCAGAAATCCCACTTCTAGGTATTTATCCAAAGAACACAAAAACACTAATTGAAAAAAATATATGCATCCCCATGTTCATTGCATCATTATTTACAATAGCCAAGCTATGGAAACAATCTAATTGTCCACCAGTGGATGAATGGAATAAGAAATTGTGATATATATATATATCAATGGAATATACTAATGGAATATTGTTTAACCACAAAAAAAGAATGAAATCTTGCCATTGCAACAACATGGAGGGATATTAAGGGCATTATGCTAAGTGAAAAGTCAGGCAGAAAACCAAATACTGCATGATCTCTCTTATATGTGGGATCTATATCTGTATCTGTAACTATAGCTATATAAAGTAAGCTCATAGATTCAAAGAACAGATTGGTAGTTGTCAAAGGAGAGAAGTGGAGGGTGGGAGAAATGGGTAAGCTGTTTTTGTTTTTGTTAAATTGAATTTTTTTTTAAAGTGAGATGACTTAGGAACTCATTAGGAATGCAGATCTCAGGCTGCACCTCAGACTTACCAAATCCATATTTTGTAAGATCCCCAGGTGATTCATATGTATGTTAAAGTTTGAGACTCACTGGTATATTAAAAAGAAAAAAGGACAACAACAAAAAACTTCATTGGATCCTGGTTAGGAAAAAAATTACAAAAACAGATATAAGAGACATCACAATCCAAAAAACAAAAAATCCTAGAATGGGTTATGTTTTCCTATATGTTGTACTGGCTAAGATGTTGTTCAAGTAAAAGGCAACAAGCAGATGTTTTCAACAATAAATAACTGCAGGGAGACAATACCCATGTCTTCGTGAAAAAAGTGACTTGACAATGAAATGCTGCCGAATAAGAGTTGAATAATAATAAGGGACATGGGAAGGAAGAACTGTGTTTAAAAGATGAATGTATACAAATAGAGCAGAGTAAGAGGGTAAGAAATGCTGTGGTGGGGTACTTAATGAAGACTATGCTGACATGGTGACATATAGAGCAGAAACCTTCATGAACTGAGGGAGTATGCTATAGACATATCTGGGCAATGAGTTTTCAAGTCAGTTCTTAAAGAAAATGTTGCAGACATCAGGAAAAGCTTCCATCCTTGCTATCTGTACCTTATGAAAAATAAATGAAATAAAAAGTCAAGCTCAGCACAGCACCAGCATAGCACATAAAGGTATATGTGTGCATTGCCTATTTTCGATTTGGGGGATAATTTTTCTGACATGGTAAGGAGAAGAGTAAGTGTCACAAATAGAAATAAACTCCGTGGGGCTTCCCTGGTGGCACAGTGGTTGAGAGTCCGCCTGCCGATGCAGGGGACGCGGGTTCGTGCCCCGGTCCGGGAAGATCCCACATGCCGCGGAGCGGCTGGGCCTGTGAGCCATGGCCGCTGAGCCTGCACGTCCTGAGCCTGCGCTCCGCAACGGGAGAGGCCACAACAGTGAGAGGCCCGCATACCGCAAAAAAGAAAAAAAAAAAGAAACTCCGTGTGTGTGTGTGTGTGTGAGAAAAAGAGAGATGTTAATAATGATCATTTGCTGCCAAACCACTATAGTATGACCTGCAATTTAGATTTTTGGAATTCGATATTTCTGTAACTTCAAGAAAATAAGCAAACCAGACATAATGGACCAAAGCACTGGGAAAAACAAAAAATTGAAAGCAAATGGAATGTGTCTTTACACTTAAACTCTAGGTAATAAACATAATGTAGATTTTTCCCAAAATAGATCTAAGATTGAGTATTTATGAAGAAATTTTGTGAAATCTATCTAGAGGCTCTAGCATACCCCTTTTTAATTTTCCTTTAAGATGAAAAATACTTCAAAATAGAATCACCTACATTAAAACACTGTTGATGATCCAATGTCTTTTTTGTTATTTCAGTTATTGCTCTTTAGGCAGCTGAACTAGGTTGTTTCTTTAATGAGAAATTGTTGACACTCTCATAGGGTGATGCAGCGTATATTAATTAACATAGTATGTCTAGAATAATAGGTGCCATTTAGTGAGTTTTTGACACAGTGACAGAGTTCTGATGCAGTGTATGTCTAATGTATACAATAAGAACTTTGAGGTGGATAATATTTTACAGATAGAAATCCAAGGTTTACAGAGAATTAAGTAATTGGCAGAAGACCCCATAATCATTAAATGGTGGGGCCTGTATTTAGCCCAGTCTAATTGAAGCTGTGGTTCAGTCTTTAACCGTGACCTTTTTTATCCTTAAAATGTAGTTGACCCTTGAACAAAATGGGCTTGAGCTGCATGGGTTTACTTATAGACAGATTGCTTTCAATAAATATGTATAGTACAACACAATCCAAGGTTGGTTGAATTTGCAGTTGCTGAACTGTGGATACAGAAGGCCATCTTTGGGACTTGAGCATTCTCTGATTTTGGTATGTGCAGCGGGTCCTGGAACGCCCATGGATAATGAGGGAAGGTTTTCTATGGGTATTTTGTCTTCAGGGACTTCTAAGCATCAGTGGGTTTTTTTTTTTACGGACTACGTGATTTTTCTATAGGAATTTAGTAATAGTAATAACAATATTAATATAGCTACTACTTATTAAGCATTAACTGTTACCTAATAGTTTTATCCCATGTAATTTTAAACAAATTTCCTGTGGCAAGCATTATTATTCTAACCTTATGCTTTGGGAAATTGAAGTTCAAACAGATGTCCAGAATTGCCAATTATGTGGCCAGATCCGTCTGACTCTCCAGTCCTAATCTACCTCTGTTGTGAGCACTGCTGTTGCTCAACATTTAAGAGTATCCATTTCAAAGACATAACTCTGGGATAAATTTCAAGAGCCCCTTTCTCTAGATCCCAGAAGCATGCTCTGATTTTTATCCTTGTCATTGAGATGGGAATGTAGGGATTGTTACTGACTGCTTGACAGTATTTCTGCTCTCCTCCTTAAAGTCACCTTCATGGCTGCTCAGTCTAGCCTAACCATATTTGTGGATATGGAAGGTACTCTTTTTTTTTTTAAACTGGGCCAACGTTTTTTGTTTTTTTTTTAAAACCCCACATCTGTTTATTTATTTATTTTTGGCTGTGTTGGGTCTTCGTTTCTGTGCGAGGGGCTTTCTCTAGTTGTGGCAAGCGGGGGCCACTCTTCATTGCGTTGCGTGGGCCTCTCACTATCACGGCCTCTCTTGTTGCGGAGCACAGGCTCAAGTAGTTGTGGCTCACGGGCCTAGCTGCTTCGCGGCGTGTGGCATCTTCCCGGACCAGGGCTCGAACCCGTGTCCCCTGCATTAGCAGGCAGATTCTCAACCACTGTGCCGCCAGGGAAGCCCCCGGATGGTACTCTTGATATAGGAGGGGAACTGATTTTCTCTCCAGCTTTTCTCTATTAGTCTTCTTGTTTATATTCTTCTTATTATTTATATTTATCCTATATTTATAATTCCAATTTAGACCATCAATATTCTTATATCCCCTCCTACTGAGAAGAAAATCTTCTAAGATTGGTTCAGAAGACATTTGAGCAGTGTACCAAAATATGGTATTCAAGAGTCTGTTTCCAGAAGGATGGATAAATGGATACATACATAGGAAAATGAATACCATAAAGAATCTATATGTTAAATAAAGAATTCTTATGAGTGCATACTGCAAAAATTTTCAACTTTTCTATGTTTGAATACTTTCATCATAAAAAGGCTGGGAAAAAATATCTACCTTCTATGAACTTACAGCTAATTTATTACGTGTTGTTATCCTCTCTCTGATAGAATAGAAGCTCCATGAGGGCAGGTGTCTTTGTCTCGTTTGTTCAGAGATGTGTCCCAAATGCCTAAGACAGGGCCTGGAACATGGTAGCCCCTTAATAAATATTTGCTTAGTGAAAGGGTTTACTGAGAAAAACCGTAATGAAAACTTAATGATTGTTTGTGGTAAAATGACCACGCACTGGGATTAAAGTCTTTTAACAAGAAGGTAGCACAGAGGGATAAAAGGATATACCCATACCCTAAATTTTCAGCTGAGTATTTATCACCAAATAAAAAACAATCAAATAGATGAAAAATTTATAATATTTTAAGCTTTGTTTTGGGACACTACGTAATGTAATCATTGAATTGGGGGTGGGGGAGGAAAAGAGTAAAGACTATCTGAAATGTCAAGATCCTTCAAATAGGTCTCCTCTCTGTGCATGGATTAAATAAGAATCTGAGACACAATCATATAATTTAATTATTTCTCCTTCTGGGGTTTCCCATAGAGAGAGTGTGCAGAACTGAACCAACCCATTCATAGACCCATAGACCACCAGTGAGTACAGAAAACTTCAGTACTCCCCTACGGTGAAGGAGAAATCCACCATACCAGGAGGGAGCACAGAAATATTTGAGTTTCCAATGGGAATGCAAATCTAAGAAAGATAGCTAGTAAAGGCAGTTATTTTTTTTTTTTCTCTTCAATAGATTATCTCACCCCCAGAGGTGAAAATTTTCCAGTCTCAGGAAGATGCAGCCTGTAAATTGGGAATTGCTGAGAAGTGAACACCTTTCCTACTTCCATAGAATGTGCAGTGGGAACAACTGCTCATCTGGATCCTCTAACAGGAGCCAGACAACCACCAGGGAGAGATAGATTAGGTCATATTAGTCAGTTTTTTTCGGAAGTTGCAAATAAGTAAAAGAGACGTCTTGTATGGACATGTGCGAGGGGTGGTGGTATAGCCCACCTCTTCCTCAGTGTTGCTTTCTTTAGGCATGTCAGCAGTATCCCCAGAAGTGTATGCAGGTTTGTGCTCCCTCTGATACTTTCATTACCATTATTAGTGTGTATTGACTAGACTGCAAGCTAGAATAATTTTCAAACATATTATTATGGAAATTTCCAAGCAAACACAAAAGTATTGAGATTGGTATAAGAAAATCTCATGGAGAAAAACCATTGTCCATATGTAGAGGCTGCTAAATTAACCATAACTTCCATTTTATTAAATATTAAATAAAATCAGTCACCCATTCTTATCACCTGTCTTTCATCTGAAAATTGAACCAAACTTCTTCTATTTTCCTTTTTCTAAATTATTTTCCTTTAATCTACATGTTCATGATCCTGTGCTTTACACCCTGGAATCTGTCCTGATAAGCTGGCCAATTTCATTGTCCTCAAATACTACCTCCTACCATGTAATTGTTAACAAAAACAAAATTCACTGAGTAAGTTTGAAGATCTATTTGGCTTTATTCAATGATTCATTAATGGGGCAGCATCCCACCTGGCATATAGAAAGGAGCTCCAAGGAGCTGTAAAAAATGGCAGACTTTTATAGGCAGAAGGAGGCAGAGCAAGGAAGTTATTTTAGCAAAGAATGGATTGTTTCAGGCAAGGACACCTTCCTTTGTGGGGAAGGCGGGGCCTGTCAGACAGATTACCTCACTGCGCAGGTAATTTCAGACTCACATTCTTGGGAGGGCCCAAAACTGCAAATTAGGTCATGTATTAAGCCTTGGTTTGCTGATGTTGGACTTAGCACAGGTGACTCCATTTTGGCCTGTTATTTATTTTTCTTTTCTTTTTTTTAAAATATAATTAAACCACTTTCTGAATTTCAGAGTCTCTAAACTATCAAACAAGATTTCCTTCTTCACCTGGATTGATTTTTTTACTACCTTATTAACATATTAATATCCATTTATGCTCAGAGACTCTCAGACATGTTTCTGTAACATGAAAATTTCTTTCACTCTCACCTCACATACCCACATTCAAACCATGCAAAAATCCACCCCACTTCCATGTAGTCCAAGTAGACATTCCTGACCATAGTGACCTCACTCTGAATTCCTAAGTATTGTCTATGCTAAATATGGTGATATAATGTGATACTATAGCTTGTATTTGTCCTAATGTTTTGATATGTGTTCACTTCATATTTTCTGTGGAGGCCTCAGGTCTGTGAGTTCATGGCAGATGTCTTATATTTCTTTTAAAACTATGAATCCTAATTATGGCTCCCATCAGACTCACATGGGAACTTTATACAAAACAAAACAAAGCAAAACAGAACTTCCAGATATACTATCAGATTTACTCAACATGGAACCTGAGAATGTATATATTTCATAGTTTTCCAGGTAATTCATTATACCTAATCCAGTATTGATTCAAGGACCAACATTTGGGATTCTCTGTTGCAGAGAACATGGTTAGACTGGGCATATAAAAATATCTAGTCCAGATATATTATCAATAATTTACTGAATTCACAGGTTTTGTGGTCAAACATTAGCCATCTTTATAATATTACCTGAATGTGCTTATAGGAACTACAGAACTAAGCTGACTTGTTAAACTAGGTCAAAACACTCAAACATATTTCTCTAAATTATAATATCATCATCATCAGTATAATTCTTTGACGATAACTCAGAGAAAGTCATATGATCCAGTTATTTTAAATTCTTCTTCTATTTAATATATCTTGTTTAGTAAGAATCCGTAGAACATACTGTCATTAATTCACTATATAGTTTTTAAACATCATCTATAATCCAGCTCTAAAATTAAATATGTGGATTACATTTCTGTTTGGCATGCATAGTGTTTATTTTTTACTTTGAATAAGTTCATATTTGTAAATATGGAATTTTTATATAAAATATGTTGATTTCTAAATTCTCTTAAAAATGAAACGATATGAAAATACTTAGCATTTTCGCATGACAGCAATTGGCTGAAGCTGAGTAATATGTGTCCTCTTTGAATATGGCAGAAAATTGGCAAGCTTTCCCCAGACCTCTCATTCCCTGTTTTCTTACACACTTCTGTTACTTGTCTGGTCATTTGAACATGCACCTCCTGCTCTATGTATTATAAAATATACAAGGAATTTTAATAAAGTGGAGTAATAATAGCTTCACTAGATTTTCAAAATTGACCAGAACGTGAGCAGGAAATCACAATGTATTATTTTGTATAATTTTGCTATCTAGCAGAATACCAGTTAAAGTATATCTATACCTAAATATATCTCTTTAAAGCAGTAAGAGAAAGAAAGAATTCAACTCCTTTGTCCATGCCAATCCCCAGAGGAGAATGACATTGCAAGATATCAATTAGACCATGGTGACCACTAGGTAGAATCAATATATTCCAAAGGGTCACACACTTACCTGCTGCCCTTTTCTTTCTCTTGCTTCCTTTATGAAGTTGGTTAAGTAAATTGAGAGAGGTAGTCTTGTTTGGGTTTTGGGACAATTGGTGAATCATGATCATCAGGCCTTGACCAGGCTAATAATAAAATAAAAATATCTCTATCATTTTGCTATGATTTTTTAAGTGTATAGCCCTAGCAGCAACTTCCATTTAGGAGGATTGATTGGAAGAATAGGGCTTAGGCCTTCTTGCATCATCCATCCAAATGCCATAAAATGTTAATCTATCATGTTCCTTCCCAACTTGTAGGATTCAGTAAGAAGTACTACCTATCTATATACCCATTCATGGCACCAAAATCTTGAGTATAATCATCAAAAAGTTGCTTCCGATGAGCCTATAAAGTCATGACAGTTGCTATAAAATGGAACTTTATGAGGTTGACAAAATTATATATTGAAAAAAATGGACCCTAAACTCTCCTTCAGTTTATATTTATATATACATATAGTCATTCATTTTTGTTTTGTTATAAATCCCCACTTTCTCATCACTAAAGATCATCTAAGACAAAACAAAGAGTATGTCAGGGTAAAATCTAAGTGATCTTTTGTTTTATGCCATTCTGTGGCATCTGGGCTGCAATACCTGCTTCTTGCATTAAGAACCTTATTACTAATTGAGAAAATGCCCTAGGCTTTGCTTATGCACTTGCTCAAAGAACAATCTTTTATCATTAGGTCTTTAATAGATTGATCTCTATGCCACATTTCCTTTCTTTTAATATTCTGTGCAAAATTGTGACTTCCTCCATTACAAATAAGAGAAAATTGAGAACAGTTTTGGCTCTCTGTCTCTTTTTCTCCCAAGACACATCACTGTTTGCTACTCTATTCTCTTTGCCATTTATCAGAATTCTCCTCTGAGCTGTGGCAAAGGGAGGGTCATTTAAACATCATTCTTTGGGAAGAATGAACTGCTATTTGGGCACTGTCAGGGCACTGTCCTTGTAAAACATTATAAATCTCATGAGCAGTAATTTAAGAGAGCTCATGGATATTATCACACCCAATGCTGTGAAGATAACAGTGCTCAGTAAGTGCTTATTAAATGAATCAGTGAATGCATGAATGTGGTTCCTTGAAATGACAGAGTTTTGTTTACATATCTAAAGTAGGATCTGATTCAATAAGAAAACATTGATGTTCAAACACTGGTATGTATTTAAAACAATACCTTAATTACAAAAAAACATAAAATTCCACATAGAGATTTGTTTAGCAGTTCTAGAATACTCTTTAGTATTACTAGAATTTTAGAGTCTGTTTCATCCCTTTTTAGAAATTTGACCTCAGGACAGTGTAGGAAAGAGTTTGCTCAAAGTTGTTTGTTTTTACTGTTGTTTCACATTAACTTAAAAAATATAGAATAATAAGATGGTTTTAAGAAATATGACTTAATTTATAAGAATTTAGATTTTATTCTATTTGTATGATAATGTAGGGCCTATTATTAATGACATTTCTCTAAACAGTCCCCAGACTTGAGACTAATTTTGGTAGTCAAAGCTAAATAATTTTTTAATTGATATTTAAAGATGAGGGGGAAACTATTTTGTACCTTTACCCATTGATAATCTCTGATAACTTTTAATGCAAATTCTTATAGAAATTTACTTTTTCCAATTTAAGCTATATTTCAATATTTCTGCTTCTTATTTCACATAAAAAGAAATAGTCTAATATTTGCATGACATAAAGATGCAAAGCTATAAGGGGTCAAGTTCTTGTGCTATAGATGCATTAGCCTTCCTCAGTTTTGTCGGGTTGGTCTCTGATAATTTGGGAGCTCTGTTCGATGATCAGTTTGGAGATATGTTCCATTAAGAATCACAAAGTGTGAGAATCAGAATAAACTTCAAAGTCACTTTCACCAACCCCGCATTTTACAGAGAATAAATGAGTGTCAGAGAAGTTAAATGATTTGTGCAATATGATCTAACTAGTTAGTTATAGAGCTGAGAATAGACTAGATCATAAATGATTTTGATCTTATGATTATCTTATGATACTTAGAATTGAATTATAAATAATTGTTCCAAAAATCACTCATGTTTAGTTTTTATTTGATAGAAATTTGGCATTTATTGCAACACCAATGAAAATTCTGTGAATATACAGAGTCAAAAGAGAAATAAGTCTAATGCATTTTTTTTCTTAAGAAGTACAGTTGAATGTTAAAGAAAGATTACTGTCATTAGCTAATTTTGCAACTGTATAGGCCAAAGAAATATAACAACAAAACTTTGAAGCATGAATGATGTGGAAGAGTTATGGATATTAATTCAGTCTTTCTATGTGGTGTTCAATGAAATATTAAGCTTTAGAGTCTGTGTGGGAGTGTATCTAAATATAGTTGTTATTTTGCATTTTTATTCTGCAGTTTCTCAGACATATTCATGGCAGAGAGGAGGGAAAAAACACGTCAGCCATAAAGCCATGATTCTCAGTAGAATGCTGAGAGGTCATTTCCTCACAGCCAAAGCACAGTATAGCTAGAAACAAACACTCTGCTTGGTTCTGTTCTGATTTGGTCTTCCCAGCTCTCCTATCTTTTCTGGGCTGATCTGGGTAGTTTCAAAAGTATATTTTTCCAGAGATACCAACTTTCATGAAAAATTCTTACACAGACGGTAACTAATTAGTTTGACTTTAAATTACGATTGGTCCATTCTCTATCAGTCCTGTCAACAACCTGGAATGCTGATAGGATGATAGAGATCAATATTAAAAGCTTTAGATTCAACATTGGAAACCTTTGACCCCAAAATTTATGCTTGACCCAAGAGTAAGTTCTGTTTGGCAGATACACCGTTTTAAAGTTTTAAAATTTTTACTGTTTTTAGGCAAATCTGTGTATTCTTTAGTTCATCATTCCTCATTTTCTTTCACAACACATTGGTTTTATTTGCCTGATACAACCACTGCTTAGATGAACCACATCTATCCAAAGTTGTACAGCATAGAATCATAGAATTTCAAATATGGGAATAACTTGAGGTCATCCAAATTAAGCCTTGCTTTTTTTAGATAAATAAATGGGCCCAGAGCAATGAAGTGGTTTATAGAAGATGAGGCATGAGTAAGAGAAAACAGGAAACTAACATTTGTAGTGAGCCTGAAATATTCCAGGTAGAAAGCTGGACACAACTCACATCATCACATTTAATTCTGATATTTATTGATGAAAAAATGATGCTTATGTTATATTTACACAGTTAAGGAAAAAAAGAAAAAAAAAATGCAGACTTGAGAGTCAAATAGTGGTCAGTCTGACCTAAAACACCTAGTCTTCCAAACAGATCCAAACTTCTGCTTCAGTTCTCATTGAGCTTTTAACCATATCCTGTTGCCAATCAGTTAGGCAGATGATTTGGAATAACTAATTAAGCTCAACGTCTTAAAAATGCACCCATCTGGTAAACTTGCCACATGTTTGCCTTGGGCATTTTTGCTTAAAATGCAGGAACATTCCAGAAGGAATCCCAAACTGAAATGTATCTCCTTTCCTGTGTTCTTATCCTGTTTTCAAATATGCCATCTAAAGGTAGTAAAATACAATGATAAAAAGGTAGATATATCTTTTTCATCTGGATTAGATTTCTCTGTGGCACTTATTAGCTTCTGGATTCAGGAGGTTATAGGGCCCCACTATTTGAAGGCTACATGGGAAGTTCCTCATTGCCTCATCTTCTTGATCATCTCAGCACATCTGGCTTCCTGGTGTACTTGGGTCCTATCGACCTAAGATAAGTCTGAAGAATACCAAAGTCACTTGCTAACTCAAGCAGCAACAGTTTTTGCTTATACAAGTTTTCTCAGTGTTCACACAGAACCATAACAATTCCTGAGGCTTTTTTTACCTAGGCCTCACACCGTTTGATGATATACAGCTTAACACAAAAAGAAGACAGCAAATTTTAAAGACCTCTCTTTGTGTGTCTATGTATGTTAGGAGGTTGTCAGGCAGAATGCTTAGCAAATGATTTATTAAACTTAAGACAAAAATGAAAGTCTACCAGCCAGTCATACTAGTCACCTTTGGAATGGATATTAGACTGACTTGTAATTTCCCTAAAGATATGTCTAGAAGGTTCATCAGAATCACTTATGAATCGTATTATTATTTAATACAATGGAGGAAAGATTTATTATCTATTGGGTTTTGAAATATATCCAGTAAAAATTGATGCTAGTTGGACTAGACTTGTGAAAGGAGCTATTAATGGGAGACGAACGGGTCAGTAGAACCACACATACGAAGTGTATTATGAGGGTCTCAGGAGACAGATCAACCTGGATCACAGAACTCAAATATACAGCAGGAAATGTTTTTTAAATAAAAAGCAGTGGGGAGCTTGTTAGCTTAAATATAAATTTAAAACTCTTGACTGAAACTACTGAACATTCATAAATCCTTTTGGAAATGATCGCTTCACATCATTCTTTCCAGCTACACAGATGCAGAAGAAGGATACTTTTTCACAAATATGCATAATTATTTTGACATGTCATTGGTATTTTACTTCATGTAGTGTATATATATTTAATCCATAATGATGTATAAATCAAACTGATTTTAGTACAAGGAGTTTTAGAATACTTATTTTTGTAATATAAATAAGTGCACATACATATATATACACACATACACACACACACACACACACACACACACACACACACACCTCCCAAGTGATCCAAGCTGCTTTGTAAATTAAGACTTTTAATGAGAGGCATCAATATCAGCCTCATTAGTAGGTAAATGTGGCACCTATGTAGTTAGTAGGTAAATGTGGCACCTATGTAGTACCAGTTTGGCCTATATCCTTTGTCCTATTCGGGCATTCATCTGATCTCTTTTATTCATAGTCATTAGCAACTGCGTTAGTGTTTTTCCCCTGGAGTCTGTGTCAGGCTTGGTGGAAAGCTGCTACTTGCTTCTGTTCTATAGAGTAAGAAGTGAAAGGAGAAATCCAAGAGGTGGGCTTGAGGAAACATCAAATTTGTATCTGGGTAGATTTTTTAGGTGATTTCTCCTTCTGATGGAATTGGCAGAAAAGGCAATCTGGGTAAAGCCTAATTGGTTAGAAAACTGTGACACTGGGTAAATTAGATGATTAAAAGTGAATGGTGGAAGAGAGAGCTTAGAAAAATTTTTGAATTCATAAAGGGGTAGGCATGCAGCTTTTGGAGAAATATCTCCATCCTCAGAGTATCATGGAGGGAGCTGTTAAAGCCACTGGCCTGGCATGATGATTTATTCACAGTAGGGTAGGTCATTAGAAAGGTGAAGCATGCCTCTAGATTAAGAATGGCAGATAGGTTTTGTCTTAGCTGCCAAGTTTAGTTGATTTGTAGTGGCTGCCTGGAGAGATGTGGACAAAAGGACTCTAAGACCTTATCTAAACCCAGCAGTTTAGTGTCCTGTGATTGATTAGTGATGTCTGCATGGGCACAGAAATGTGAGTTATTGACATAGACCAGGTAATGTTTCTTTCATCTTTGTACCACGCATACTTCTGGAATTGGATAGTTGAATGGATCCACATCTGAGTAATGGAAGTTTAGCTCATCATTCAAACACCTTAATCAGTGACAAATAAAACTCCAGAATTTTTACCACTCTAACAATTGGTTGGTCCAAATAGTTCAAGATGATACAATAGGTTTCTTAAACATGATTTGGTGGTACAGGTGTGTGGTATTTAAGAGCACCAAGAACCTGATATTCAGCATTTTTCTTTAGTATGTACACAAAACCCAAGTTTGAAAATGTGGCCCTGGAATTTAGGGTCAGATTCAGATCAAAGAATACTAACATGAGGCAGATGTGTATTCTTTAAAAAGAATATATCAGTTATGAGAACATGAATATGCTGTGGGTAATAGTCCTGTGAACTGGGCTTCAGCACATAGGCACAGATAGCTCCTCAGCAGTATTCCAAAAAGGCAAATGAGTATGATTTGTCGATTGTCAGTTTAGAGCACTAGGTAGGACAGCAAAGGTCTGCAATGGGGCATCACAGTATGGTCAGCCTAACAGGAAGGAGGACAAAACAATAAGCCTTGCTGTATTGGGGATTCAGCATGAGGAATGGACTTTGAGTCTGCTTTAAACAGTAGCACCAAAGCCTGGATTGGCCTGATGACTGGGATATAAATGAACCACTAAATAGGGAAATCAGGAGGCCTTGATATAAGAATATTTGATAAAGTCAGGACAGGGGAATAAAGATAGAGCGTGGCGAACTTGATTTTCTTATATGTGAAGTTAGATAGTTGGCGTTTCAGTGTTTATCCATGCAACAGGTTTTCCCTCTTAAAATTCAGTGTTTGCTGGGAAATGTATTAGATTGTGAGCCGACATACCTTGCTATGAATGAGTCTGTTAGATGCTTTCCTATGTATAGACTTTTTGCAAATGGCAAGAAAGCTCCTAGAAGCTGGGAAGAAACACATAAGAGGACCAGCTTGGGCAAAATGAAAGCTGGAAGTAGGAGGATCCACGAAGACAGGGAAGTAGATCTTTTATTTTTTTAATTTATATTTGGTTTTATTTTTTTTTTTTACTATTTTTTATTTTACTGTTTTTTAACACCTTTATTGGAATGTAATTGCTTTACATTGTTGTGTTAGTTTCTGCTGTATAACCAAGTGAATCAGCTATATGTATACATATATCCTCATATCCCCTCCCTCTTGCGTCTCCCTCCCACCCTCCCTATCCCACCCCTCTAGGTGGTCACAAAGCACCAAGCTGATCTCCCTGTGCTATGCAGCTGCTTCCCACTAGCTATCTATTTTACATTTGGTAGTGTATATATGTCCATGCCACTCTCTCACTTCATCCCAGTTTACCCATCCCCCTCCCTGTGCCCTCAAGTCCCTTCTCTACGTCTGCGTCTTTATTCCTGTCCTGCCCCTAGGTTCTTCAGAACCATTTTGTTTTTTAGATTCCATATATATATGTGTTAGCATATGGTATTTTTTTTCTCTTTCTGACTTACTTTACTCTGTATGACAAACTCTAGGTCCATCCACCTCACTACAAATAACTCAGTTTCGTTTCATTTTATGGCTGAGTAATATTCCATTGTATATATGTGCCACATCTTTATCCATTCATCTGCCAATGGACACTTAGGTTGCTTCCATGTCCTGGCTATTGTAAATAGAGCTGCAGTGAACATTGTGATACATGACTCTTTTTGAATTATGGTTTTCTCAGGGTATATGCCCAGTAGTGGGACTGCTGTGTCATATGGTAGTTCTATTTTTAGTTTTTTAAGGAACCTCCATACTATTCTCCATAGTGGCTGAACCAATTTATATTCCTACCAACAGTGCAAGAGGGTTCCCTTTTCTCCACACCCTCTCCAGCATTTATTGTTTGTAGAGTTTTTGATGATGGCCGTTCTGACTGGTGTGAAGTGATACCTCATTGTATTTTTGATTTGCATTTCTCCAATGATTAGTGATGTTGAACATCCTTTCATGTGTTTGTTGGCAATCTGTATGTCTTCTTTGGAGAAATGTCTATTTAGGTTTTCTGCCTATTTTTGGATTGGGTTGTTTGCTTTTTTGATATTGAGCTACATGAACTGCTTGATACTTTGGAGATTAATCCATTGTCAGTTGTTTCATTTGCAAATATTTTTTCCCATTCTGAGGGTTGTCTTTTCATCTTGTTTGTGGCTTCCTTTGCTGTGCAAAAGCTTTTAAGTTTCATTAGGTCCCATTTGTTTATTTTTGTGTTTATTTCCACCTCCCTAGGAGGTGGGTCAAAAAGGATCTTGCTGTGATTTATGTCATAGAGTGTTCTGCCTATGTTTTCCTCTAAGAGTTTGATAGTGTCTAGCCTTACATTTGGGTCTTTAATCCATTTTGAGTTTATCTTTGTGTATGGTGTTAGGGAGTGTTCTATTTTCATTCTTTTATATGTAGCTGTCCAATTTTCCCAGCACCATTTATTGAAGAGGCTGTCTTTTCTCCATTGTATAGTCTTGCCTTCTTAACAAAGGTAAGGTGACCACATGTGCATGGGTTAATCTCTGGACTTTCTGTCATGTTCCATTCATCTATATGTCTGTTTTTGTGCCAGTACCATACTGTCTTGAATACTGTAGCCTTGTAATATACTCTGAAGTCAGGGAGTCTGATTGCTTCAGCTCTGTTTTTCTTAAGATTGCTTTGGCTCTTCAGGGTCTTTTGTGTTTCCATACAAACTGTGAAATTTTTTTTTCTAGTTCTGTGAAGATGCCATAGGTAGTTTGATATGGATTGCATTGAATCTGTAGATTGCTTTGGGTAGTAGAGTCATTTTCACAATGTTGATTCTTCCAATCGAAGAACATGGTATATCTCTCCATCTGTATGTATCATCTTTAATTTCTTTCATCAGTGTCTTATAGTTTTCTGCACACAGGTCTTTTGTCTCCTTAGGTAGTTTTATTCCTAGGTATTTTATTCTTTTTGTTGCAGTGGTAAATGGGAGTGTTTCCTTAATTTCTATTTCAGATTTTTCATCATTAGTGTATAGGAATGCCAGGGATTTCTGTGCATTAATTTTGTATCCTTCTACTTTACCAAATTAATTGATTAGCTCTAGTAGTTTTCTGGTAGTGTCTTTAGGATTCTCTATGTATAGTGTCATGTCATCTGCAAACAGTGACAGTTTTACTTCTTTTCCGTTTTGGATTCCTTTTATTTCTTTTTCGTCTCTGATTGCTGTGGCTAAAACTTCCAAAACTCTGTTGAATAACAGTGGTGAGAGTGGGCAACCTTGTCTTCTTCCTGATCTTAGTGGAAATGGTTTCAGTTGTTCAACATTGAGAATGATGTTGGCTGTGGGTTTGTCATATATGGCCTTTATTATGTTGAGGTAAGTTCCTTCTATGCCTGCTTTCTGGAGAGTTTTTATCATAAATGGGTGTTGAATTTTGTCGAAAGCTTTTCTGCATCTGTGGAGATTATCATATGGTTTTTATCCTTCAGTTGGTTAATATGGTATATCACATGATTGGTTTGTGTATATTGAAGAATCCTTACATTCCTAGGATAAACCCCACTTGATTATGATCCTTTTAATGTGCTGTTGGATTCTGTTTGCTAGTATTTTGTTGAGGAATTTTGCATCTATGTTCATTAGTGGTATTGGCCTATAGTTTTCTTTCTTTGTGACATCTTTAGTTTTGGTATCAGGGTGATCGTGGCCTTGTGGAATGAATTTGGGAGTGTTCCTCCCTCTGCTATATTTTGGAAGGTTTGAGAAGGATAGGTGTTAGCTCTTCTCTAAATGTTTGATAGAATTCACCTTTGAAACCATCTGGTCCTGGGCTTTGTTTGTTGGAAGATTTTTAATCACACTCTCAATTTCAGTACTTGTGATTTGTCTGTTTATATTTTCTATTTCTTCATGGTTCAGTCTCAGAAGGTTGTGCTTTTCTCATTATTTGTCCATTTCTTCCAGGTTGTCCATTTTATTGGCATATAGTTGCTTGTAGTAATCTCTCATGATCCTTTGTATCTCTGTAGTGTCAGTTGTTACTTCTTTTTCATTGGTAATTCTGTTGATTTTAATCTTTTCCCTGCTTTTCTTGATGGGTCTGGCTAGTGGTTTATCAATTTTGTTTATCTTCTGAAAGAACGAGCTTTTAGTTTTACTCATCTTTGCTATCGTATCCTTCATTTCTTTGACATTTATTTCCGATCTGATTTCTATGATTTCTTTCCTTCTGCTAACTTTGGGTTTTTGTTGTTGTTGTTGTTCTTTCTCTAAATGCTTTAGGTGTAAGGTAAGATTGTTTATTTGAGATTTTTCTTGTTTCTTGATGTAGGATTTTATTACTATAAACTTCCCTCTAAGAACTCGTTTTGCTGCATCCTATAGGTGTTGGGTCATCATGTTTTCATTGTCATTTGTTTCTAGGTATTTTTTGATTTCCTCTTTGAGTTCTTCAGTGATCTCTTGGTTATTTAGTAGTGTATTGTGTAGCCTCCATGTGTTTGTATTTTTTACTTTTTTTTTTTTCCCTGTAATTGATATCTAGTCTCATAGCGTTGTGGTCAGAAAAGATACTTGATAAAATTTCAATTTTCTTAAATTTACCAGGGCTTGATTTGTGACCCATGATATGATCTATCCTAAAGAATGTTCCATGAGCACTTGAGAAGAAAGTGTATTTGGTTGTTTTTGGATGGAATGTCCTATAAATATCAATTAAGTCCATCTTGTTTAATGTGTCATTTAAAGTTTCCATTACCTTATTTATTCTCATTTTGGGTGATCTGTGCATTGGTGAAAGTGGGGTGCTAAACTCCCCTTCTATTAATGTGTTACTATCAATTTCCCCTTTTATGGCTGTTAGTATTTGCCTTATGTATTGAAGTGCTCCTATGTTGGGTGCATAAATATTTACAATTGTTATATCTTCTTCTTGGATTGATCCCTTGATCATTTTGTAGTATCCTTCTTTGTCTCTTGTAATAGTCTTTATTTTAAAGTCTATTTTATCTGGTATGAGTATTGCTACTCCAGCTTTCTTTTGATTTCCATTTGCATGGATTATCTTTTTCCATCCACTCACTTTCAGTCTGTATGTTTTCCTAGGTCTGAAGTGGATCTCTTGTAGACAGCATATATACAGGTCTTGTTGTGGTATCCATTCAGCCACTCTATGTCTTTTGGTTGGAGCATTTAATACATTTACATTTAAGGTAATTATTTATATGTATGTTCCTATTACCATTTTCTTAATTGTTTTGGGTTTGTTATTATAGGTCTTTTCCTTCTCTTGTGTTTCCTGCCTAAAGAAGTTCCTTTAGCATTTGTTGTAAAGCTGGTTTGGTGGTGCTGAATTCTCTTAGCTTTTGCTTGTCTGTAAAGGTTTTAATTTCTCTGTAGAATCTGAATGAAATCCTTGCTGGGTAAAGTAATCTTGGTTGTAGGTTTTTCCCTTTCATCACTTTAAGTATCTCCTGCCACTGCCTTCTGGCTTGCAGAGTTTCTACTGAAAGATCAGCTGTTAACCTTATGGGAATTACCTTGTGTATTATTTGTTGCTTTTCCCTTGCTACTTTTCTTTTTTTTTTTTTCTTTGTATTTAATTTTTGATAGTTTGATTAATATGTGTCTTGGCATGTTTCTCCCTGGATTTATCCTGTATGGGACTCTCTGCTTCCTGGACTTGATTGACTCTTTCCTTTCCCATACTAGGGAACTTTTCAACTATAATCTCTTCAGATATTTTATCAGTCCCTGTTTTTTTCTCTTCTTCTTCTGAGACCCCCATAATTCGAATGTTGGTGCATTTAATGTTGTTCCAAAAGTCTCTGAGACTGTCCTCAATTCTTTTCATTTTTTCTTTCTTTTTTGTACTCTGTGGTAGTTATTTCCACTATTTTATCTTCCAGGTCGCTTATCCATTCTTGTACCTCAGTTATTCTGCTATTGATTCATTCTAGATAATTTTTCATTTCATTTATTGTGTTGTTCATCATTGTTTGCTTTTAGTTCTTCTAGGTCCTTGTTAAACATTTCTTGTTTTTTCTGTATTCTATTTCTAAGATTTTGTATCATCTTCACTTTTATTACTCTGAATTCTTTTTCAGGTAGACTGCCTATTTCCTCTTCGTTTGTCTGCTCTCTTGGGTTTTTACCTTGCTCCTTCATCTGCTGCATATTTCTCTGTCATTTCATTTTGCTTAACTTACTGTGTTTGGGGTCTCCTTTTTGCAGCTTAGAAGTTCGTAGTCCCTGTTGTTTTTGGTATCTGCCTCCTTTGGGTAAGGTT
Organism: Lipotes vexillifer; assembly: GCF_000442215.2. Taxonomy (NCBI): domain Eukaryota; kingdom Metazoa; phylum Chordata; class Mammalia; order Artiodactyla; family Lipotidae; genus Lipotes; species Lipotes vexillifer. The sequence goes on from NW_006781329.1 coordinate 2,406,113, forward strand.
GGTTCAGTGGGTTGTGTAGGCTTCCTGGTGGAGGGGACTGGTGCCTGTGTTCTGGTGGATGAGGCTGGATCTTGTTTTTCTGGGGGGCAGGACCACGTCTGTTGTTGTGTTTTGATGTGTCTGTGAACTTATTATGATTTTAGGTAGCCTTTCTGCTAATGGGTGGTGTTGTGTTCCTGTCTTGCTAGCTGTTTGGCATGGGGTGTCCAGCACTGGAGCTTGCTGTTTGTTGAATGGAGCTGGGTCTTAACATTGAGGTGGAGATCTCTGGGAGAGCTCTCACCCATTGATATTACATGGGACCAGGAGGTCTCTGGTGGTCCAACATCCTGAACTCGGCTCTCCCTCCTCAGAGGCTCAGGCCTGACACCCAGCCAGAGCAGCAAGACCCTGTCAGCCACACAGCCAGGTACATGGGGAGTTTCTTGCCTTTTGGGAATTCTGAGCTCTTCTGCCAGCATTCAGTAGGTGTTCTGTAGGAGTTGTCCCACATCTAGATGTATTTTTGATGTATCTGTGAGGAGGAAGATGATCTCCATGTCTTACTCCTCCACTATCTTGAAGGTCCTCCCAGGAAATAGATCTTTGATAAATGAATTCTTGAACAAGGGACTTATTAGTGGATGCAGAAAACGGATAAAAGTTTTTCAGAATATTTAGTAGAAATGGTGATTGATGAAAATTATTCCTGGCATGATTCAAGTATCTCTAGGCCTTATTAGGTACCCCAGAGGCTGCTCTTGGGCTATGTTTAAAAGTAGTGCTACAAAGTAGTTCTGGTTTGTCTAGGACTTTCCTGCTTTTAGTAGTGAAGTTCTGTGTTCAAGGAATGCCCTCATTCCCAGACAAATAAGGATGATTGGTCACTCTCAGAGAGGTAAAATGTAGCTCTATTCTGGGGAAGGGGGAAGTAGGGTTTTTAGAAATTTTGGAATACCTGAAGTTGATCTTTGCTTGAAAAGCCTAGCAGCAATATCAGGGTCATCAGGTGTCAGTGAAAGAACCACTTTGTCCTATTCTGTCCCATCTATTAGAAGGTGTGTGTGTGTGGGGGGGGGGTGTTTATTTATGTGTAGGGGGACTTCTTTCCATTTTTTAAGGTCCTTTGTCTAGGCAAGCTAAATAGGCAACCTTTCTTTTTTGTTGGCAGCAAAATTAATATTTACAAAATCAGTGTACCAGCCTCCCTCAAGGAGAGTCATGACTGAATTTGGTTTGGAGTACAGTAATCTAAGATGCACATCTGATACATGTTAATATACTAATACATGTTTTAGGGCTACTGTTGTTTTTATTAGAGGAGCAGGAATCATTATTCATCATGCTCATTATTTTGTAACTATTGAATTAGATTTTTGGGTTTGATTATGATCACACTCTTCCATTTTGTATAATTAAAATTGTTTTTCAATATAAAAGAAGAATCCTATTAACCACCTCATATTTGGCTTTACTTGTTTATATTTGGTAAGTTTCTCACCGGTATCCTGGCTTTGAAAGTTCATCAGAAATTTAAGTGATAAATCCAATTAGCAAAGAAAATCTCTACCAAATGTTGTTTGATAGAAGACAATAAATAATAGTGCTTGAATTAGAGAATAAGGAATGAAAACACAAAGCCAAAATTCACTTTAAGTCTTTAGGAAAAGGCACAGTAGCCATTTTGTTTTTCAAAATAGTTGAAGCAAATAATTTGGGAAATGAAATTCTCTAGTGTTTGGCATTTTGAGTTTAATTGTTATCAATAAATCCATATATTACTTGAAAGCTGCTGAAAAATCGACAGTTACACACTAAATAAAAATAGATCAAGAATGTGGGGAGCTACATGTGGCATCATCAGTTTACTTTGGGATATCCCAAGTACTTTCAATGATCAGTTCTCAGATTCTTTGAAATTATTTTAGTTTTGGTTAGTTAGTATATTTAAGTGAGCAGAAAAAGAGTTATATTTTAGTGTGGATGTTTGTACTTATGTTTGGCTGTGCCTTTCCTTATTTACTTAGTAGCGGTGGGCAGATGTAGCCATGGACAAGATTAAAAATATGTATTTTGGTGTAAATATTATGTGCTGAGTTTATTGACATGATGTCTTAGGCCAAAACCACATACTGGGTCAAATGCTAATATGTATCCTAATGACTTTAAATTGTACACTGAAAACCCAAATTTCTCTATAAGTACCTCAGCGATCAAAAAGTTATGTGGGAGGTGAAGGATCAGCGGTGGAGAGAAAAGACCACGTATGGATTTGTCATATTTCCCTGTTTCTCTCAGAGAAACACTAGTTTTTATTATGGTAATTACTAACATTTTATTTAGCACAAAGTTGTGTGGTTAAAAAAGAAAAAATAAAGATTTCTACTGTAGAATAATGGGCCTTCAGACACAAGATATTAGTTTAATCTTGACTTCCTAGCATTGTAGTACTTAAACAAGACATTTCTCTAATCTTCTAGGAGATAAATAAAAGTAATAATACATGTCATATTTGTAAATTAATGGTTTGCAAAATTTACTGAAAACAGTTTAAACTCTTCTTGCAGTTTACATACATCACCTTACCTGTATTTCCGAACCTCTTATCTAATTGTTTCTAACCACTCTTCAGTCAACGAGACACCCTGCCATTGCCAACGTTTTTCATATTCCCCCGTCTTTGAAATTTGCTCAGATGTGTGTCCTTAGAGGGGACTGGCATTTTGTTTTCCCTCCTTTCTATCCACCTTTCAAAATCCTGCACATCTTTTCAATTTGACCTTAAATATCATCCCTTTTCTGAAGCTTCTCTGATCACTCTACACGTGATATTTTCCTCCTCTGATAATCGTGCATAATTTATAGGTCTCATGAGGTGTGTTTTTCTCTTTGCTCTGTGTTATTTGCATTTGCATAGTTTACTTTTCTAACCTACAATTGTAAGCAAGTTAAGGACCTTAAGGTAGGGACTTTAAGTAAGGACAAATTTGCATTAAAATGTTTTAGTCTGTCTCCTCTTGAAATTGTCAACAACTGTGAAAGATTTGAGGGTTTTACCTTACTTGCAAATTAGTTATTTAGGCTGTAACTTTCTGGCCAACGACATGAGGTGCCTGATTCAGAGACAAGAGAGAGTTTACTCTAAAAATAGAACTACCATACAATCCAGCAATCCCACTACTGGACATATACCCTGAGAAAACCATAATTCAAAAAGAGTCATGTACCACAATGTTCATTGCAGCTCTACTTACAATAGCCAGGACATGGAAGCAACCTAAGTGTCCATTGACAGATGAATGGATAAAGAAGATGTGGCACATATATACAATGGAATATTACTCAGCCATAAAAAGAAACCAAATTGACTTATTTGTAATGAGGTAGATAGACCCAGAGTCTGTCATACAGAGTGAAGTAAGTCAGAAAGAGAAAAACAAATACTGTATGCTAACACATATATATGGAATCTTAAAAAAAAATGGTTCTGAATAACCTAAGGGCAGGGCAGGAATAAAGATGCAGACGTGGAGAATGGACTTGAGGACACGGGGAGGGGGAAGGGTAAGCTGGGATGAAGTGAGAGAGTGGCAGGACATATATACACTACCAAATGTAAAATAGATTGCTAGTGGGAAGCAGCCACATAGCACAGGGAGATCAGCTTGGTGCTTTGTGACCACCTAGAGGGGTGGGATAGGGAGGGTGGGAGGGAGACACAAGAAGGAAGAGATATGGGAACATATGTATATGTGTAACTGATTCACTTTGTTCTAAAGCAGAAGCTAACACACCATTGTGAAGCAATTATACTCCAATAAAAATGTTAAGAAAAAATAAAAAGAGCTTACTACTGAAAGTAATAGCAGTAGCAAGACCATCAGGATTTTCCTGTACATGTTCCCTAATTCCAAATTTCCCCAGGAAAAGGTAAAGAGGCTTAGATGTATGGTGAAGTCAGTTGTAATACAGGAGAGGAACCTTGAGCTTAGGGAACTTTATCTTTTATGTTGAATAGTAAGCATGCCAGCCCATCACTCCTAAGGGAGCCACTATCTGTACTAATAGTTTGAAGGAAAGATACTCAGTGCCTCTGTTCATAAGACAAGACAAAGTATGAGAAGCCCAAGGAGGATTGTCTCACAAAAGAAATATTCATTCAGTGAAGTATTTTGTGAGCACCTCATATATGCCATAGTTCTAGGGACCAAGAAAGGTTACAAGGCAAACAGTAAGCCTTTGTTCCCAGAATCTAACTGGAAAAAATATGAAATGGATGGGAACTTTGGGATATCACATTAACAGTTCAGTGCATCTTTCCGAGTGTAGGAATGATTTTTTTCTGTTTAATTTTAGCCTTGTATTATATTTTCCTCTGTGATGGTAACAGCCCTCTTATTAACTCCTACAGTTACATATTAAGAACACATTATTAGAAAGTGTTATGCAATTTTTAACTACAGCGTTCATGTTTAGCAAGTAGTTAGTACAAATATTACGATACATTTCACTTTAAGTATTTAGATTTTGATCTGGGATATTTGATAAATATATTTCACTTTATATATGAAAAAATGATCCTCATTATTGAATAAACTAATTAGTGACAAAAATCTGAGGAGCCAACTCTCTCCCCATTTTAGTAGGAAGTTAAACCTGCTTACTACTGCCATAACTGCTACTATTACTACTACTACTAATTTTAAAATTAAAACTTAAAAAATATTCATTAAAAGGTATTACTAATTGTTATTGCATACTGTCACAAAATAAAAGATTTAATTTTTTTAATCTAAATTATGAACTTAGTATTCCATGTCAGAAACAAAGCATCACAATTCATATTACCAACAGAAACATTGAAAATATCTTATTTCCCCATCAATATCTCTCCTTTGTAATGGTGAGACATGGAGCATGACTAATTTGACTGCTTCTGTGATCTCACTTTATTTCATAGATTCCTTTATTATGGCTGATTGTTAAGGGAGGTGTGATTGCATTTCAGGAAAACAGTGCTGCTTCCCCAACAGAAGTATGACATAGTCAGAGGGTTCAAAAGGTAAAAATCAGTTATTTTCTTTAGCCTGTACTGGGCTGTTCTCTGCTCTTTGAAAGTTTTGCAGGAAGCGAATTAATGTAATAGTTTTTACAGTCTGTATAGTATAAAATAGACTCAGATTAAGCTAGCAGACTTGTTATTTGACAGTTTATAAAATATTTTAGTATCTTTTTGGCAGTAGCAGTTTGAATGTTGGCAAATGTACACATTGCTTGCAGTTTCAAAACCTTGTAATGACTATTTTCCACTGTAAGAGCAGAGAGCTAAAATTTGGATAAACCACTTAGATTTGTGAACTCTGACATGCATGGCAACAATGTCTTTGTAAAAGAATTTTGTCAAGTATTGGAGCTCCTACTAATAGCACATCCATCTTTCTGCACACCATAAATCTTAAGAAAATTTCTATTACTCTGCAATTTGTCTGGCTTATGCTATTTATTAGCCATTTTATTCTGCTGCTTTAAGAAGTAATGTGATGTTCATTTTATTGCTGGTTCAATAAATTGTTAATTATAATGCAGTGATTGCAGCTGACGTGATTTAAAAGCCACATTAGCACTATAGCATTAAGTTTTAACTATTTTACCCTTCAATTCCCTGTTTATACAACAGTAAAAGGAAAATAGCCTTAGACTAATTTTAAAAATGAAGGTACTTCTATCTATTTATCACATGACACATTAGAAACTTGCTTTTTTAATAAAGGTTACAGTTTAGTCTTGAAAAAGAGGGGGGAAATGAATGAAGAATACACAGTTGAACACTTAAGAGAAGCGTATGATTCGAAGATAGGTAGAACATGAAGAAGTTAGCTATAGTATATTTATGTCCTCGTAAGACATTTGGTCCTCCCCAAAACATCCATAAGGTATTTGGTCCACGCCAAGAGGTCCTTGAAATTTGGTCCTGTCAAAAACATCCATGAGCATATTTTGTCCATTCCAAGTAGTTTCTGATGGGACCAAATGTCAAGGACATTTTGGCATGAGCCAGATGTCTGCTATCTACTCCAAATGGTCAAACATAAAGCATCATGACCAGCCCTGTTGTATTTCTCTTCAGGCTCAAACTAACCTAGAACTTTACTGCTTGCCTAAAATAATGAATCACAGCCTCATATTCTACATCTTCAATGATTTGTTAAATCACATTCTCCTAAACATGGAAATTGTGGTATTTGCTATACCACACACATTATAGTCTCCTCAGTGTAATTTCAGAGTATAAATTCTGTCTTTTCATCTAAAGTATGGCTTTTACTCACTAGCTTCAGTTCACTGAAGTCAAGGATTTTGCTCCATGCTTGTTGGCCTTCCCTCTTCCCCACCACCTCACTCAGAATCCTGCAAAATCCCAGGTATAATAGCAACTCTTCAAATAAATATATTGGTTCCAGAGCCTTTCTCTAAGGCTTTATTTGTGCATTTTGAATCTTGGATGGTCTATGATGTATTGACCATATTGAACATGCCATTAATGCCAGTAAATAAGCGTCACTTTCTTTGAATTTTGGGATTCAGTTTGCAAAACAGGGAAAGGAACAAGGAGTTGGATGATTTGAGTGTCTGTGCTTTCTCCCTATCCCCCCTCCCTTGACACTGTACGCATCTGCGCAAATCGATTAACTCTTCTATGATTTGTGTTCAACATTGTGATGTTTTATTCAACAGCCACATACAAAGGAAGTACCATGTGCCAGGCACTCTTCTAGGTGTGAATTGTGGATACCCTTGTAAAGATTACCTTCTAGTTGGTGTGGTAGGCAAGTAGATACCTAGATTCCTTTGATTGTTCCCCCTGCAATAAAACATTGATCCAGACAATTTATAAATCATTATTCTGTGCTTTCTGTAGCATTGGGTTCTCTTTCTTTTTAGTGCCTTGTCATATTAAATATATATATATATATATATATATATATATATATATATTATAACGTGGAATGCAATCTAGTGTCTTGCTTAAATAGAGAATTAAATAATTATTTATAGGGCTGTAAAATGTTGGAGATAAAAAAAGGATATTTAAGGCCATTTAGTTTGTAACTCTACTACGTTAGGATAATTTGAGATTTCAAATCATACAGCTCTTTTGGCCCTCCCTTCCAAGATACTGATTCAATACCTTGGGGTGAGACCTTGGAGTCTGTATTATCTGAACTCTCCCTAGGTAAAAACCATTGACCTATCTGACCTCTTCCATTTTACTCCATAGAAAAACTGAGGCCCAGGTTAGGGTTTTCTTGTTCAGCATGTGGCAAGCCTTCCCCCTCTGGATCTTAGCGCTTGCCGTCCTCCCTATGTGGAAAGCTCTTCCCCTAGCTTGCCCGTGGACTGGCTTTTCCTTCTCCCTCAGATCTCACCTCCTCAGGGAGGCTTCCCACAAAGTGCTCCCTTCCATTCACTGCCTTTTAAAAATTTGTCCAAATTGGTCATTAACTTGTTTAATTGTTGGTTAATATCTCTCCCCTACTGCAGTGTACACACTGCTAGGGCATAGCAGGCGACCACACGACTGCACATAACCTGTGGAAAGAATGCATGCATGCATGCATGCATGCTTGTGTGTTTTGCTCAAAGTGGGATAAATTGTTAACAGTGGTAGAGGTAAGACTATAGGCTTAGTGTCCTCACCAACAAGGACATGATGCCTCCCTTTCACAATCTCCTGTTGTCTTTTACAGTTGGATGAGATTTTTTAAGTTGCTTGGTCCGAAGTGTTTATTTTTTAGTTGAGAAAATTGTGCCCCAGGCCACAGGGTTTGAATATCTTGTATGTATAATTAGTGCCTTAATTAGGAACAAGAACTTAGGTACTTTATCTGTTGATTCAGTGGTCTCTTTTATGTAATTTAGCCTGTGTTTTATATAAATATGTTGTTTTGGCAGAATTATTCAGATTTTCCCAATCACTTTTTTGAATATAAGGATATAGCTTTTGTCCATAGAGAAGATATGTCTAGTAACACTCTGTTTAATCATTTCTGTGTGTATGTGACTGTTGAAAAAAAGTCATCTGTCAACTATTTTTTTAGCTTTCAGCACATCTGTGGTCATGATCATGTACTTGTGACCTGCAGATATAAAGCAATGGGTGCTTATTCCTCTCTTTCTTTAAAAGAAGAAACTTCTATGTTCATCACTGATGAACATAGATGCAAAAATCCTCAACAAAATACTAGCAAACAGAATCCAACAGCACATTAAAAGGATCATACACCATGATCAAGTGGGGTTTATTCCAGGAATGCAAGGATTCTTCAATATACGCAAATCTATCAATGTGATTAACCATATTAACAAATTGAAGGAGAAAAACCATATGATCATCTCAATAGATGCAGAGAAAGCTTTTGACAAAATTCAACACCCATTTATGATAAAAACCCTGCAGAAAGTAGGTGTAGAGGGAACTTTCCTCAATATAATAAAGGCCGTATATGACAAGCCCACAGCCAACATCATCCTCAATGGCGAAAAACTGAAAGCATTTCCACTAAGGTCAGGAACAAGACAAGGTTGCCCACTCTCACCACTCTTATTCAACATAGTTTTGGAAGTTTTAGCCACAGCAATCAGAGAAGAAAAGGAAATAAAAGGAATCCAAATCGGAAAAGAAGAAGTAAAGCTGTCACTGTTTGCAGATGACATGATACTCTACATAGAGAATCCTAAAGATGCTACCAGAAAACTACTAGAGCTAATCAATGAATTTGGTAAAGTAGCAGGATACAAAATTAATGCACAGAAATCTCTGGCATTCCTATATACTAACGATGAAAAATCTGAAAGTGAAATCAAGAAAACACTCCCATTTACCATTGCAACAAAAAGAATAAAATATCTAGGAATAAACCTACCTAAGGAGACAAAAGACCTGTATGCAGAAAATTATAAGACACTGATGAAAGAAATTAAAGATGATACAAACAGATGGAGAGATATACCATGTTCTTGGATTGGAAGAATCAACATTGTGAAAATGACTCTACTTCCCAAAGCAATCTATAGATTCAATGCAATCCCTATCAAACTACCACTGGCATTTTTCACAGAACTAGAACAAAAAATTTCACAATTTGTATGGAAACACAAAAGACCCCGAATAGCCAAAGCAATCTTGAGAACAAAAAATGGAGCTGGAGGAATCAGGCTGCCTGACTTCAGACTATACTACAAAGCTACAGTAATCAAGACAGTATGGTACTGGCACAAAAACAGAAAGATAGATCAATGGAATAGGATAGAAAGCCCAGAGATAAACCCATGCACATATGGTCACCTTATCTTTGATAAAGGTGGCAGGAATATACAGTGGAGAAAGGACAGCCTCTTCAATAAGTGGTGCTGGGAAAA
>NW_006781329.1:2416242-2416651 GCF_000442215.2 Lipotes vexillifer
ATGAGACCCCCCCGCCCGCCAACGAAGAGTAGCCCCTGATGGCAACTAGAGAAAGCCCACACGCAGCAACAAAGACTCAACGCAGCCAAAAAATAAATAAATTTATTAAAAAAAAATCAAAAACCTCATACCGTAATACTATAAAATGTGGGTGCATTAATGGCAAAAAAAAAAAAAAAAAAAAGAAACTTCCCTGCAGCTCTGGATTGACAAAGTGAAATGGCATTTCTCTCTCAATAGTGCATTACTCTTTGTAAAATAATCAGTCTCTCTGACGATTCTGCTAACTCTATATTACTTCACTGTAGATTTAATCTTAAAATTTCTTTTTCAGTAATCCATTTTGAGAAGTCAACCACCCATCTGATAATTTGAATTCTTTTTTTTTTTTTTTTTTTTTTTTTTTTTG
>NW_006781329.1:2416736-2434385 GCF_000442215.2 Lipotes vexillifer
CCCAGCCGCTCTGCGGCATGTGGGATCTTCCTGGACCGGGGCCCGAACCCGCGTCTCAGGCAGTTTTTCTGAAGTTCCAAAAGTCTTCTTGAATTCAGAGTTCACCCTCTGGGTAAAGTTCCCAGGAAACCAGGCTTCCTCTCCTGTCCCTGGGTCCTATGCAGTCATGGCTCACTTCTCAACACAGCAAATCTCATTTACTTGTGCTAGCCTGAGTCATCTCTTTCTTACAAGAAAGAAGCTGAATAGATGGGCCTGAGTGAAAATAATGTGTTCAGATGTTAAGTTCAGTCAGTCAGAATTGTTTTTTTTTGCGGTACAAGGGCCTCTCACTGTCGTCGCCTCTCCCGCTGTGGAGCACAGGCTCCGGACGCGCAGGCTCAGCGGCCATGGCTCACGGGCCCAGCCGCTCCGCGGCATGTGGGATCTTCCCGGAGTGGGGCACGAACCCGCGTCCCCTGCATAGGCAGGCGGCCTTTCAACCACTGCGCCACCAGGGAAGCCCGATAATTTGAATTTTTACGTTGCTTTAGGAAGCCCTCCTTTTTACACAGTCTTTTAACAGTATCTTCAATATAAAAGCAATATTTATTTGTGGTTTTGCACCTCTGGTTAGGTTTTTCTGTTCCTCTTGGTCAAGTTATATTTCCAACTTCTTTTCTATGTAGCGCTGGGAAAAGGAGGCAAGAAGAGTACGAAGAAGAAAATAATTTCCTTTCCTTCATCCCTTGCTCACAACCCAAATCTGGGTTTTAGAATCTGTTTATTCATTTATGGTCCCACTTAACCTGGCTAGTATACTCCAGATCATGCAGCTGGCACATTAAAACAAACCTTCAGGGTTAATATGTGTTAAGATTGTAGACATTTAATTCTAAAATTGAAGATAGTACACAGTGCAGGCAAGAAAGAACACTTCAAAATTCTTTCTTATACAACCATTTTTTATAAGGTGTTTGAATTATATTAAGACAAAATGTCTTAAATGACCAGAAATCTGCATAGACTCTTCTTTTATTTCATTAATCCATTTAAGGAGTTTTTAGCCATAGTGGTATGTCTCAGGGTGATTTACTCAGATTCCGTATAGGTGGAACCCAATACCCATGTTTTTTAAAAGATTCCCAGTTGACACTAATCTCATTATTTTAGGGCATCATCCTGCAGCTTTTCCAGATTTGAACATTTGTTTCTCTCTTACATGTAATTTTAAAGAATCTTTAACTCCACAAACCATAGTCCTGTGTGCTACATAAACCCAGATCAAAATACATCCCTTTGGGTTTTTTTGTTTTTGTTTTTGTTTTAAATAGTATTTATTTGTTTGTTTGTTTGTTTGTTTATGCCACACCGCCTGGCATGTGGGATCTTAGTTGCCGACCAGGTATTGAACCCATGCCCCTTGGCAGTTGAAGCGTGGAGTCTTAACCACTGGACTGCCAGGGAAGCCCCAAAATACATCCGTTTGAAATGAGCTTGAGGAAGGGTATGGGCATTATTCAGTTAATGGATGTTCCCAAATTACTATGAACAGGCTTTATTTTTTCTAGCTTCCTGAAGCTGCACAAATGGCCATGACTGCTGGGGTGGAAGGCAGGTGTGTGTCAAAGCTATAATAGCCAGTGTCCTACTGCTGTTCATGTGATCTGTACAGAGTATTCACTATGATTTCTTCTTCTTTCTGGATTCTAATTTTATTTTTTCTCTGTGATTTCATCTCCTCTCCTAAGTGTGATATGTGTTATTATTTAACTGATTCTGATCTCCAGGTTCCCTCACGTGTAATACTTTACCCCTCCTTCGAAATTGCTTATATTATTTTCAGTTACTTAAGATAAATAACTCATTTGTTCTTATATAGGCCTCAGAATCCTAAACCTTGGTGGAAACCTCTTGTTATTATCAGCATTATCATGTTCTAATAGGAGCTTTTACCATATCTGGGGTAGATCAGGAAATACACTGGATACATTATTGGCCTTACATGTTATCTGACTCATTTTATATATATATATATATATATATATATATATATTTTTTTTTTTTTTTAAAATTTTTTTTTTTTTTACCATATCTGGGGTAGATCAGGAAATACACTGGATACATTATTGGCCTTACATGTTATCTGACTCATTTTATATATATATATATATATATATATATATATATTTTTTTTTTTTTTTAGAATGATCATTTCGTTTTGCCTTATAGTTGACTGTGTCAGTTTCACTTGCTAGATTGTTACCTTAAAACCATTCACCATGCAATAATTTCCTTTGTTTAGTTGTAAGGTTTTTTTTCTAAGAAATGCAATTTGAGTTTCAAATTTTGGTTGTTAATAATTACTATATATCATCTTGATAATTACCCCCAAGCTCTGCATGTCACCTCTGCATATGCTCAGAACCTAACCAGAACATTTCTTAGTTCTTCTGTTTACTTGGTAATAGGATTGTACCAGGATGCTATGGAAATCAGAGGGAAAGTTATTCACTCTTCTCTTTTATGACATTTCAACTGAATGTCTCATAGTATCTCGACTTTAATGTGTTTGGCCCTGGAACTTTGATCTGTAATGTTCCCACTCTGAAATCTTTCTCTGCTTCCATAAATGGCACCAATATTCTCCCAGTTGCTCAAGCCAGAACTATAGTAGTCATTCTCGGTTGTTCCCTAACACCTCATATTCAATCCACCACACAACTCTGTTTATTCTCCAAAGTATATCTAAATTCCAGGCATTTTTCCTTTTTTCAACATCCATAACCTTTTCTTTGATATCATCATCTCTTACCTGCTAACTAATTCCACTTAATTTCTTGCCCTTTCCTCATTCGTAATCCATTTTCTTCCTGGTAACAAGAGTGATGTCTTAAAGTAATAAATAAGATTATGATACTACAATGCTCTGTACAAACTGGCCCCTCATTTCATTGCTCACTTCACGTTGAGTCATTTTCCCCACTTCTCAGTGCACATCAACATTTTCCCTTCTTCTGTTCTGAAAACACGTTGACCCTTTTGCCAGTTTAGATCCTAACAAATGCTGTCTCTTCTGCTTGAAATGTTTTCCTTTTTACTCTTTCTACAGGTAGCTGTTTTCAATTGTTTAGGAAGATTTTGACTAATGTGCATAGAATGGATTGTGTTGGCTGGCGGGAGAGGAGAAATGGTGGTGTTCTAGTTAAGGGTGGTATTAGCAGATAAGAAAATCACTGAACAAGTTCAGAATAAATTCTAAAGCTAAAGTTGATAGGATTTGATAAGAATTAGTTACATAAGAGAGAAAGAAAACTTTAAGGATGTTTCCTAATGTTTTGGCTAAAGTTGGTGATAACATTCACTGAGCTAATAAGGACTTGAAGGAAAAGATTTAGGCGATGCTAGTGGTAAAAGAAAAGGAGCAAACACATTGTGAGGAAAATCAACATTGAATTTTGACCTGTTGAATGGGGGAGGTGTGGGTGATGGAGAATTCAAGAGTGAATCCCTTGTCTGGCTGCAATAAGATACTGTGTCATGGAGGAAATATTGAGCCAAGGGACACTGGAAGAGGAGCAGTTCTGGGAGAAAGTGATCAATCAAGCAGCAGTGGAAACTTGGCACTGAAGAAAAAGGTTAAGGTTAGGACTATAGGTTGGAGAACTGTCAGCTTATTAATAATATCTGAAGCCAAGGAAATAGGCAGTCTTACCTAGAATGCAAAGAAGCTTAGGATAAAACCAGAAGGGTTGAGTAGAAAGGAGCCTAGCAAACAAGACCTAAAATTAGGATCCAGGAATTACTAGGATAGTATGCTGATTTTGTGGAATAACAATTAAAACAAAAAGAGTTTTGAGAACATAGACTATAAATGGAATGAAGTCTTCCCTAAAGCAATTCCACCCTAGTTAGGTTTGGTTAAATCACAATATAAGAGATTTGATGAAAGGGCTTTCTTTCCTATGATACATGGCAGATAACGGTGCTATTTATGGGCCACAGTGTTGATAAAATTTCTTTCCTTTAGTGGAAATGCCCTTCAGATTCTGAATGGCATCCATTTGGAAGCAAGGTATTGTGACTCTTAATAGGTCATAAAAGTATTCATTAAAAAATATTGGCTGTTTAAATGAAGTACCTTAAATAAAAAGACAGATTTGGGGGCCAGCTCTGTGTTAGATACTGGGTTAAGGTAATAAATAACTCAAACTTCCTTTTCTTCAAGAGTTCAGTATAATGGGAAAAGCTAGCAGATAGCAACTCCATGAACCAACTAAAAATAAATTGTAATAACTTTTATAATAAAGTTATGAACAAATAGCTATCTAAATATATAGGAAAATAATTCTGTCTATGGTAGGGAAAAGCAATTTTGATAGTGGAAGTAATATTCTAGCTGGCATTCTACACACTGGCATATCTTCTTTTGTTTTAAAATTTTGTTTAATTTACATAGATGTTCCTAAATTGTTTGGGGTAACAATTTCCTTGAGAATCTGTCAAAACATATACCCTCTCTCCATAGGAAATGGACATTTGCAGCCATTCACAAAATTTCCAATATACAAGGACTTCCTGGGCCAATTATGATATTACAAAAATAAATGGAGACCTTCAATGTGTGGTTTTAATTTTTCATTAATTCTAGACTTTAAAGTCTAGAACATTGTGTAACAATGATAAAGTATGGTAGTTGGCAGTATTCCTTTATCTACTTATAGAATCTCATCCCTATTGTTGTAAGTTATACATCACTTCAGACTAATATTCCAAAAGGTTCACTTTGATTATATCATGACATTCCTCTATTTTATTGCTATTAATACATGAAGTCTGAAATTCTACATCTTGCTTTTATAGCTCACCATAATTTTCCCCTTCCCTATAATTCAAAGGTTATTAAATTTTGCTTGTCCTTATTCATTATCACCTTCATTATAATTCATCAAACTGTTACTGAGGCTGGCATTCCATGCCAGGCATTGTGCTGCTATTGGAAATTAAGTAGGAAATAAGAGAGAAATTGTACCTAGGCTCAGAGAATATATTTTCCAGTTAATGATACACACACACAGTATGTTCTTGAGTTAATTATGACAACTTGTTATTCTTCAAATCCCCTTGATTCTACTGTGTGACTCTATGCCTGAAATGAGTCCTAACATGGACCTTCTCCATGCCCTTCCTTACATGATTTCAAATTCTGAGCCTATTCAAGTTTCCTTTCACAATGTTTTAGGAAGTCTTCTTTAATTATCCTAGGTGGATCTAGGGCTTCTCTTCTTTACGTCTTAGAGCTTTTTATACTATCAGATATTACTTATACCAATAACCACAGGACAAGTCAATATTTTATAACTTTCCCAAAGTTTATAATATTATAATGTGTAATTATAATATTTTGAGAGGTAAAAATGGCATTGTACTCCATTACAATAACTATTCTTGGGCATTAAACCAAAATATAAATTAATGAATTTGTGAACCTGAGATAGTCATAGCTATGTCATTTTCAAAATCTTGGTCCATAAAAATTTCCACTAGAGAGCTTCCCTGGTGGCGCAGTGGTTGAGAATCTGCCTGCTAATGCAGGGGACACGGGTTCGAGCCCTGGTCTGGGAGGATCCCACATGCCGCGGAGCAACTGGGCCCTTGAGCCACAACTACTGAGCCTGCGCGTCTGGAGCCTGTGCTCCGCAACAAGAGAGGCCGCGACAGTGAGAGGCCCGCGCACCGCGATGAAGAGTGGCCCCTGCTCGCTGCAACTGGCGAAAGCTCTCGCACAGAAGCGAAGACCCAACACAGCCAAAAATAATAAATAAATAAATTTATTAAAAAAAAGGGAATTTCCACTAGAAAATGAGCTGTTTGAGTAGAGACAGCATGGCATCCACTTCCATACTATCCACATTACCTTGTACAGGTGCTAAGTAAATATTGACTGAATGGTTGAATGAATGAATGAACACTTTACTCTTTAAAAGATTGTAGACTGTTAATTTCTGCTTAACTAGATTCCACCCGATGCTTCTGTGAGAAAAAATATTCTCCATTTTCGAACTTCTTGTTCCATTCATCATAACTTTTTGATGTTTTTAAAGTAATCCTTCCAAATATTTTTCTTCCTTCTTCCCTTCTTAGTTTATGAAGACCAGAGGAGTGGAATGGTGGAAGCTGTTTCCCTCCCAGTTTTAATTTAAGCCTGAGGCAAAAAAAAAAAAAAAAAAAAACCCACAAAATAACAAAAAACCTCTTGGTCCAGCTGCAATCCAATCTGGTATCTCTAATATTTGTAATAAGACACTTACCACAAAGTAGTCTATTTTATGGGAAAAGTGAGTCGTGTGTCTACTCCCCTGGATCTTTTTATGCTCCCTCATGCTGCCCTGTTCTGTTCTTGACATTGCACAGGATGAGACATGGAGTGCAAAGGAAGAATCCAGCTATTTCTTTAGAGTGCTAATATGCTTTCTGTAGAAACGTATATCATTATTATAATTCACTTTTTTAATACGTTTGTAAAGGAACGAATTGCTCTATTGTCTTGATGTGTCCTTTTTTGACAAGAAGATTGTGTATTTTTCTTTTCCCTATTTCCCCTGTCAATAAATTGCCCAGCTTGGCATATTTTTAATAGGAAATTTGTTTGGAGAAATATCTGGAAATTTGATGGTTATTGGAATTTCTTCAGTATACAAAATGTGGAAAGGAAGTTTCCAAGAATGGACTGCTATAAGATTCCTGATCCTCCCCTTCTCTATGCTAAAAGGAAAAAGCACAGTCTTGAAGAGGTGCAGCCCCGCCAGGCATGTCATTGTTCTGTTGGGAGAAACTAACTCGTTCAAAAGTAGAAAATAAAATTGGTATTAATTCTGAAAAACCTGTAAAGTTGCCCTTCAGCCCTTGGCTAAGAAACCTATTCCTGAGATAATTAAGTAACATTGTTATTTTTTCTGTGTTTTCTTCTGCCTAAAGTTAGAAACTAGACACCCATGGAGAGTTGAGGGGCAAATGAAACAAGCATGAGACTGGTTAAATGTAGGTAAGGATAATGTATGCCTAAGGATGGTAAAAGTGAAAGGCATCTGTTTATTCATAACAATATATGAGGGAAGCAGTATTAGGTAGAAGCTAAGAGTTCTAGAATCAGACTACCAGGGTTCACATTTTGGTTCTACTTGTTATTGAATTATCATGGACACTTACTTAACCTGTTTGCGCCTCACTTTCTTCTCCAGTGAAAGGCAATACTACTATCTAACTCATAAGTTTATATTAAGGATTAAATGAGAAGCTCTATGAACAAGAGCTATATGAAGCTGTTGATGAACAACATTCATCAAGGCCAATGTGTTGAACGACTCCAAGGGTCACCATGAATATTTTATTTAGGTAGACAATATAATACATAGAATAAAATGTAAATAATTGTTTCCTGGAACTGTGAAACATGGCAGTCCTAAAAGCACTTAGCAAAATGCCTCACATACAGTTTTGAGAAATTAGGGCATAATTTAAAAGCTAGTAATAGCAATAAGTATTATTCTTACCTACATACTGTGAACCAGAAAATGTACTAGATGTCAGGGATATAGTGATTAATAAGACAAATGCAGTTCTTGTTCTCATAGGGCTTATAGTTTAGCAGGGAAGACCCATAATTTCAAAAGCAACAGCATAAAATGTAACCTCTCCAGTAGGAGCTTTGAGAGCAAGTAAGATAAGTCGGGCATGATATACCTGCTGATAAAATAACTTCTAATTATGTATTGCTCTATTCTTTAGATATAAATAAGGCTATAATGAACAACATTCATAACAAGTTTAGAGCCATAAAAATATTTTAGTTAAACATATTTATTTTACAAAACAAAGGAGAAAAGGACCAGAAGTGACCTATCCAATAGTGCACAGTTGACAGAGGCATAACACTGTTCTTTCTGTAGTACCATATAGTAGAAGTAAAATGATTACTTATTGTTTATAATCAATATTTGTAAGCATTTATGATTGGAAATTTCATACTCCTTATACTTCATTGCATTAAAGGCAAACCGTTAAAAAGATTTCCCAATTTTCTAGAAACTAATGCTCTTCTTAGGTAAACAAAGATGACAGATGGAGAGCTATTCAGAACTATAAGAGTTAAATAAGTCATGGAATAGACACATGCATAATTTGATTACTATGAATTAAAAGTTGTGCCCTAAAATATTATATTCTTTTAAAATTACCTTGAGGAAAAGGTAGATACAATTGGCATATTACTCATAATAGTAAGTCAAACATTAACAGGAACAATAATTAACATCCTACTTCACTGTAAGAAAGGAAGAGAGTAAGAGTGAGAGAGAGAAAGAAGAAATGTTACCCAGTCCAAGCTCACACTGCTCGCTGCATGATAGGCCAATAAATTGAGAGTTGATGGGGTAAGGAATAGCGACTTTACTTGGAAAGCCAGCAGACCAAGAAGAAGGTGGACTAGTGTCCCAAAGAAACATTTGCCCAGGGTTTGGATGCTAGTTTTTTTTATGGAACAAAGAGGGGGAAGTGAGGAGGAGGTAAAGTAAAAATGGAGAGAAGTTGTCACAAATATTCCTGGTTCTGGCCAGACTCCAGAGGAGATGTGTTCATTTCTTTTTCCTGCAGCCATTCACAGGTGGGCCTGGTCAGATGTTTCCTGTGAGCTAAACAAAGGTATTTTAGCTGAATGCTCAGGCATGGGAGGCAAGGTTCCTAGAAATGGGCCATTTTGTATGCTTTAAGCTATAGGCAACATACCTTTAGTGATTAACTTGTAGCAAAAGCAGCAGAATACAAATATTAAAGTAAAAGAAATAGATCCAATATGGAGTCAAATTTGTTCTTCCTTATTACAGAAGAAGGAGAAAAAAAGAATGAGAAGGGGAGGGAGAGAGTGGAGGGGGAGGTTACATATACCATTTAATTCATACGCTTATCAAAATATAGAATTTTTTTATCAACCAGAAAAATGCCTTTTGTGTTTTCTCGTCAATCCATTCCAAGCCCCCAAAAGAGGCAACCAGTTTAACATTTCATCAGTAGGTTAATGTTTTTGTCTTTTCTAAATAGTTCTGACAAGTTTCTAGGTCATCTAGATCATCATGTAATAGTTAATCTATTTCTAGGTCATCAAATAAACAAAACCATATTGTATTTGCTCTCTGTCTTCTTTTACTCAGCATAACATTTTTGAGTTTCATCTATGGTGTTTCATGTTTCGCCAATTTATTTCTTTTTTTGCCGAATATATATCACAAATGTTTTATTTCTTCTGTTGAGGGACATTTGAGTTGTTTCTTGTTTGGGGCCTTTATAAATGAGCATTCTTTACAATGTTTTTGTGAACATATGTTTTCCTTTATCTTGGGGAGCTACATAATTGAATTGCTAGGATAAGTGTATGATTTATTTTACAAGATGTCATACAAATTTCCAAAGAGTTTGTGTTATTTTATGCTCCCAATTCTCACCAACATTTGGTGTGGTGAAACTCTTTTTAATTTTAGCTATTCTAGTGTGAGTGTAATAAAATCTCCTGGTTTTAATTTGCATATCCCTGATGACTAATGATATTCAGCACTATTTCTTGTGACCAATTATATATATATATATATATATATATATATTATTTTATGAACTGCCTGTTCATGTTTTTGCCTTCTTAATAATATTCTCCCATGTCTCCCCTCCCATCTTTTGTCTTATCACATTATACATTTTCCTTCTTATTTTGTTTTAAACCTCATAGGGTAGTGTTATTTTTGCTTTTGACAGCCAGTTAGCTTTGAAAGAACTTAAGAAACTACAGGGAAAAATATTTATCTTTCAACTTAACCATCTATTTGTGCTTTGTGTTTTCTCAGACTTCTGTCTGGAATTATTTCTCTTCTGTCTAAATCCCTACTTTTAGCATTTCTTACTGTGTTCGTCTGCCAGTGACCCATGGTTTTGTTTTTTGTTTAGATAATTATTCTTATTTGAAGTGTTTATTTTTTTGTCAAATTTAGATATTTAGAGTAATTTTTTTTTTCAGCACTGTAAAGTTGCCATTCTGTTATCATCTAGCTTGCATTGTCTCTGAGGAAAAGTCTTTGGTTTTCTTACTGTTGTTCCCCTGTAAGATATGTGTCTTTTATTCACTGTCTGCTTTTATGATTTTTTTTTGGATTTCTTGTTTTCTTTTAATTGATGTATAGTAAATGTACAATATTATATAAGTTTCAGGTGTACAACATAGTGATTCACAATCTTTAAAGGTTATACTCCATTTATAGTTATTATAAAATATTGGCCATATTCCCTGTGTTGTACAATATATGCTTGTAGCTTATTTATTTTATACATAGTAGTTTGTACCTCCCACTCCCCCCATATTACCCCTCGCCTACCCTCCCCCCACTGATAACCACTAGTTTGTTGTCTATATCTGTGAGTGTATTTCTTTTTTGTTATGTTCACTAGTTTGTTTTAATTTTTAGACAAATACTATGTCATATCACTTATGTGTGGGACTCTAAAAAATAAAACAATCTAGTGAATGTTAAAAAAAAGGTTTTTCTTTTTATTGATTTTCAAAAATTTCTTTGGTATATTATTCTTTGTGATTATCCCAGTTACATTCATTCAGATTTTTGGGTTTATAGTTTTTTATCATATCTAAAACATTTTCAAGCATTATTTTTTTAAATATGTTTTATTCCTTAACTCTTTTTCTCCTCTCCTCTAGTACTTCAATTACATGGGTTTTTAACCTGGTTTTCATTGCTAATTTCTTTCAGCCTCTCTCTTTTCTCCTCCTAAGTTTGGATAGTTTCTTTCTTCTTTTACTTAAATGTACCCACTTTTTATTCTGCGATCAAACTTGATGTTAAGCTGATCCAATGACATTTTCATTACAGATATTTTAGTGTGAAGTTTTAGAATTTCCATTCTATTCCTTGTTACTCTTATGTTTCTCTTTTGCTATTTGTGATTTTCTATTATGTTAGTATTTAACTTTAAATCTTTGCATATATTTATAACAATTATTTTAAAACCCTTATGTTCTAATTTTGTCATCTCTGACATTTACAGTTGGCTTTTATTGATTGATTTTTCTACCTGGTTGTCATATTTTCCTGTCCTTTTTATATCTAGTAACTTTTGATTTGATGTTGGTTATTATAGATTCTATATTATCGTATGTCTGGATTGTCTTCCTTAATGAAGTGTTGAATGTTATTACAGCGTATAGTAAACTTACTTGCAGATTAGCCTGATCCTTTTGAAACTTCTGTTTTTTTTCATTATAGTTCATTCAGACAAGCCTTTCTCTTTGGACTAAATTACCCTGCTGCTTCTAGGATGTGACATTTCTAGGATCTCCACCAAAGGTCCAGAGTGCGTAAGAAGGTCTTTCCCTTTGGCCTTTGGAACTAACTGTTTCCAAGCATGTGTGAATTCATTATTTATTCAGCTCATGATGTCCTAGAAGTTGTTCATTCTCCGGTGGCATTTCTTTCACCGGTAATGATTCTTTGGTTGGTCTTGTGGAATTTTACCCTGAGCATGCAAGGCTTAGTAGTTAGCCAAATTTGTAAGGGCAGCCTCTGCAGATTTCTGGAGTTCCTTTTCTCCAGAGCTCCCTTCTCTGAAGTACACTGCACCACAAAACCCAGCCACCTCAGTAACCTCAAACTCTGATCTCTATGTCTTCTCACCTCCTGGATACTAACGTGCCCTGTTGGCTTTCCTTATTCTCTATTCCATGGGCCAGAAAGTGTCACCACGCAAAAAGCTAGGGCAATTGTGGGTCTCCCCCCTAATGATTTCCCTTCTCTAAGAAATCATAATCCTGCACGGCCCCCTAATAAAACTCTTATAATTATTTCATATGTTTTGTCCAATTATGTAGTTTATGGCAGGAGGGCTACTCCTTCATGGCTGAGAGTAGAAAATAAAATAGATTGAGTGCTAATGGTTTTGATTTGACTGTTGGAAAAAAGACATGTTTATTTTTCCTTCTTCTCTTCCTCCCTTCCTCCCTTTCTTCCTTCCTTCCTTCCTTCCTTCCTTCTCTGGATTTGAACCTAGTATATTATAGGCCTAGAGGTGTTATTATCCATCTTTCTGCCACATTAAGTTTGAGAATGATACATCACGGAATAAGTCAGAACCAAAAAATGAAAGGAGTCAGTGACCTGATGATTTCATTAAACCCAGTTCTACTTGACTTAGATTATCTGGTCTAATAAATCGCTGCCTATCTCAGTCATATTTTAGTCTGTTCAGTTTACTTGCAACCCAAAGAATCTTGATATATCTTATAAAGGACAATGTTTTTGACTAGTGGCCCATGTAAGATTTTACCACTTCAATTAATATCAATTGAGTAGGTATCATAGGTCAAATGCTGTGATAGTAATTAGAGTAAGTTACAATACTAGGCTAGGTGGATCATTTGATTTGATCCAGTGTGGCAATTTGTATAGTTAGGATTTATAATAATAAGTTATTCAACTATTAATAAATAAGCTTTATTTTCTAAATTTGATGGTTATAAACTAATTAGGAAAGCAAAGCCTTTAATGCAGTTTGATATTATATATCCATTTGAGGTAATTTCTAATGTATTTTCTAATCAAATTTAAAATCTTAATATATTATTTTATCTTAGATTAGCATCAGCAAAGGAAATGAACTCTTACATTGAGGTATAAAAATTGACACTGGTAACATCAATTATTATTTGGTTCATTATTAAAAATTTAGCTTGATATGTGTATATGTATATATGTATGTATGTATACACATGATATGTTTAATATATATAATATGTACTTTAACATATGTAGTATGTTTGTATAGAATTTCTACATCAATTTCCAGAAGTTTCTTGTTAATGGGTAGATAAGAGCTGCAATGCAGATATTGCAAGTTGAAAACAATGAGAATCTAAAAAGTCTTTGGTACAACATGTCTTTGTTCTTGTACAGATGTAGTTTTGAAGGATGCACTTAAAACTACTATATTTAATACTTAGAATCAATCTACCTATAATATGAATCTGATCTAGAAATGGATATAAACAATGAACTTTTCACGGTAAATATGATACTGGGGGAAAATTTAGAAATTCTGAGTACAGGTTTAAGAATCTTAGTTGCCTAGAGTGAGTGTTCAAAAGAATAAAAAAAAAAAGAAAAAAAAGAGAGGCAGGCCAAAGACAAGAACAGACTAGGCTTCACTAGAAATGAAAAATAACTTATTCAGTAGAAACATATTCAATACATCTTCTATGAAAGGCACAAGAAGCAGAAATTGTTTATTGAAATACATATGAATATAAATTGTGTATTAGAAAGCTACCAAAAATTGTTTATGTGGTGAACACTTCATTATCCTTCGATTTTCTGTTGCCTGTTTAGTTATTTACTTCTTACACTTCCTAACTAAGGTGCTTTCTTAGGCACCCACAGATGACATATGCCATTATCTGATACTAAATTTTAACGTTGACTTATTATTTACTCCTTTATTAAAAGAATCTACAAAAGAACTTACATTTTTTCCCCTTTATTTAGAACCAGTAATTAATTGCTCTTTTCCCCTGAAATTATAATGTGAAAGAAAAAGCAACCCATCACAACAGATTTGTAGATTTCTACTATTAAAAAATCAAAAAAATATAGGAAATATTAAAATATGAAAATCAGCCACCTGATAAGTTTAACATGGAAAATAATTGAGAAAACTTCATTACTATAGCATATTCATTATACAAAAATGCAGACTTACATGAGCATATGTTGAAATGATCACCTTTATGTAAACACCTTATTTTTTTTTATGCCTACCAGAGAATGGGGATAGATGCTTTGTGGGGATAATTAGGCATCAAAAAGTTTTATAGTTTATGCAATAATTTTCTGTAGGAATTGTGAACTCAACTTGTGTTTCTTTCCTTTAAAACTAGAAGTCTTTAATTTATCCAGTCAGTGGATATTTGAATGCCCACTATACGTAAGATGCTACAAATAAAGCAACATAGTGCCTCCCCTCATGGAAATTCAGTCTAGTGTGAGAGATTCTCACTAAAAAAATATGAAGAGACAAAAAGTAATTACAGGGCCTCCCTGGTGGCGCAGTGGTTGAGAGTCTGCCTGCCGATGCAGGGGACACGGGTTCGTGCCCCGGTCCGGGAGGATCCCACATGCCGCGGAGCCATGGCCGCTGAGCTTGCGCGTCCAGCAAGGGGAGAGGCCACGACAGTGAGAGGCCCACGTATTGCAAAAAAATATATATATATATCATGGAGTTATATGGACCGATAAGGAAATATCTCCAAGAAAACAATAAAAGTAACTATTATTTATTGAGCGCTAGCTATGTGCAAAAAAAAAAAAAAAAAAAAAAAGTAATTACAGCCTATGGCAAGAGCTATGATAAAAATAAATAAGGTTGAATAATATTTTACTGTATGTATATACTACTCTTTCTTCATTCATCAATGGACATTTAGGTTGTTTCTACCTCTTGGCTAGTGTGAATACAGCTGCGGTGGCTGTGGGGAGTACTAATATCTCTTTGAGAGCCTGATTTCAGATCTTTTGGGTAAATATCCAGAAGTGGGAGTGCTGGATCTTAAGGTATTTTTTAGTTTTTGAGGAACTCACGTATTGTTTAAAAATCCTGCTACATGCAACAACATGGATGAAACTTGAGGACATTATACTAAATGAAATAATCCAGTCACAGAAAGTGGGATAAATATTGCATTTATTCCACTTGCATGAGGTATCTAAAATAGTCAAACTCGTAGAAGCAGAGAGTAGAATGGTGGTTGCCAGAGGCTGGGGGAGGGGGAAATAGGGAGTTGCTAATCAGTGCATATAAAGTTTCAGTTATGCAAGATGAGTAAGTTCTAGAAATCTACTGTACAACATCGGGCCCATAGACGACAGCACTGTATTGTACACTGAACTATCTGTTATGATCTATGTTAACTGTTCTGATCCCAATAAAAATAATTTTTTAAAAGTTGAAAAAAAATTTTTTTAAATAGGGTGTTTGATAATAAGGTGATCAGGGAAGGCCTTAATAATAAAATAATGTTAACTAAGACTTGCAAGGTAAGAAACTATCTGAAGGACAAAAAATGAGGGGAAGAGTGTTCTGGTAGAGGAAATACCATTTGCAAACGCCCGTGACTGTGTTTGTGTTAATTTGTGGTCCCTAGAAGCTGACCTTGAGAAGAGGGTTGATGTGCAAGTGATTTACTAAGGAAATGCTCCTAGGAGAACCCAGTATGGGAATGACAGGGGCTGGAAAGGAAAAGGAAGAAGCCAAACAAGGGTGGGAGAATTAGGAATTCTCACTTAATGGCTTCTAAAAAGAGTAGGATAGCAGTGATCCTGGGGAAGGGAGCTTGAGGGAGTTAAAGCTCTGAATTTGCTAGTGGCGAATGGGAGAAGAGGTTGACCAAAGGGAAACAGCGAGACTTGCAGGCAACTCTGGAGGTCAGCTGAGTGTGAGACTGCACACATGCAGTGAACCCGTCTCCATGACTGAGTCCTCCAGTGAGCTAACCCACAGCTCACTCTTCTCCAGGGTACATGGACACTTCCCAGTCATGTATACCATCATCCTTCCAACTTCCTCTGCTTGAAACTTCCTTGCTGAGTTCCACTTTATTAGAAGCAGGCTTGGTTTCCCATGCCTCCGAAGTCAAATAAACTAACTGAATAAACAATCTATGTTAGCAGATTAATGAAAGCAGGATAGAAGTATTTCTTCTTCGCCAATGGACTGCTGGAGATAATGTATTACAAGTTGTCTACTTTACAGCTGCCTATGTTTAAAACACCCCGAAACTAATACATTAAGGGAAAAGATGCAGTATAGATGGAGATAATCTGTTCTCCATTTTCAGTCAGTGTTAATACTTATTCTCTGGGGAGTTGAGGTTTCTGGTCTGTTGTGTAAGAAATGGCAAAAGCAGAGAAGCACAACACCACACTTCAGTGGCCACTTTCCCTTAATGAGTTTAATTGCCGCTTATAACAGAAAACATTTTGGAAAACCAGCACTTGTTTCTCTTTGCAGATCATCATGGAAATTCACAAGAGTACAGTGAGGAAGTTAGTCATGAGCAGTTCTGAAGGACATACTGGCACCTATATGATGCCAGACATCTGGAGGCAAATTTTCATATGAAAGGTGGATGGGGCTTTATATTGTGGAAACATAATGCCAAACTTCTGGATATTTGGAAATCAACTCTTTGCCTAGCTTTGTGAGGTTGATAGAAATATTTTGTTTTCAGTAGATAAGTCACAGACTCTTTACCCTTAAAATGGATATCGTGATTTATTCTGTTTTCTCTAATTTTGAAACTGTGCAACACAGATAATACTGTTAGATTGCTCTTTCTCAAACTTCAAAAGTGCCTTAGAATCAGCTGGAGAACTTGTTCATCCTTATTCTGATTCAGAGCCCCCTGATCCCTGATTCTGCATTTCTAACAGGCTCCCTGGAGATCGTGGTGTTGCTGGTCCTCAGATTCCTTACTGAGTTGCAGGGCTCTAGACCTACGCTGTCCAATATGGTATCCACTTGCCACATGTGGCTATTTCAATGAAATTCGTTCAACTAAATAAGATTAGCAAATCCGTTCCTCAGTTCCACTAGCCACCTTTCAAGTGTTCAGTAGCCAGATAGAGACCATGTAAATATAGAACATGTCCACTGTTGCAGAAAGCCCTATCGGAGAGTGCTGCTCTAAAAGTATTTTTCAGTAACTTTTTCCACTCACAAAAACTTGGATTTTGCCTGTAATTATATCCTACTTAAAATCACAGAAGAACTCCTACAAAAGTAGAATTCAAGGTTGAATACAAGAGATCACAGTTCTGAGGTCTAGCACTTAACTTTGAAAACCTTTTTTTTTTTTTTTTTTTTTTTTGGCGGTACGCGGGACTCTCACTGCTGTGGCCCCTCCCACTGCAGAGCACAGGCTCAGTGGCCATGGCTCACGGGCCCAGCCGCTCCGCGGCACGTGGGATCTTCCCGGACCGGGGCACGAACCCGCGTCCCCTGCATTGGCAGGTGGACTCTCAACCACTGCGCCACCAGGGAAGCCCACACTGATTATCTTTTAAACAGATCCTCGTGAACATTATTATCAAAATATAGCAGTGCATGTAGAATGATCAGTTGACAATTCATATGAAAATTATTTTCAGTGCCAATTAAAAGTTTTTCATGAAACGTGAGTGAGTTTGAAACATTATTCATTCTTAAGATTCAATCAAGTTTTTGTTGAAATATTAGAAAACTTCTGTTAAAGATGTTATGACCTTTCTCCCTTCCCTCCCAGTTTTGATTTTTGATTTGATTTGTTTTTGTGGTATTTGCATTAGCATGAAATCTTTATGTTGGGTGTTTAACATGTGAAGGA
The DNA here is from genome assembly GCF_000442215.2 of Lipotes vexillifer. Taxonomy (NCBI): domain Eukaryota; kingdom Metazoa; phylum Chordata; class Mammalia; order Artiodactyla; family Lipotidae; genus Lipotes; species Lipotes vexillifer. The sequence continues at coordinate 2,434,180 of NW_006781329.1, forward strand.
CACTAATGATCTAAAAATATGACAGGGCTTCCCTGGTGGCGCAGTGGTTGAGAGTCCGCCTGCCGATGCAGGGCACACGGGTTCGTGCCCCGGTTTGGGAAGATCCCACATGCCGCAGAGCGGCTGGGCCCGTGAGCCATGGCCGCTGAGCCTGCGCGTCTGGAGCCTGTGCCCCGCAACGGGAGAGGCCACAACAGTGAGAGGCC
>NW_006781329.1:2434501-2449142 GCF_000442215.2 Lipotes vexillifer
AAAAAAAAAAAAAAAAAAAGGGATTTTAAATAGATTAATTTGTCTATTTCTCAAGGCTGCTTGAAAGACCCTTTTCTAGCTCTTAATTTTCCTTCTAGACTTGCCTCAAGCTTTGATCAGAAGATGAGTTTGAATAGAATCCTATCTTATTCTTTTAACCAATACTGGTGAAACTTGGGACGTTCAACCCAATACATCTAAATATTACACACAGAGAAAGTGGTATAGGTTTTTACAAAATCTGGAATTTCCTCAAGTATATGTAATCTTTAATCCAAACAGCAGTGAAGTTTATCTTCCAGGAGGTGATTTGGTCATTTTAACCCAAGCAATCAGTGGATTGAGTTAAAATCCAAGCCTGAAGGTGGTGACTGCATTGGTTCCCATGGAACTAAGTGTGGCCCTTGGTCCAAGAAGCTGGTGATGGATACAAGTCATGTAAGATTCACCATCCCACAAGCAGGAGTTTGAGCCCAGAGATCCTTGAGTGTAATCTGAGACTGAATATAGGTCATAGGATAGATCTCTGTACGCAGGACGAAAAGGAGGATGAGGAATCTGAAAGCAGGTTGAGGGAGCATGGGCTTCAGATGAACCCTGATTCTCTGATGTTGGAAATCACTGAAACTGAGGTGCTAGAGATGGAGAATGAACTAGCCCCTTCTTCCAATCTAAGAACACATTTTATTTTCTAAAAAATCATCTTCTTAGCACATATCACCTTGTTCTTATCTCCATTCCACTGATACTGCTGTGGTTGGTATAGCTCAACTCTGACTCAGCTGCACAAACAGATTTTGGGAGTTGACTTTTCAGTGCCACCTCCTACTATGTTTAAGTACCAGATCTTGGTAAACAGTGCTTCCATGTCTAGTTGTACCTGAGTGAATGTGGTGCTCTCCTGTCCTGTTTCCTAAGAGTGGAGGAGTGAGGGCCAGATTCAGGCATTTAAGATGAGACATCATGCTAAAGGGTAGAGGAGTGAAGTCAGCTTAAATGGGGAACCAAGGCAGAAGGCCTTGCTTCACAGTGGGTAGGCATATTCAGGATCCTTGGTAAGTGAATTTGGGTGATGGATTGCAAAAGAAATAGGTAGGCAGGCAGGTAGAAAGGCAGATATAAAATCCTGAAGGCTAGCACAGGGCTTTTAGAAATTCTTAAGTAAAATTAGAATCACAACAGTCTCTTAATGACAGGTCCCTGAATTTCTAAGAGGAAAAGGTACACAATTATAGTACAAGTCTGCTTCCCAGTTCGTTTTGAAGTATGGAAGCTGAAGATCTTGCACGAGATTTCCAATTTTCAGAAGGTTGGGTTTGTAGCAGCTGCACCGGAGTTCCCTGCTTTCTCTAGCTGCTTATTCACTCTTAACAAATTGATTTTTAGTAGTTGAACAGGGTGAGTAAAAACATAAGGTTAAAAAAAAAATCTAGTGAGTATTTTTTCATGTAATCTAATATTAAAATTCTATAAATTCTCAAGAAAAATTATAGCAACTGTAGAAGTTTAGGCAGCCACCTATTAATGAAAAATGAAGAACTGCATACAATGTAATGTGGTTAATAATTTACACATTTCGAATTAGGGTCTGGCAGAAAAACCTAATGGAACTATATAAATGATGGTTTCATTTATTTTAAATTAAATTATTTTTAGATTTATGTTTTGACATTTTATTGACATTAGATTTTTTTGTCTTAGTTGTTGACATTACATAGTTTTCCTAATGCCCCCCAAAAAGGATCAGAGTGGAGAATTTATTATTAAGAATACATTTTGGAGACCATGACCCTTTTAAAAGTTATATAATCCCTTCATTTTGAAAAAAAAAAACACTTTTTGAATGGCATTTATGATCTTTACTGCAAAAGTTCGAATTATTTAGATAAAAAAGCATTTCTCCAGGCCCCTCACTTGTAGTTGTTAATACAGGATTAGGGTAATCATGTGACTCATTCTTCAAACTTGGACCCTTTGGGAATGATAGAAAATGCATTGCTGGGACAGATGGCATAAACTGGGACTGTCCTGGCAACTGGGCCATATGGGTACCCTCTTTAGTAGATTGTTTTTGAATACACATCAACAGGCTGAGTGCTTGAGTATTTAATCTTGTTTGCTGCTCATTTCAGGAGTAAGGGAGAAAGGGAGAAAGTTGTGAAAGGAAAAAGAAGCATTTGAAAAGCGACTAACCTGATTTCTAAAGAAGTGTCTGGCTCGCTCATTTGTAACAAAGATAAGATAGTGTTTCTCCACATCAGAATAACAAACAGTTCCCATTAAAAGTTCAAGTCTGCACACTTTATATAGACCTGCGAAACTGATGACTGAGACTTGGAACCAAAGGGTCTGCCTTTTTATACACTCCCCAGGTGCTACTCTGCACACTTAAGTGCTAGCTAAGGTAGAAGACAGGAATTTGTCCAACCAAGAATGTGTCTGAATCAGAATCTGACTCCTTATATCACATAGTCAATCAAGTTAAAAATTTTACTACTTTTACTACGGTGCACAAAGATTTGAACAATGAAAATCCAACTAGATTTAATGTGAAAATTTCAGACATACTTCAGTTTTGTTTCTGGATGATGAGTTTAGTAAGTTTGCATGCTTTCTTTTTGCCACTGAAGGGAAGGGGTAAATTGAATGAAGTCTTGCTGTTAAGGGTACCCTTCATCCTACTTAGTCTTGTTCTCTCCCCACCTCATCTGGCCCTTAAGCTAGGCTAGCCAAGATCCTGGCTGCTCTGCCTTTAGAAAACCACAGCATCCACTCGACTTCAAGGTAAATTGTCCAGGATTCTTCTTAATTTTTCTCAATCTGATTTTGAGAAGGATTTACTGTCTGAAATAACAGTGAATGCCAAAGATTGATGCCAAAGCATACAGGGAATGTCCAGAGTAGCAAGTAAGAGTTCACTTGGGGATGGATAAAAAGAAAAGCAGGCCAATAACAGAGGTACAAAAATTACATTTAGCCCTTGAATACTTCCACAGTTGCTAGTTAAATCAATAGCTATGTTCTCCCTTCATGGCATTCTTGCAGGCTTCTCCAAAGAACTCTAGGAAGAGTGGGATTATTAGTACTCTTGAGCACAACTGCACAAAATAGAGAGCGATAGAAACCCATCGTCTTCACTGTAGCCTCCAGTTCCAGGTATCTGGTTTCTCATGCTGTCCTTTGTTACATGTTCTTCTCAGCTGTTTTATTCAAGCCTTTATTAGACAGACACTGTGTTAAAAAACTGACAGTGATGCAAAGAATTATATGCTGTGGCTGCTCCCTTGAAAGATCTTGCAATCTGGTTCATGCTGTAGGATTAGATACACATAAACGTATTTAGACAGTCCTGCACAAGCAGTTAACCCTACCTAGCACTGTGATAAAGATAATCAGTATAAAAAAAGTGGTCCAAACCAGATAGGATTTTGCTTTGGGGCTTCTAAAGAGTGAGAATTCCTTTCAACTGAGTTGCCTGAAGAAGATCTCAAAGAGAGGAAGGACCACAAACAGCTTTGAAAGACTGGCATAATTTAGAAAGATGAAGTGGAATTTAATTAGTGCATATTTTAGCTGTAATAAGAGTTCTATCCTCAAAGAAAAGAGTTTAAACCTAGTAGAATATCAAGAATTTACCACCGGGAGATTATTTGAGAGACCATGCAGCCTTTCCTATCTCCCAAACAGTCTCCCTAGGTGTGTATTTCCTGTGCTTAGATATCGAGTTACCCCTATCTGGATTTTGAGATCAAGAGCCTCTTATGATGTATACTCCTTCCTGTGTGTCTACTACAGTTAGCATGGCATCTTCCATGTAGCGGGGAAATATTCATAGAATAGATCTATAATGATCTACTATGAGAAAGTTTCTCAAATGTTAATGTGCATATGAACTACTTGGAATCTTATAAGAATGCAAATTCTGATAGGTGTAGGGTGGGGCCTACAGGTCTGCATTTCTAACAAGTTGCCAAGTGAGCCAGATGCTGCTGGGCCACAGATCACACTTTGAATAGAAAATTCCCCACACTGTAATTCAAAACACTGACTCTTAATGGTGTTATTATTCAACTTTTCACTTATGTAGTTCCCCGTTCCCCAATTAGCATTTAAGTTCATTATGAAAGAGCCCATTCCTTATGTTGGTCCCTTCCTCTCAAAAAGAAAATCATTTAGTCTGGTGTTAAGCGCATGTAAAATTATCTCACCTATATGAGAAATATCACCTATCAAAAAAGAAACTAATAATTTCAAAAGAGTAAATATGAAAACAAGTCTGACAAATCAACCAGTTATCAGAACTTAGTGCCGCGTTAAATTCTGATAGATTTTAAATTATAATTCATGTGTTCTAATTTCTGTGTTTTCCAGATAATGACCTCTCTTTTTTATTAAGATAAGTCAAATTAGTAATATATCACACACACACACACACACACACACACACACACACACACACACACACACACAATGATTGGTTCAAAGCAATTTCACCATCTCTATATATTTTAAAGAGAAGACCCAAGGATCCTCACCCAAAGGTCTATCTATGTTTAGTTTACACTTAATTCTAATGAGATTGGTTTTACTTTCCAAGATCGCATTAATTTAGTCTAATAACTACAAAGAGAGGAGATACTTTTATCTGCTGCAGAAATGGCAATGAAAACTAAAAGCTTTCAATATGATGAGAAGGAAGAGATGGGAAAATAAGCTAAGAAAAGCAGACTCTCAAATCTTTAAAGCTGAGCAGCTCAGTGTGATTTTAGGTAGAGGCACATGGCCCTTCATAGCCCACAGGCCCTGAGGTCTTCATGCTAATGTAGCTCAGTTAAATAATTGGCATTATTAATACGAACCTGGGGCACCAATAAAAGATTGAAATGTATTTCAATATTTTTTCAGAGAAAATAGGAGATTTGTGGTGAAAGTCTGTGGCTTAGTGTTCACATAGTTTAAATTACCATTAAGAAGATAAGTGAATTTTATATTTTGGTGTGATTTTAATTTCAAATGCTTATTTTTGTTTTATGCTTAAAAGATATACATTCCATTATCCAGAATTTGTCATTATGAAAAACATAGGTTTTGATAAAATGCTAGTAAGTACTGGCTAAAGAAATTAAAGCAATTTTTTTTTTTTTTTTTATATTGGACTAGCTCTCTTTAAAGGCAGACATCTCTGTTTGTTAGACAGGATTTATGAATCATTTACCAAAATAGCATATGGTTTACAGAACTTAATTTGATATCATTTACACTAAGTGGTACATACACCATGTACAATATAATCTAGAAGTTTTTCAATGAAAAAAAAAAATCAAACCTTAGGAAAAGAGACAATACAAGTGAAGTGCCTTGAACACTATTATTTCACATACATCCCTACAGTAATATCAAATTAAAGTACAATTATTCTAATTTTGCAGTTAGCAAGCACATTTCCTCGTAGACCTTTGTCTTTCACTCTTCTTAATGTAAAGCTTGATTTACCAAAAATACATATTCCTTTTAAGGAATTGCTTTTAAGGATCTATTGCATAAAGCAAATTACAATGATATACCTAAGAAAATCGAATATTGAGGTAATTAAACAGATTCTTAAATATAAGTTGGGGGACAGAAGTTGGGGACAATATTATGACTTCTGTGTAACATCAATTTTTAAACGAAATCTTCATGACAGCACAGAGTGAAAAGTTCAAACTTCTTTTAACATATTTTCTGTACTATCAACCCATTTATCCTCAATTTGTACTTTGGTTCTCTCCAGTGTGCTGCATATTCTGAGTCCCAACCCTTCTCCCTGCGGGTGCTCAACATGAATCTAATGATGATACTTACAGTGATTGCCTTATGGGGGGGAAAAGTGTTAATTTGTTCTGACATCCCCAGATCTGAATCTAATGAAATGAAAATGTAGACTAGAGTGGGTTAAGCTCTCTGGTGCTTTCCTTCTCAGAACTAGGGTAGTTCCCTTTTGCATGATTGAAATCATGCCTATATCATCCCCTTAATGTCTGTAGTACGGTACTTAATGGCTTCATCAGGATATATCACTTTCTTTAGCACAGAGCTGCCAGTGGAGCACAAATCATTTAAAGAGAGAAATTGTTAGAGAAAGATAGGCTGCAGTAGCTGAAGAATCACAGATAAAAGTAAAGAACATAGAGAGAAGCCTATAGTATTTGGAAAATTTAGAAAAATTCAGTGAAAGCATGTTAAAAGTTTTAAGGTTGAAATGGGAAACGTAGGGAAATCTTTATATGACTACATTGACACCAATTTATAGGTAGCATTTATTACTAACAAAAAACCCTCTATATTTTACTTTATTTATCTTTATTATTATCTGTTATCACCACTAAATATTATACAAGCCCTGTGCAGCTGGAGATTTTTGTTTGTATCCCTAAAGAATCAGATCTAGATCACAGCAAATACTATTTGATAAGTAAAATGAATAAAGAGAATTCTGAAATCTGTATAAAGAGAAAAAAAGGAAAAAATTATTATGATTAACCCATAAAATAAAAATTCATATCCTAAAAGGATATGTTAAATGTTCTGTCTTTCCCAGAGCTGCAGGCAATTTGTAATAGATTACTTTTTATTTTTTCCTGAATATTTTCAATGTTTTATGTCCTATTTGATAATGCACAAGTTATCCTACCTGTTTGTCACATCCTCATAGAATCTGCCCACATCTGAGATAAAATCAAGGTCATAAATAAAAACCAGGTGTCAACATTTTTGAAATAATGAAAATAAAAATTTCCAGGACATGTTCAAATGCATTTATGGATGTCTGCAGGGCACTTATCTTTTCATAAACAAACTAGATTAATATAGATTATAATTGAAGGCTTTGGACATCCAGTTGGCACAAGAGGGAATAGAAGTTGAAGCAGAGAGAAAGACTTTGTATAAAAAATAGTAAAGATACACACTTAACTCATAACCAAATAAATTAATCCACTTAAAATGCCCACTCCTCTCACTGCAATTTCTTGCTCTGGAAATTGCATAGCATCTGCTATAGATGATGGCCCCTTAGAACAGTAAGTGCTAAATTATTCATTCTGTTTTGAGAGTGATGCTTTTTGGAGCTCCTTTTGGGAAGCCAGCATATGAGGAGTTTGGGGCTGCAGGAAGAGGGTTAAGCATTGGAGCTCTGTACTGCTTGGAATTTTTCTGTTTTCCTTAACGATGTGAGATTCCAAAGTTTGCTTATACAGTGTTTGAGCTGAAAAACAATGGTGTATAAAAATTCACAAGAGAAATATTCCTGACAAGTTTAGAAGGCTATCTTCAGATCCATAAATGCATGATATATATTGGTTATTTTGTAAATATTTTGTAAAATGTAGTTCTGAGACATATGCCAGATTTTCTAGGGATAATCAATTATTTGTTACCCAAATACAAGCTTATAATATATTATTAGGTTTGAAATACACATTGAAAAATAAGCAGTAATCAGCACCTTCGACATAAAGTTCTATGCACAATAAGAAGCCATTGGTTTTCTCCATAGTTTCTTATTTTAATTAAAGTCAATCAACCTTTATTTTGTACCTCTATGTGTCAGACCAAGAGGACTCCATATAATTCATTCATAATTCCTTTACTCAATAAGTCAACATGATAAATGCTTCTTATTTTTCCAGAGTAGAGTTTACAAAGGTAACTCACAAGTTAACAAGACCCAAGACTCCAAGGAGCTGCCCAGGTAGTGGGAAAACATAGCCCTTATTGTTTATATAAAACTATAGACAAGTGGGTACAGTATGATTGGAAAAGGGCAGTAATCTAAATTTGTCAAAACCACTATTATAGAGAACAAAGAGAGATAAAACTAATTTTTCTTGTGAGATATCATGAAGGCTTTCCAAAATAGAAAATCTTTTATATTTCAGTTATCTTGGAGGGATGAATAGGGCTTATCACCTACAAAGAAAAGGGAGCAATATATTTAGTGAAATGGAAGAGCAAATGGTGGCTCTGGTCCGTAGGGTATTCCCAAGACGAAGATGAGAGAGAAACTACATGGAGTCTTCTATATTTCAGTTTTACTTGGCAGATTACAGAAGGGCATTGTGAAAAGAATAAAAATCTGGGAAACATTTCTGATGACTCATTCACAGGAAGTATATCATGGGTGCTGAGGTGATGATTGAAATTGTGACATGGATGGGTGACAGGAAAAGATAAATCAGAGATGGGACTGGGACAAACTGATAATCGAGTGAAAAGGGGACAAAGAGGAGAGTGTTTCTGAAATGTTTTGCTGACTGAGAAAATGGTACTTCCAACAACTGAGATGCAGACTAGAGAGAGAAGAGCAGGTTGGGGGAGTGACAATCTGACCATTACTGCACTTTAGGATATGACAATTTTGAGGTGCCTTCTGACATTTAGAGATGATAGCTGGAAATAAGGAGCTTAAGATCAGAAGAGATGTGGTGTTAGGAGAGAGATGTTTGTATTGGGGACTTAGGCCTTTACTGGTAATGGAAATTATGGAAATATATGAGATTTTCTGGGAGAAAATGCAGAATGAGTAAAAAACAGGATTAAGAAATTCTAAAAGACTGGTAGAAATTTTCAGGAATATTAACATTAAAGAAGTGGAGATGGGAAAGCATCCAGAGAAGAATGTTAAAATGATAAAGGATATGTGAAAAATAAAGGAAAATTTATTGAGCATCTAGTATTTGTGAATATACATATTCTTATTTAATCTAAACATCAATCATTTCTACAGAGCAAAGTTTAAGATTCTTATTTTACTCATAAGAAAAGTATGTCTCAGAGTGGATCAGCAATATGGCCAATATCAATTAACCAGAAAATGTTGGAATTGATATTTAAGTGTATCTTGATGATCCCCAAACCCATACTTTAGTATTCCAAATTAGAAGTCAGTTTGACAGTCAGTGAGCTAAAATTGGTGTCAAGGATAAGAATTTTATATCATGTATTTCTAACTCTGGAAACTTTATTTTACCTCTACATCATGAGATAAAAAACAGGCAATATTGTAAAACCTTTTGAACAATTAAACAACAGATTTCTATAGATATTAAAACAAAAATTGGCCAAAATATTTAAGGTGTCAGTTCAGAAACATTTTTAGATACATCATTCATCTTTCAGTTGATACTTTTCTCACTTATCTCTCTCTTTAGCTTTGGAACCTTCGAGACTTTTCTCGTCCAAATATTTCACCTGAACAAATATAAGATTTTACTAGTAACACATTGGAAAAAAATAATAGGGCTTATAAATCTTCCTAAGGCTTAATTGTATATTCAAAAGAAATGGTAAGAGATATGGGAACATATGTATATGTGTGACTGATTCACTTTGTTATAAAGCAGAAACTAACACACCATTGTAAAGCAATTATACCCCAATAAAGATGTTAAAAAAAAAAAAAAGAAATGGTAATAGCAACATTACCTAATGGTGTTTAATACATATATTATAATGTTTTTGCTTTTACTGTAAATCATTAATAGGTGACAATGAAGTTTACCTTATAATGTCTCCATCAGGTATAGCTTCTACACAATCCTACTTTATACTTAAGCTCTTTTCATAAAGTTATGATGGATCTCACTTGCAGACATTCTTGTCATAGTTCTTACTAAGTCAAAATTTTTTACATGACAATATTTGTCAAAATTGCCTAAATGAAACTATGTGCAATATTATGGTTTTTTTTTCTTGGAGTATATATATATTTACATGCAAAATATTTTCTTTTTTTATTATTTGAATAAGAGAAAATATTTTTGCGAAGGATAGAGTTACTTTGTGACTTTTGTATCCTGTTTTGCTAAAAAATGAGCTTGCTTATAACCTAAGTGCTTGTTAGGACTTCAGTTTCTACATCTTCACAAGGATTAATTGAGGAAAATAAAGGTGCTTATACAGTTTGTAAGTGATCCTTGGGATAAAGCAATGGGTGCTTTATAAATGCAGCATAGACTAGGAATAGAATTAATGGCTGGTGAACACAATTGGCATCTTCCTCCAATTTTTTACTGAGTTATGATGTTACAATCATTCCAGTTTCAAATGGCCCTGATTTCAGACACAAAATATGATGTCAAGAGACAACTAAGTAGCAGGGCAGATGAAGTCTTAACAGCTAAAGAGGCTGCTGTGATGCAAATCATTTTTCCAAGGGATGGTAAATATTTCTGAAGTCAACAATTGAATCGAAGATACGCTGTCAATAAAAGGCAGATAAAATAAACACAGAAATCATATGCAGTCCTAGGAGAATTGTTTTTGAATAAAATGCTTTTCAAAGTCTTCACAAAGTTGTCAGAAGCTCTTTTAAAAATCAAGTAAATGCATTTGGAGCAATTGTTTGAGACAAGACTGGTTGGTAAACGATTCTGAAACTCCATCCAGCTGTTAATTTTACATAGCTATTCACAAAGTATGCAAGTTTTACAAATAAATAATACTTTCAAAACACTGTAACATGATAGAGTTCTTGTAAAGCGTTATGATTCTCTGCATATTTAAATAGTTGCCCCCTTAACTTTAATGTTTCATTTATGGTGCATTTTTTTCCATACATTGATCGACATGATCGTATAATGTTCACTGCCTATTGCTAGTGTATAATAGAGTGTTTATTAATAAAAATAGCCATTATGGAAATTTTGGCAGGACACTGAATTGATTGAGAGTTCCTCTTTAAAAAAGAAAAAGAAAAAAAAAACAGCCCTGGTTTTAAATAGAACATTGAAATTGGATTAGGGAAATCTATCAGATAACCTCAAAAGAGACCAATTTTGGATTCTAAAGAGTAGAGAAGAGTTAAACAGGGAAAATAATACAACGAAGTCCCTACCTTTTTAGAGCGTAATTTCTGGTAGAGGAGACAGATCAAAATAAAGTAAAAAAAAAGAAAACATGCATCAAAAATTAAGGTAGGGGCTTCTCTGGTGGCGCAGTGGTTGAGAGTCTGCCTGCCGATGCAGGGGACACGGGTTCGTGCCCCGGTCTGGGAGGATCCCACAGGCCGCGGAACCCGCGCGTCCGGAGCCTGTGCTCCGCAACGGGAGAGGCCACAAAAAAAAAAAAATTAAGGTAGATAAAAAATTATGGAAACCAAGAACAGGTTACTCGTCATCAAGAGTTAGAGATGGTGTGGGGGGATATTGAGGGGGTAGGTGTGATTGTAAGGGGGTATCATAAGGGAGATCTTTGTGGTGATGGAATAGTTCTGTATCTTGATAGTGGTGGTTACATGACTCTGTACTTGTAATAGAGTGGCATAGAGCTATGTACACATTGTATCAGTGCCACGGCTTTGATATTTTACTGTAGTTATATAAGACGTAACCACTGAAAGAAAGTGGGTAAAGGACACATGGTGACTCTCTGCACCTTTCACAACTCCCTGTGAATTTATAATCATTCAAAATAAAAAGTTAAAAAATAATGTGGATTAACTGATGGACAGACTGATAGATATTTGATAAAGAAAATATATCGAGATGTTAGCAATTGTAAGGTGGCTGCAAGTTATAATAAATGCTGTGAAGGGAACAAAGACAGAGAATAACAGGGGAATTCAATGCAGACTCCTTTGAAGAAGTGACTTCAAGGTAAAAAGAGAGCTAGTCCTGCTCATTTTAGATTGTGGGACCAGCACGTTCAAATAGGGGAATAATTAATTGTTTCCAACGAAAGTAAGAATACAAACATGGTTGGAACTTAGTGAGTGAAGGGTAGATTGGAAAAATAAACAGATGCCTGATAATATAGGGCAATTGTCAGCAAACTTTTCCTGTAAAGAGCCAAATAGTAAATATTTCAGTCTTAGTGAAGACCTAGGGTCTCTGTTGCAACTACTCAATCAACGTATATAGTGGAAGGCAGTCCTAGACAATATATACATAAGTAAGCAGAGCTGTGTTCCAATAAAATTTTATTTACAAAATGAGACAGCAAGCTAGATTTGTCCAGGGGACTGTAGTTTGATGACTTCTGATGTAGAGCTGTAAAGTTAGACATTTGAATTTTATTTTGATGCCAAAGAGAACTAATCGAGTGGTTTCAAGCAGGAGAATTAAGGTCACCTTTGCTACTTTGTGAAAAATAGAAGGTGGGGATGCAAAATATCAAATAGTAATTTAAGTGAGGATGAAAGGTGATTAAAGGAAATTCATTTGAAAAAGTTTTAGAAAATTTCCATATTTTTCTGAAATGCCCACACATTTCCTATGAATGCTGTGTGTACCCTAACACAGGTGCAACATAATAACCCGTCAGATGCAGTAGTATACAGGCAGACCTCAGAGATATTGTGGGTTCAGTTCCAGACCACCACAATTAAGTGAATATCACAATAAAGCAAGTCTGACAAGTTTTTGGTTTCCCAGTGCATGTAACACTTATGTTTACACTGTACCATAGTGTTAATAAGTGTTCAGTAGCATTATGTATAAAAATAATGTATATACCTTAAATAAAATAAAGAAATACTTTATGGCTAAAAAATGCTAACCATCATCTGAGCCTTCAGTGAGTCATAATCTTTCGGCTGGTGGAGAGTTTTAAATACGAAAGAATTACCAAAATGTGACACAGAGACTAACAGTGAACAAATGATGTTGGAAAAAATGGCACCAATAGACTTATTCGACTCAGGGTTGCCACTAACCTTCAGTTTGTAAAACAAAACAAAACAAAACAAACCACAATACCTGAGAAGTACAATAAAACAAGGTCTGCCTGTAGTGGTAATGTGGATGGTGTCTGAAGTAAAACTACCTGTATTCAAAGCGTGGAGCCAGGTACCACCTGTGTCACTACACAGTTCATTGGCCTCTCTGTACCAATTTGTATTATTGAAAAAGTCCAGAAAGTGTCTTTTTCCTTTGTCGTTGTAATACATTTTTGAATATGATAACCCTAGAAGCAGGACTTCTGTCAGATATTTGTGTAACTTACATGTTTTTCTTGCCATTTAACAAAATGTTGGCTTTTGGCTTTCCATGACTATGCTTCACTATCTGTGTGTACTCGATCTCTGATATTTTCCTCTTTCACATTTTCTATAATTTTTCTAGGTCAATGACTATTTTTACAGTCTGAAAAAGCTCTGTGGGAATACATTGAATCTGTGGATGGTTAAAAAAATAATTTCAACACAGAACATACAATTTAAAGAATGATTAGCTAATTGAGTTTCTTTTAGGATCACATAGAAATATATACCTAATATAGAAAAATTTTTATATGTTTATTACTAGAACCCCAAATGTATAATAAACCATTCTTTCATTATATTAGGTACAGTAGATTGGCTTTAGACCTGTCCTATTTCTTTCTGATTTGCCTTTCTTGCTACAGATTCTTGAAAGGTAGAATCTGCATCTCCCAGCCGCTCTCTCGGCTACGGTCTGAATATGATCAGGTCCTTTCAAACAAAGCACTCCCATGAGATTTTATTTGTAACTGAGTACAGTGGGAATATCCATTTGTTTGGGTCATATGATTTGACTCCGGAGCCAACAGCATCATTAGAAGCTTTGTGATCCTTAGGTAACAGCTTAGGTAGCCTGTTCCTGGAGCCACAAGTTGAAGTGGAAGTATTTGATTCTCCAGGTTCCTCATCGTGGTAGAATTTCCACTCTCCATGGGGATCACTTTAGTCCCAGTGTTGTGGGAATCATTTCCATACTCTCAGCATATAGCCTGCTCTTCTATTCCTTCTACTTATTTTGTAAATATTCCATTGGCTGGATCTTAAGTGCTTTTCTGAATAAAATACCTGCAGTATCTGTCATCTGAAAGCAAACTTTGGTTGATATAGTATTTAATACAGATGTGGTTACAGATAAGAGCTCCTCAAGGATGGGGATTTGGAGTTGGTTAGCTGGCCTGGTTGGGTCATGGCATGTGCAACTTACTGCTCACCAGGTCCTGTCAACATGGTATCACATAGTAGATTGATATGATGCCTTAGTGAGACATTTCTGTGCCATAGGGTGGGAGGTAAGCCCTATGAAAATTAAGGGGCATGCCACTTTTGTGAGATTTCTTGCATCTAGGGGGCTAGGTCATATTGGAATTCCTGCCACAGAGAGAAAAATAAATTGCTGAACCTCACACATTCTACCTCTAAGAAAGAAGTATAGCACTTGGTGGATTTGGAGGAGACATTTTGTGTCAGCTTTACAGCTGTCATCTTTGAGAAAAGTACAGACTAAGGAAGGTTATCTAACTGACCTAGGCTGCAGTTCAAATAGGTCTGCCCTTTAGCCTTTATGGTATATCAGAACACAGGCCTAGATAAGAAAACACATTTTATGTGTAAGATTGATTGGGCTATGAATGCCCAGATAGCTGGTAAAACATTATTTCTAGGTGTATCTGTGAGGATGTTTCCAGAAGAGATTAGCATTTGAATTGGTAGACTGAGTTAAAAAATAAATCACCTTTTTCAATGTGTGTAAATAGCTGCAGGAGATCCATGGTCAATACAAATGATGGAGGAAAATTGAAAAGAGTGTTAAGAGAAAGTTTAACAGGGTGTGAAACCATTAAGGATAGTGTGAGCTTGCAGGGCCTGGTTCTTCCGGAGTCAGGTCGCTTGGGAATGCCG
>NW_006781329.1:2449766-2528893 GCF_000442215.2 Lipotes vexillifer
TGCCGACCACAGCAAGGAGTAAACTCAGTCCAAGGCTGTATGTAATCTGAATCAGCATCCAATATACAGTGTTCTTTCTCCAGTAGCCCAGATTCATGGGTCCAGGAATTAAGGGGTGGAAATAAGAGTGGCCCCACTCACTATTACCGCTAGTGATCCACTAGCACAATTTTTGCTCTCTGTTGCCTCAAATTTATGGTTTGTTGGCTCAGAAGTCTTAGTGCTGAGAGAGTTCTTCCACCCGGAGACACAGCAATGATTCCATTGAACTGAAAATTAAGACTGCCACCCAGCCACTTTGGGCTTCTCATGCCTCCGAATCAGTAGACTGAGTAAAGAAGTGCACTGTCACTAATGCGGGTGGGTATCATCCAATCCACTGAGGGCCTGAATGAAACAAAAAGATAAAGAAAAACACTCTCTCTGTTCGAGCTGAGCCATCCATCTTCTCCTGCTCTTGGACGTCAGACATCAGCGTTTCTGGGTCTAGGGCTTTTGGACTCAGACTGGGACTTAAATCATCAGCCTCCTGATTCTCAGTCCTTCAGACTCAGACTAAATTACACCACTGATTTTCCTGGTCTCTAGCTTGCAGACAGCAGATTGTGGGACTTCCATAATTGCGTGAACCAATTCCTATAATAAATCTTCTCTTATAATAAATCTTCTCTTATCTGTATCTATATCATCTATATCTATGTGATCTATATCTATCCCCTATTGGTTCTGTTTCTCGAGGGAACTCTTACTGATGCACTCTCCTGGAGCATGTATCCAATTCCATACTATAGTTGTTATATCTCGTTGGCTTCGCGTCTAATCCCAGTTACCAAGGTGCCAGGAATCTTCCACAACATTTAGTACTAAGACTACAGTGACCAATCAGTCCTGCTGCTCAGTACTGTCCTGGTTTTGTCTGGCATCCTGGTAAGTCCCTCAGTCTTGAGAATACTGGGATAGTCTCTCTACTTCACACACATTAGACGCCTAAAAGAGGTCTAGGAAATGTGTGTTAAATATATTGCTTCAAACATGTTTGAACATAAAACTGGTAATGCAGCACCATTGTGTTTTTTTAAGCATATAGATTAATACATTTTATTCTTCCTCCTACGCCAGCATAGCAACACAAATAATTACCCCAAACATGCCAGAAGTCTACCCACAGAAATTCCCTATATTTACATAGAAGACAAGATGATTTAACCATATGCAACAAATACTCCTTCTTTCCCCCAAAGCATTTCTTGCAGAATCTAACTTTATTGCAAACACACTTTATTTTTATTAACATGGACCTTATCTAGATTCTGAAACACAAGCTGGATAAAAAGTGCACTTAGAATTTTTCTATTTTCAAATTAAAAATAAGTTCCCCTAAGATAGTTTTGTCAATTGCTTCTTATAAGAAATAGGACACTAAAGACTGTAGTTTTCTTTTTTTTTTTTAATTTGTATGTCAGAGGTTTTTTCTAATTATAAAAATAAGCTCGTTACTCTGTTTGGTCTAGTGAATTATCCAGATATCTTACTTTCAAATATTGTACAATCTTATGTTCAATTTTGAGCTAGTATTGCTGTAGATTTTACAACAGATCTCACAAAAACATGCATTGATAAACAGTACTGGGGGGCTTTCCTGGTGGCGCAGTGGTTGAGAGTCCGCCTGCCGATGCAGGGGACACGGGTTCGTGCCCCGGTCCAGGAGGATCCTACATGCTGCAGAGCAGCTGGGCCCGTGAGCCATGGCCGATGAGCCTGCGCGTCCGGAGCCTGTGCTCCGCAGCGGGAGAGGCCACAACAGTGAGAGGCCCGCATACCGCAAAAAAAAAAAAACAAACAAAAAACACAGTACTGGGGTTTCCATTCATATGTCACAAGCCATTTGTTTTTTAGTTGCCTGGTTTTATCACTTTTTAATGATTTGTCACGTGTCCTAAAAGACCATGAAATTAATCTTATGTAGGTTCACTAAATTAGCCTGTAAATAATGTAACAAATCATTAAATTGAAAAGCAAACTCAGAGCATTTAAAAATAAATCTATCATATTACATTAAAAACCCTAAAGTGTGAATGGCAGCAAACAAAGTGCAGCAAGAATGGAAGCCATTTCCCATTTTAGAAAGGGAAAATAATAAGCACGAAGTACGTGGACTCCCTGAGATTGAGCAGGGGAAATTTTATTGTTTAAGGCTCAAGCCTTAACTTTGGCTTAGAGAATAAGGGATTTTAATTGTTGCATGGGGAAAGCAAGGGCTCACTGATGTCTCCCAGTCTTAGACCGTACTCCATCTAACTTCATTCTTGTCCCAAGTTCTGAGAGGCAATTCTCATTGGTATTTTGTTTGAATGGTGATATATGTGTGTATGTATGTTCTACTCCATTGATGCACTTTTTCCCAAGACACCGTAATTTCTTTGTGGAAAATTTTGTGTACAACTAAATATTTACTTGACCAGTAATCTTTGTTTAGGCCAGGGTTTCTCAACCTTGGCAACTAGTGACATTTTGGGTGAGATAATTCGTTGCTGTGAGGGCTGTCCTGTGCACTGTAGGATATTTAGCAGCATCTCTAGCCTCTACCCACTAGATTCTATTAGTACTTTATAATAGTGACAACCAAAAAATCTCCAACATTGCCATGTTTTTGAGCGAGGGGGGAGGGAGTGGCAAAATCATACCTGGTTCAGCACCACTGGGTTATAACACTTGCAACGTTATATTTTTGAAAATACAGTTGACCCTTAAACAGTGTGGGCATTAGGGGTGCTGACCCTCTGCTCGTAGTTGAAAATGCATGAATAACTGTACAGTCAGCTCTCCCTTCTGGACTGTGATTCTGCATCTTCAGATTCAACCAATCGCAGATCGTGTAATACTGTAGTACATAATTAGTGGAAAAAACCCACATATAAGTAGACCCTTGCAGTTCAAACTCCTGTTGTTCAAGGGTCAACTGTATATGCTATAATTGGATTGATTTACTTTTCTCTGTGTTTAAAAAAATATTACAGAGTTACCTGTGGAAATCTGTCATAAATACAACAACATCATCCTTTCAAATTATTTAGAAATGTTAGAAGTGGTCCTCATACAATTTTGATTATTGATCTAGTATCTAGTTTTTATGGTCCAGTTGGTAAAATACAGTATTCAGATGCTATGGACTACAAGAGAGTAATTATTTAGTGTTTACCCTAACTAGGACAGTCTTTCTAGCATGAATATATTTTGTACCATTAAAGGCAAAACTGTGTGGATTTCCCACAAATCCCTGAATTCCTTAGACTCTGTTGTGAAGTGATCATCTATGAGTTTGTCTAGATACTTAATGATGTATTCTAAATTGTTTTCAACTTATTTTAAGGATTCCACTTTTTCCTGTTTGCAACATATTATAAACTTTTAAGACAAAGTTTATTTTTCCGTCTAGTTGCTTTCCACAGTCTGTTTCAAAACCATAAATTTTACCATTCAAAAGTTGCGATGGCCTGACTTATTACTGAAATTTGAACTGATTTTTAAAACAATCTGAGCATACGGAGCTGAAAGAAAAGATCATGGTTTCATCCACACCTCCCTCTAAATGTTTAATGTTACATTTATTCATATTTAAAGTGCTATCTGTATGTATTGTGGAAAAGGAAGTGGAAATCAAATGTTAGTTTCTTGGTGTAATATCTTCATAATCTCTTGGATGACAAGATAGGTCTGAAAAGAAAGAGAGTTGCAAATTGGATAACTCCTTTACAATACTCTACAAAGGTTTCATTTTGTCCTTATTCTGATCTCAAGAAACAAGGCATCAATAATCTCTGTGTCATCTCTGAATATAAATAAAATGAGAAAAAAAATTCTGTACCTAAGAAGTAATCTCAGTTATGGGAATAACTTATTTGACTTTCCTTTTTAAAGATGTAATGAGGCTGGGCTTGGTCTTTTGAGAACTCGAGTAATACAGTATATACAGTGAAGTTTTTATAATTTCCATGATATTCAGTATCTTGACTCACGTAATTAAACCAACGATTTGTTATCTTACAAAAGTTACCTTCATGTATTCACGTTTAAAACCATTGTTTTAAATCAGATTCATGTAATTATAAAAAAGAATTGGTTAACTACCCTATAGGTTGTTAAAGTAAACATGCCTAAATCAAACATTGACACTAACTGACACAATTTTATTGACTGAAAAAGCACTAAGATTTACAGTGCTTTGAAATATATTACTAATTACCTGTCGTATCAGGGTGACTGGGAAACATTCACATATTCAAAACTGGTTGCAAAAAAACCAGTCCACAATAAACCTATAAATTTTCTCAATGAGAAAAAATATATATATACATATGTATAAATATGTAATGTATAAATACATATAATGTGTGTACATATAAAATGCGTATATATTTATATGTAATTATATAGTTATATATCATGTATATACATACATAAATGTGTGTATCTATTGTTCTGTATCTCTCTACATTCTATATCATTGATGTGACATATCATTGACGTGGAGGGTAGGGGAGAGTGGTCCACAAGAGTAGAGATTCTCGTATAGCATTCATTAATCAAGAGTTTTCTTTACTTTGGTTAACTTTGGTTTTAGAGATCCTCAGAGTAAAAGTTCCGTTGATCATTATAACTTGAAGAAGCACTGCATGAAATATATATGTCTATCTATCTATCTACCTAAATATCTATATCCATGTATCCTTTCCTTTCCCCTTTAATTGACAACTTTTAGTATCTTAGAAAACTTGTTTTGCAGAGCAAACTGGGGGAAATTGATTACTTCTATCCTTGTTAGATTAGAATATCATAATATTTTCTATTAGTTTGTATGGATTAAGATAGTCTTGAATTTGGAATCAAAATACCTGGATTTTAGTTCTCTATTTTCAACACGATTGACTTTCTGAGACTCGTAGTTTTTTGTAAGGATGTCTAGGGAATGAGATACTATTTGTGAAAACCCTTTATAATCTTAACTGTGCTTTACTGGTGTTGATTCTTTTTATTAGCTATTATCAAGCTCAGTCTAAGAACCTCTAAAATGTTACCTACATCACTCAGATTTCTTAAACGATATAATGACACATTCCTTAATTCCCTTCTGTTAATGCTTTGGCTTCCCTCTTGCAAAATAGCAAGAAATGGTTAAATGTTCCAATTACTAAGAGGTTGAACACTTCTACAAACAACAGTCAGAATAGGGAAAAAAGAAAATTAACGGTTTTCGGCTAATGACTCATATTAGGCCTCTTTGGTGGTCTAAAGCAGTGGATTACATCTTTTATCATTTCTTCCATCTGCCTGTCACAGGACTACTGGGGTGATTGCTAGTTTTGTTGTTAAAAATGTCACCCCCATTTTTTCAGAATCTTTAAAAGTAAACACAGGAAAAGTGGTATATACCTGTCATTTAGATCAAATAAAACAAAGGTTGATGGAAACACATTTCTTGTTTGAAGAGGCTTCCCTGCTGATTTTGTTTTGTTTTTGTTCCTAATGGACTGAAATTTAGATAAAATCTGACCCTGGAAATAAAGGCAGCCATTATGACAAAATAAAATTATATACTTTGGAGGAGAAATTGAATTAGAATGCTGACTTTCTTTGGTTAAATTCTTTTACGTAAGGAAATGAGCAAGAGAGAGAAAACTGTTGGATAAAGTGAGCTTTTTAAAAATCAATAATTGCTTCTAATTTACTTTTTAAAACTTTATTCCAGCCTTCATAGAGTATCATGAATTCTACTGAAATTTGTATATTTCCTTTACACAAGAGTTTAACTAAAACCAAGAGGGCAAACTGATTTGCATTTTGGTAGTTCTTTTTAGCAAAGAGAATTCTCAAAAGAAACAGTATTTTGATTTCTTAAGTCTAACCATTCTTTAAAAACTGGAGTCAGCCTCCCACTAGCTAGCTATTTTACATTCGGTAGTGTACATATGTCCACGCCACTAGCACAGGGAGATCAGATTGGTTCTTTGTGTCCACCTAGAGCAGTGGGATAGGGAGGGTGGGAGGGAGACACAAGAGGGAGGAGATATGGGGATATATGTATATGTATAGCTGAGTCACTTTGTTATAAAGCAGAAACTAACACACCATTGTAAAGCAATTATACTCCAATAAAGATGTTAATAAATAAATATTTTTTAAAACCCCAAAAAACTGGAGTCATTAAAAGATCAAACAGCATTGGCAAAAAACAGACTTGAAAAATGAAGAAAATAATACAGCTTTTATAAGATCACATTTGATTTCAACTAAAATTCATCTGAGAGGACAAAAAAATACTCTCTGACATTCATATAATTTCAGAAAGAGTTTTCCTTAAAAGTTTGATGCTGAGTCTCTCAGAATCATTGCCTCCTCTTCTTAGTCTGCTTGTTTTGACAAAATTTATTTTAATTTTAGTCATGTTCAGAAGAATAGCTCTGAATTGACAAAATTTAATACAGTGAGACAATTTTTATATTAAAACACTTTACATTTAATACATTTTGAAAAAAATCAAAGTGTATGCCTGCACTTTGAATAGGTATGTTTGTCCCTTAGAAAATAAATGTATGATAGTTGTCATGGAGAATATAGGAATAATAAAGTCATGGAGTTCTGTAGTTATTGGAGAGCGTAAAAGAATGTCTCGTCAAAAGCCTTCCTTTTTTGAATAAATAACTAATATTTGGCCACAATAAATTATTTATCTAAGGCTACCTTTATAATTTTGACACAGATTAGAATAGAATCAACAGCATGTAGTGGAAAGAAACAGTCTTTGTAGTAGGACAGGTCTGAAAACTAAGCCCATCTCCTCTATTTATTAGCTATGCCAATTTGGACACAATGCTCACCTCCTCGGAGTCTCAGCCTCCTTTTACAGTACAATAGTCCCCACCTTATGTGCAGGGGATACCTTTCAAGACCCCCAGTGGAAGCCTGAAACTTTGGATAGTACCAAACCATATATATACTAGGTTTTTTCCTGTTCATGCATACCTAAGGTAAAGTTTAATTCATAAATTAGGCACAATAAGAGTTTAACAACAATAGCTAATAATAAAATAGAACAATTATAACAATGCACTGCAATAAAAGTTATGTGAACGTTGTCTCTCTCTCTCTCTCTCTCTCAAAATACCTTGTACCAATTTAATGCCTTTTCCATCTTAACTAAGCACTTATGATGCACTGTGGCCATAACTTTTGCGGTTTGAGGTACAATAGCAAAACTAGCAAAATTTCTTTTTCCCTTCTTCACAATTTCACAGATAGGAGATTTGTTCTTACCAAGGATTTTAGCCACCTCACCATACAGTTTTTTTTTTTCTTATTAGGTCGAGAACTTTCACTTTTTCACTTAGAGGAAGCATTTTATGGCTTTTCTTTGGCATATCCGAATTGCTGGATCTCTATTCTTGTGCTTTCCGGCCAGTATTAAGTAAAATAAGGGTGACTTGAACACAGGCACTGCGATACCTCAACAGTGGATCTGAAAACTGAGAAGGCTACTAAGTGACTAGTGTGCAGGAAACACTGGCCAAAAAGGTAATTCATGTCCAGGGCGAGAAGGAGTGGGATGGTATGAGATTTCATCACACTACTCAGAATGGCATACAATTTAAAATTTATGAATTTTTTATTTCTGAAATTTTCCATTCAATATTTTTGGATCACAGTTGACCATGGGTACCTCAAACTGTGGAAAGTGATATAATGGATAAAGGGGGACTACTGTATTTTCCCATGAGTTTGTGTTGAGGATTTGATGAGATAATGTTTTAAAAATTACCTGGAGTGTGTTAGATGTTCAATGGAGTCATTAAACAAATATTCATGGAGTAAATAAAATGGATCAGGCTTTGTTCTAGGTGGTGAGGGTGTTGCAAGAAAAAAGTATTAATTTTGCTTTTATTCTTATGGAACTTCTTGTCATTTGGATGATCCAAGACAAAACAATAAAAATAGAAAGACAATTTGAGAACCAGAAAAGTACTGGGAATACTATGGAACTGGATGTAGTGATAGTAAGAATATAGGGGCAGGGAGGCTACTTTCCATGTGGTGGTCAGGAAGATGTCTCTCAGTGGAGATTCATGCATGGGATGCAAATGGTAAAAAGTATTAATTGAATTTGAGTTGAGCATGGATTGGAATAAGGTACAATGGTAGCCATTAGTATTTTCATAGACTTTAGATCTATACATTCCCAGAACAGTGTTGTCTCTCATTCCATTATGCCCTTATAAAAGAGTACTAATGGAAGTATTTGTCCATTCAATACTTGTTTCAGATTTGTTTTTTTTCTTTTGAGATAAATCAGGCAGTGAAATTAGAAAAATAGCATTCTGATGACTTGTAAATTCACTTATATTTAATTACTATAGTTAGATGAATAAGATTTGATGTTGTGGGTAGTAAAGTACTTTTGAGTCCTCATCTGAAAAGACATATCCTCTAGGAGGGTGGATTACAAAATATATTAAATAAAGTCACTACAAAAAGGTATTTATATAATACACTGAGTATTTCAAAGGCAAGGAGTATTAAAACACCATTCAGTTTCTCCCTTTTTTATTTTCAATGATTTAATTGACACAGTGTATCTGTGACTTGCTTAGGCAAATCCAAAAACCACCTAAATGATATCTGAAGAGTCCAAAGTAAACTCCCACTGTGGAATTTAAGAGTGTTTAGAATCAGGTATTTTTGGACCCCAGCCCATATCATTTTGGGAGTTCATGCCCCCAACTCCTATATCCTAAGGGATCTAGTGATTCACATGATCTTTGGTATGTTTCCAAGGGTTGCATCTGGCCCTGCAGGAATCTTCAAATCCTTATTTTTGCATGGCAGAGAGAGAAGACTGCTAAATAGGGTTATCCTGCGCTGAGGAAATGGCTTGAGAAACAAGGAAACTGATTATACTCCATTGTTTCCTGCAGAGAGGAAGTTACACAATTCTGGGAGAACAGGCAATCTTTGTTCTACCACAGTGAAGGATTCAAAATTATGATTTGTTTTCTCCAAGGATTTTTGTTTACAAAATGCAGGAGAAAAAAGACAAACACTCCGAACTCCATGGAATATATTCCATCTGCTTTAGAGGAAGTAGAGAGCTGAATATACTTATAGTCTACAGGACTGAGTGTTTACTAACACAAGAAAAAAGTTTCCTCACCTCTGTGACCAGAGTTGTGTGATGATTTTAATCTATAGCTTATAAATTCCTTAGGATCCACAGAAAACACCACAGCTAATCCAATTAGCTAATGCCTGAAATGCTTTCCCTGCGAATTCCGCTGGTTTCGAAAGTACTTTCTGAAAACCCAATTTTTCATCTACTTGTGTATCAGTCAATTCTTGTGTGCATCTAAACTGGATATGCTCAGATTGCTTCAAAATGGACCATTTTTTCTCCCCACTCTGACTCACATGACCCATTCTTAGCGATTAGATTCCTAGGGCCAACATTCTAAAGGGCCACCCTTCTGTGTGTGCAGTTAACACATTTTCAAATGCCAATTGGCATATGTGCCTTCCTGTGGGGTAATTAGGCATATAAATATAGTAATTGCATGTGCAAATTTCCCAGCCCCCCAAAGTTGGGAGGTGTCAGAATTCTATCCCAGAGTCGTCTCTCAACATTTTGGGGGGAAATTCCCTTCATTTAAAGCCAAGACTCATGATGGGATTCCAACTAATGTTTATCTGTGACAACTTTTGTGACTTTTGTGTTTTTATATTTCAGAATTTTAAACGATGAATTCCAATTTAAAAATGTGTACTTTTCTCCATCCTCCACATTGAAAATCTTTCAGTATAAGCCACAGGGAGTGGGGACGTAGCTAAGTGGTAGTTGTACTCAGTGATCAGGATTTGTGTGAGGTGTGTGCTCTTAAGCTAAGAAATTGCTGTAGAAGCTAAGTAATTCTGCAGTGAGTGTCAAGAGACCAGAGTTCACATCTCAGCTCTGTCACTAACTGTATGACCTTGAACAAGACGCCCTAATCTCTCTGAGTTACAGTTTTCTTATTGTTATAGGGGGAGTTTTGTGGTTGTCTTGTTTTGTTTTACGTTATCTTGCAGTCCCCTTACACTTTAAAATATTCTATAGACTGCAAAAATAAAGGTCAAGTTTTTCAGTCATTTTTCTTTAAACACAGAGGGCTGAGATTTCTTGGTGGCATATCAGCATGTCTTCTAAGTGGCTGAGGTACTGAGGCTCTTCAAGTATTTCAAATGCTCTTTCATTCAAGCATCATCTCATAATCCCTGGATTCTATCCATTTTCTGTTCTGTTCTATCCATTTTCTGTTCATTTGGATTTTTTACCCATTTGGTTGTCCTAGAGAAGAACCTTCAATATAAGGTTTTGGTGAGTCAGTTGGTAACTGTGCTTGGGGGTCACGTACACACCTGTACCAGACAGGACCTTAAGAACTATTTAGTCCCAATTTGTTATTTCGCAGAAAGATAAATAAGGGCCCAATTAACTAGTTAATTTAATTATCTTTCTCTTTTATTGGTTGACTTGTTCTTATCTCAGAAGGCAACTACTTCTATGGCTCATATTTCTTTTAGTGGGTTTAAGTTTTTCCCAATGTTTATTTTTATTATTTCAGCATTAATACAGATTTTTAGTCATTTTGTCCTATTATGCCTCCTTCATCACCATTAGTTTCACAAAGTTAGTCCATCCTGGATCAGAGCTGCCTAAATATACTGTCTTTGCCAAGATTATAGCCTGTATCATAAATGTATGTGTAATATTAATGCAGAAACTGTTATTTTAATATACATAAATTTTTGTTGCTTTAAGCAGTCGTATCTCTCATGGTTAATAGTCCTTCCAAATTTACCATTGAAAAATACTTTTTTTTTTTTTTTTTTTTTTGCCGTACGCGGGCCTCTCACTGTTGTGGCCTCTCCCATTTTGGGGCCTCTCCTGTTGAGCACAGGCTCCGGACGCACAGGCTCAGCGGCCATGGCTCACGGACCCAGCCACTCCGCGGCATGTGGGAAATTCCTGGACCGGGACACGAACCCGTGTCCCCTGCATCAGCAGGCGGACTCTCAACCACTGCGCCACCCGGGAAGCCCCTGAAAAATACTTTTAAATTTTTACTTTTAAAAATATATTCAAGATATTAGACACCTCTACTTCGAACATTCAAGGAATATTAACATTAATGTCACTCTAGAGTTTTGTCCTTTGTCCTGATATAAAATGCTGCTATGATATATACTTACTGAATGTGGAAAACCCACACCAAAGTAGCTGTTTCTGTCATATTTGTTTAAAATGAATGCCATCTAATCCAAGGTGTTCTATTGCAAACCATCTCCAGCTAACTCTGGTGAATAAAGGGGTTTACTAGTGGGTAATCTGAAAGATACACATTGTGGAAATTGTTGCCAATACTCACAGCAGCATCCCCTCTTTGGGGTCACAAGGTCTTAACCTCTCTCTGCAAATCAGTTTCATTGTCCTTTTTCCCAAATATTTTTCTCTGCAGTCTCATAATCTCGATTTATATGAGAAATACTTTGTCATGATTTTACACAGAATGTCTTAGATGCTCAAGTCCTCCACTTTCTCCCTGTTTGATCATTGCAATTTCCTGCTTGCTTTCTCCACTTACATTACCCTGGACTCCTTGCTGATGATATTCCTGGAAAATGCCAGCCTGACTTTTATTGTTGGGAGTTCCTTCTGCCTGAAGCTCTTTCCATTATATATTTGCTTGGATAAAACTTTCTTATATCTTTCAAAGTCTTTGTTCTTATGTCATCTTGCCAGTTTAAAACAGTGACTCACCTCATCCCCACCCCAGCAATCATGTCACCCCTTATTCAGTTTGTATTTTCTTTGTTTCATAGGATTTATCACTTTCTCATGTATATTGCATCCTGTCTTATTTATTAAGTTTATGGTTTATTATCTGTATCTCCCCTAGATCATAAGCTCCTAAGGGTTGGATCTTTACCTCTTTTATATGCTGATGTGTCCCATTTGCTTCAAAGAGTGCCTAGCACATAGCAGGCTCTCAACAAACATTTGCTGAGTTAATGATTAAATGATGCCATCTCTCTGTTTAACTCCACAGGACCTTAGAAGTCCAGAACAGGACTGTCATCTCCATTTAAGTTATCAATTAAAAAAATACAATTCACTCTGCCTAGCCAGTAAAACTTTCTTTCCTTAAGTGTCCACTCGTGATCAAATCTGTTGAGGCCAAAATAACTGAATTCCCTAGCCCAGCTCCCATGCAGAAGGTACTGAGGGCAAGGACATATCCTCTGAGAAGCAGGCTGTGAGGAACTGAGGACTGCCCTCCTGCTGCCATTCCTCTTATGTCAAATATCTGTTATATTAATATACTTTTACAAAAAAAAGATCATATGTGACCTAAGATATTAAGACAGGGATGAAGATTCATCCAATGAGTGCTTTATTTTAATGATAGAGCCAAAATAGATAGTCTATGAAAGAACCTGAAATGATTTAGTTGCAGTAATATGTCTATTATATTGAATTCATTCCTAAAAATGTTCTAAACATCTTCAAAGAATATTCACTTGGAAATAGAGAACTCTAGGTTCTAACCTTTGTTTCACCCCATTGAGTGACATTGTACAAGTCCTCCTGTCACTTTGCTGGCTTTCAGTTCTTCATATGTAAAATGTGAGTGTTAGACTAGGTGATGTTATCATTCTACATATGAGTCTATGATTTATACCATTCCTACAAAAGGAGAATATAATTGGTTCAGGCAATTTTATGACCTATAATTTGTTACATATCTATTTCCAAAATGAGAGTTGTCATCCATCGTCACCATTTTATTATATGATAAAATAAAGTATAGCAATGGTACCACTTGGATAACTGGTCAAATACTAATTTCAGTGGTGATATCCATACTGTTCTGATACTTATGCAGTTGGCTTTGATAAAGTTGACATTGACCACAATTAACTGAACAAATGCATATAGAGTGAAATGGAAAAGGATATAAGCATAGAAAAAAGAGATACATATATTCTTAATTTTTCTTTAATGATATTTCATCCAACATGGCTTCTTAATATAAATATCAATGAATATATATTGCTTCTCCAGCTAGATTATAATATTTCTTAGACTTCTGACTTTATGACGTCTCCCTCAAGTGTGTCATTTACTGAAGATATTAATAAGATTAATGATGGAATAATATTCCATGAATTAATCATAACTCCCCATGTGTTTTTGCTACTCCCGGATCCTTAATTGTTGTTAAAAATATTATTTGTGTATATCTTTGACATTCTTTGATTCAGTCTTCCAGTGAATATTTATTAAGGCCTAAGCGCTAAACATTGGGAAGCTACATGAATAACACAAAATTCTTACCTTCAGAGAATTTGCTTTCCAGTAGATAGGTCTGAATGGTAAACAAATATCAACTCTAGACGTACCTAAACAAATTTCTAGGAACAGTAAAGAGGGGAGTGGATGATTAAACTTTTCCTTAACCATATGCCAAACATAGGAGATGATGCTTTCTCAGAGTCAACCATATAGATCAAAGAAGCAAGGACTGGCTGGCTAATCAAGGCAGAGGGAAGGGTTGTTTGGAGGTGATGACAGGAAGCAGGCTCAGTGCTCAGCGTTTCAATGCATGGAGTTTATATGTGTGCATGACAAGATTGTGCGAAAGGGTGGGAAGCACGCACTGACGAGAGAGGCGTTAGCAGAGGGCTTACAATGATTTTGCAGAAGGGAAATTGTAATCAGTGGATTCCCTTCTTCAGATTTACAGTTTTTAAATATCACTTCTTCAGGGTGTTAAGAGCACCCACTTAGAGCACTCACCCACCAGTTAAGGACACTGATGAACCCAAGCTTTGTTCACTGAAATGCTAGCTGAAACCAGTGTGCTTTTTGTTAAACACCAGAGAATGCAAAAGTTCTGAATAATCCCATCTCCATCACCCTGCCATCCCTATGCATTCACATGTTATGCATAACTATTTAAATTGATTGTGTTAGATGGTCTCTGTTTCTTAAGACTAATAAATCATTATCACTGTAATTATTAATAGATTTTAGTAACTATTTATAAAGCTTTAAAGTATATAAGGTATATCATTTTCATCACGATGCCTATTATGTCTCATAATATGAAAAAAGCCTTAAAAACCTTTCTATTATTTTTTTTATTGAAGTCTAGTGGATTTACCATGCTGTGCCAATCTCTGCTGTGCAGCAAAGTGACTGAGTTTTACACATATTTATACATTCTTTTTTTAATATTCTTTTCCATTATGGTTTATCCCAGGAGATTGGATATAGTTCACTGTGCTGTACAATAGGACCTTGTTGTTTAACCATTCTAAATGTAATAGTTTGCATCTGCCAACCCCAGATTTGCAGTCCGTCACTCTGCCTCCCCCACTTCCCCTTGGCAACCACAAATCTGATCTCTATGTCTGTGAGTCTGTTTCCGAAAAACCTTTCTATTATCTTATACTAGAATTCCCACTCTTGATTCTCTCTTACCGATGGTGTCAATAACAGAGTGATTACCTCTTACTTTATGTGATTCAAGTTGCAGAGCAAAAGTGAAAAAGAGGCAGACCTACCACTCACCTGAAAAAGCTCCAAAGGAGTTCTGGCTACCACTCAGGAGAAGGTAGGGGAAATACCTTAGCTGCACACTCTAGTAAATTCAAAATCCAACAAATTTTCTTCTTCTTCACCATTCTGGTTATTTCCTTCGTGTGGCTACTAAAAAGCAGGCTAGCTTTAAAATTTAAGA
This sequence comes from Lipotes vexillifer, assembly GCF_000442215.2. Taxonomy (NCBI): domain Eukaryota; kingdom Metazoa; phylum Chordata; class Mammalia; order Artiodactyla; family Lipotidae; genus Lipotes; species Lipotes vexillifer. The sequence continues at coordinate 2,464,595 of NW_006781329.1, forward strand.
GGTATTTTGTGAAACTTCCCGCAGGTGACTGTAACGTGTATCTAAAAATGAGACCAATCCCTGTGCCAGTTCAATGGGTCTCTGTCTCTCAACCTGAATAAAACTTCTAGCCCCCTTAAAAAGCAAACATGCAAGGAAAAATCAGGTACATTTCACACGACATTTTTTTTTGGCTCAGTGACATTCGGTAATTGCTGGTGATGATAACGATGATGATGTTCTTGATGATGGTGATAGTGATGATGGCAATTATGACGAAGATGATATTGCCATTGTAATGGCAAAAGTTGACCTTTCTACTTCATTTTGGGCATATATCTTTTTCAAAATACAATTTAGTGAGCCCCCATGAGCATGCTTAAACAATCATACAGCTAATTATGATAACCTTTCTTTTTGAACCATAATCGTAGCTGAAACAACATAGTGCTAAAATACCAGTTGAAAGCTTCCAACTTTTAAACCCAGCGTATATTATCTCAGGTTACTATTCTTGATGATTTCTTAATTTGCACCTACCGTAAATGGGGCACACAAAGTCAAGGTAATATTTCCCGCGAGACCAAATATTTCCCACTGAGTGCGTTTTCCACACAGAGTTATGTGTGTTATGCCTGTGTGTGCACTTGCATGCTGGTTTTAGTTTGGTAATTCTTTTTACATCTTTATTTCCCTCCTGTTGATTCCCTCTACTTATTGGAATCAAACCCTCTTAACAGACATGGGACCTCCCACGGAGCCTGGAGTGGTTTGACAAAAATAAAATCCCAGCTTGTTGTTCAACAGGGCTTTGCCAAGCCAACACAGCTCTAATTGCATCTTTCCACTGGTTTACCCCAACCACTCCCCTCCCCACACTGCCTCTCCCTTCTTCCCAATAGTCTTTTGTGTGTACTGAAAAAATATTATAATGAGTACTGTATGTTTACAGTGAGTTTCAGTGGATTTGGTAGCCAAAAATATGTAGATTTTTTTATTAGCAGTAGCTCTCCAATGGAGATAATATTTATAGAATGAGCTTGCTTGTTTGTACTTTCAAAGATAAATAAAATGAATAATATCCAAACATGATAATCAACAAGTCAGTTTCCAAGTACACTGGCATTTAGCATGAATGCTTGTTACATACTTATTCCGTAAAGAGTAAAGGCTAGGCATTAGTACCAACTCCCTGGGGAATGGTATTTTCAGCATTATTTCAATATGAACAATTTTCTTTTGTTTATAGCAGGTATAATAAAACCATAGGAGGAAAATGAAGAATTACAAATGCATGTAAAGTTTTTATCAAATCCTTCTGGCGTGAGAATAGTTTTGTATGTTTTTTGTTTCCTGTCATTTAATCCTCTGAGTAATAGAATATATTTGAAGGTGAATTCTTTAGCATTTCTCTTATCTTCTGCATTCTCCAGAAGCTTTGAGTATTTGTTCACTACTTAATCTGTTTTTGTTTCTTTCTTGAGAAGGACACATGATGTCTGCCCCCTCCTGATTTTTCAGATGCATACATACATGTGTGTTCAAATTCTCTAAGATAGAATGAGGATTTTAGGTTACTGATTTCCTAGGTCTTGAACTTTGATCAGAGTCAAGAACCCTGAGCTTCTGTGTGTGGCATGTGGAAAAGAGTTACTGCTCAAGAAGTCTGTCCTAGTTGAGGATCCAGACTCTACCACTTCTCAGCTGGATGACCTTCAGAATATCATAAGCCTTTATAAACTGCAATCTATGCATTTGTAAAATGGGAATATGCCACCTCTGATTGTAGTGAGGCTTGATGGAGATGATGTAAGTGGAGCAGCTTTCACATAGCAAGCTCTATATACACACTAGATCTCTCTACTCATCAACGCTTCATCCATGGTTGCTTGAAAGAGGTTGCACATGACCTTGTACTGATGATGTCAGTGTTATCATCACAGGTAATATTTAAGGTCTTTTGATGTTCTATCCCTAGGTAAGTTATTGTACAAAGTAGTTTGCCATGGTGTGCTGGTAAGTCTTTAACAAGAGGCTGTGGGGAAGGGGATGGAGGATGGGTGCTCTGTTTTGCAATGTTAGCTGATTTTTGTCATGTAAATACACCCACCTCAGTCAATTACAAGCTATTAATGTGACATCACTGAACACAGAGCTGGTAAGTGGTGCCTAGTAGCATATCATTTTACAGCATTTCCACCACACAGATAAAATACACTTAAATAATCTCAAGAATATAGATAATAGTGAAATGTAGTAAAATAATTAGGAATTGATGAATTGTATTTATTACTTTTGTTTTTAATATAATTTATTTAAGTAAATGTTTATGTAATCAGTTAGTTAATAATGGTGGTATCTAAAAATTGGCTTACAAAATTCCTGAAAATTTCAGTTTCTACTCTCACAAGCCAGCACAAGCAGAATTCACCGCACCTCTGCATATTTACCAGCAAGTTCCTAGTCCTTTGAGGTTAACTGTATGAGATAGAATTAAAGCTAAGCATCCCTCTAAGGAGAGAGTGCACTGATGCAAAAGCTAAGTAAATCATTTACGTGTGCAAACAGTTAAGGAAATGTAAGTGGCGTGGTGTTAAGTATTGAAAGTTTGTGTGTAGATACGAGGACCCCCGTGGGAAATCACCACCTCTCAACTAATTAGTTGAGGACAGATCCCACTGGCCAGAGTGCATCCCCAGTGAACTGGCCTTCTTGAGAAGACCCTTATGGAATATTCTGACCACCCTGCCCTGGAAGAATCCAAGGGCAGAGTGTATAGCCCACTTATTTAAATTGATCTGTCTCCAAGGGGTTATGTCTTAGGATAGTGGCTCTTGAAGATGGTATTTTAATTTGTTGTTTTAATGAATTTAATTTTTCTTGTTGTATATATCTCTGAAAGTTATTTTGCTTGTTATATCTGTTTGGCCTTAAAATTGTGCTTGCGTGTATATTTATCATGCAGGTTATACCTATTTATATATCAATAAAGGCAACCTAACTAAGCAAATTAATTTTTTTTAAATACATATCAACATGAATAAATCTTGTTTTGGTGTACAAGAAGTAAGTACTGATTAAGGGCATTTAAACAATTCCACTTCTCAGAGGATGGAGTGTTAGTTTTCATTATCTAATTCTTCTGAGACATTTTCCTGTACCATACTGGACACTCAAACCACCTGTCTTCCATGATGATGTTGCTTAATCCCTTAGAAAGGCAATGTATCTTTTTCTGGGTGTGAGTTTCACCTCCCAGGGTTTCAAAGTATGTCCAGGCCAAGATAATTGATGACCTTAGTACCACTGTTTGAGCTCTGCTGATTGCATGCTTAGACTTATTTCCTTGAGGCAGAAAACCTAATGACCCACCCCTTCTATCCTGAATCCAGTGGAGACTTAAAACTCTGTAAATCATAATAATAAAAAAATAGTTACAAAATGATTCTCTAAAAAAAGAAATATACATTTGCATATACCCATTTGCTGGACTGATAAACTGTGGCAGAGGAGATCACTTGAATAAGATTCTGAAGCTTGATTTTCATATTCTGCTCCAAATATTTGTACAACATTACTTTTTGCTCTGATTATGAGAGAATATATTCCCAAATTCTCTTTAATTTTAATTACTTGTTAATTGTTTCTCACATTCTTAACCTTGGTTTGGTTGGGTGGCAAGTCAGAATGCTTTTTTAATTCGGTTCTTATTTTCACTGTGAGACAAAAACAAACTGTTTTTCCTTTCTACATGTTCTGAATTTCTTTAAAGTACACAGAGCTCCCTTCAGTTAAATCTAAGAAAAAACATCTACACCAAATTTCCATTATTTTACTGAATCCTTCTGATCACAGCTGCAATGACTGTGTTTTTACTAGATTTTATTAGGTTAGAGATGGCAAACTATTTTATAGAATAGAAGGTATTTTATTTTTTAATCTCAAGGAATCTTTGAGATTACCTAGTACCTTGTTCTCAATATGTATGTGATAAAATTGAGACTCATGAGAGGTTCAACATTCCAGCCAAGATCACAAAACTTTTTAGTATAAAAATCTGAAATTGCACAAATCTCTTCATCACACCATCCTCCTTCACATTGCTCAAGCCTCCAATTTCTTCCCTTCACAGAATCGTCACAGGGACTGTTCCTTCTGACTGGAGTACTCCTTCCCCTGGCTGCTTCTCAGGCTCAAGTCCTATCTGGAGGAGTCTACTCCATTGTTCTACATCTCTGCCCCTTATAGTTTTCCTTGACAACACTAATCACAATATCTGATTGCTTTCCTTTGCATTTGCTTGCTTAGCTCTTTATTTTCTTACCATATCCACTCTAAGCTTCATGTCTGCTAGGCCAATGTCTGGTTAGTTCATAACCCCATATCCAGCTTCCCTCATAGTACAATAAATAATTGTTAAGTGAATGAAGGAATGAATAAATGAAAGAAAGGAAGGAAAGAGGAAGGAAGGGTGGGAGGGAGGATGGAAGGAGGGAAGGAAGGAAGGAAATCATAACTTTCATCAAATTACTGGTTAAGAATTTATTGGTTAGGGCTTCCCTGGTGGCGCAGTGGTTGAGAGTCTGCCTGCCAATGCAGGGGACATGGGTTCGTGCCCCGGTCCGGGAGGATCCCACGTGCCGCGGAGCGGCTGGGCCTGTGAGCCATGGCCGCTGAGCCTGTGCGTCTGGAGCCTGTGCTCCGCCACGGGAGAGGCCACAACAGTGAGCAGCCCGTGTACTGCAAAAAAAAAAAAAAGAATTTACTGGTTACATTCCTACATGGAAGTAGGGGATGTCTAGGGAGAGTTTGTTAAATGATTACTTTTAAACTGTTTGATTTCAGTCATATAATTGCCTACAATAAAGATGGTAATGCCTGGCAGATACAATGCCTCTTTCTCTTTCTCCACCAAGGGCAGACATTCCTAACCTATTAATAAGAGATTTTGTTCCCAAACGCAGACTTGAACCAGAGTCTGTCTCAAAACAGAACTCTAGGCAGTCATTCTAAATGGATCTATGAAGGCTATTTGACATTTTTGATCTATGTGATATTACTGAATAGTTTTGTTTGTTGACTTTATTTTTGTTTTCTGTCTTTTCATTTTTAGTAAGATGATCAACTATAATGTAGACAGAAAGATCTGGAGATTTTTACATCTGGATGTTTTTGATAATTGTCATTAAATGAAACGTATTGAATGAATAACCATGAGTTTTAGAGACATGCATATTCCTAATCACTTATTTATTCTGTTCATGTACACATTCTTCTATGGGTGGGAAGAAAGAAAACTCTAATGCAGGCAAGCGTAAATGAATTTTAGACGGTTCAAAATTATAGTAACCTGAATCTGTTTATAAAACACATTTGCACATGTGCAATTAGGCTGAATTATAAATCTATGGTACTTTGCTCTTTTATACCTCTGATTTCCTGAATAAGCAAAAATCTTGGGTATTTGTCCTGTGGTGCCTTACTTCCCCTTTTGACAGCGAGAAACCTCTGTAAGATTTGTGCTTCCTCTTCCCTCTTCCAAACCCCTAGTAGAATTCAAGGAAGTGTCCTAGAATCCAGCCTTCTGAGAGTAGTACTGCATTTGCCATACCACGCTTCCTACTAAAACAGTTTGGGGAGGTACTGCTGTCTTCCTGACAATTTGTTCTCTCTTTAAATAATACCATTCTGTCATATGATCCATCCCTAGAAGGTTATTTAATCTTTTTCTTTAGTTACCTATTTCTTTATTGTTTCTCACTGTTAAATGTATCATATGTACAAAAGAATATATATAGCATATCCCTGCAGCATAATATTTAGAATAAACATACAAATGAATAAATGAAAATAAATAAATGAGTTAATATGTACCCAGTACCCAGATGCATATACAGAAAATTACCAAGACTTGCGAAGAACTCTGTTTGTCCCTCTTCCATCCCAGTTACCATTATTCTGCATTTGTGTTAATCAGTACCCTGTGTCCATCATAATTTTGTTAAATATATGTGTGTTCAAACACAACAGAAATTGTTACTTTTTAATCAGCTTTACGAAGGTATAATTTACATATAATAGAAGCCTCTCAATTTATGTTTATACTTTGTTGAATTTTGATTTGTATATTCAATATGTCTCTATGTCAAGATGTAGAATTTATCCTTAACCATGAAAAGTTCCCCTGAGCCTCTTTGCCAATAATCCTCTGCCTCCACCATAGACCCCAGCAACCTTTATCAACTTTCTGTCATTTTAGTTTTGCTGTATCTAGAATATCATATGCATGGACTAATACAGTATATAGTCTTCCATGTCTGACTTCTTTTGTTTAACATAACACTAATGAGATTCATCCATTTGTGTTTATCGGTAGCTCATTTTTGAAAGTGTTCAGTAGTATTCCATTGTGTGAATATACTGTAATTCATTTTTCCATTTTCCATTCAGTTGACAGCCTCTTTGGTTGTTGCAGCTGTTTGGCTATCATGTATAAAGATGCTATGACCATTTGCATACTATTTTTTGTAGGGACGTATGTTTTTATTCCTCTTGGGTAAATACCTCGGAGTGGGTTTGATGAGTAGCTTGGTAAATATATGATTAACATTAAAAAAATTCAAACTGTAAAATTGTTTTCCAAAAGGACTATACCACTTTTCCTTCCCATCAACAATGTGAGTGTATCAATAACTCCAAATTCTTTCCAGCAGTCAGTATGGTCTTAGTAGTCTTTTTTCTTTTTTTTTAAAGACACCAATTGTACTCGAACATTTGTTACTTTTTTAAAATTTATTTATGGCCGTCTTGGGTCTTTGTTTCTGTGCGAGGGCTTTCTCTAGTTGTGGCAAGCAGGGGCCACTCTTCATTGTGGTGCACGGACCTCTCACTATCACGGCCTCTCTTGTTGTGGAGCACAGGCTCCAGACACGCAGGCTCAGTAGTTGTGGCTCACGGGCCTAGTTGCTCCGCGGCATGTGGGATCCTCCCAGACCAGGGCTCGAACCCGTGTCCCCTGCATTAGCAGGCAGATTCTCAACCACTGCGCCACCAGGGAAGCCCTTCTAAAACACATTTGCACATGTGCAATTAGGCTGAATTATAAATCTATGGTACTTTGCTCTTTTATACCTCTGATTTCCTGAATAAGCAAAAATCTTGGGTATTTGTCCTGTGGTGCCTTACTTCCCCTTTTGACAGCGAGAAACCTCTGTAAGATTTGTGCTTCCTCTTCCCTCTTCCAAACCCCTAGTAGAATTCAAGGAAGTGTCCTAGAATCCAGCCTTCTGAGAGTAGTACTGCATTTGCCATACCACGCTTCCTACTAAAACAGTTTGGGGAGGTACTGCTGTCTTCCTGACAATTTGTTCTCTCTTTAAATAATACCATTCTGTCATATGATCCATCCCTAGAAGGTTATTTAATCTTTTTCTTTAGTTACCTATTTCTTTATTGTTTCTCACTGTTAAATGTATCATATGTACAAAAGAATATATATAGCATATCCCTGCAGCATAATATTTAGAATAAACATACAAATGAATAAATGAAAATAAATAAATGAGTTAATATGTACCCAGTACCCAGATGCATATACAGAAAATTACCAAGACTTGCGAAGAACTCTGTTTGTCCCTCTTCCATCCCAGTTACCATTATTCTGCATTTGTGTTAATCAGTACCCTGTGTCCATCATAATTTTGTTAAATATATGTGTGTTCAAACACAACAGAAATTGTTACTTTTTAATCAGCTTTACGAAGGTATAATTTACATATAATAGAAGCCTCTCAATTTATGTTTATACTTTGTTGAATTTTGATTTGTATATTCAATATGTCTCTATGTCAAGATGTAGAATTTATCCTTAACCATGAAAAGTTCCCCTGAGCCTCTTTGCCAATAATCCTCTGCCTCCACCATAGACCCCAGCAACCTTTATCAACTTTCTGTCATTTTAGTTTTGCTGTATCTAGAATATCATATGCATGGACTAATACAGTATATAGTCTTCCATGTCTGACTTCTTTTGTTTAACATAACACTAATGAGATTCATCCATTTGTGTTTATCGGTAGCTCATTTTTGAAAGTGTTCAGTAGTATTCCATTGTGTGAATATACTGTAATTCATTTTTCCATTTTCCATTCAGTTGACAGCCTCTTTGGTTGTTGCAGCTGTTTGGCTATCATGTATAAAGATGCTATGACCATTTGCATACTATTTTTTGTAGGGACGTATGTTTTTATTCCTCTTGGGTAAATACCTCGGAGTGGGTTTGATGAGTAGCTTGGTAAATATATGATTAACATTAAAAAAATTCAAACTGTAAAATTGTTTTCCAAAAGGACTATACCACTTTTCCTTCCCATCAACAATGTGAGTGTATCAATAACTCCAAATTCTTTCCAGCAGTCAGTATGGTCTTAGTAGTCTTTTTTCTTTTTTTTTAAAGACACCAATTGTACTCGAACATTTGTTACTTTTTTAAAATTTATTTATGGCCGTCTTGGGTCTTTGTTTCTGTGCGAGGGCTTTCTCTAGTTGTGGCAAGCAGGGGCCACTCTTCATTGTGGTGCACGGACCTCTCACTATCACGGCCTCTCTTGTTGTGGAGCACAGGCTCCAGACACGCAGGCTCAGTAGTTGTGGCTCACGGGCCTAGTTGCTCCGCGGCATGTGGGATCCTCCCAGACCAGGGCTCGAACCCGTGTCCCCTGCATTAGCAGGCAGATTCTCAACCACTGCGCCACCAGGGAAGCCCTTCGTAGTCTTTTTTATTTTGACCATTCTAGTGACTTTGTGATGTTGTCTAATTGAGAATTTTATTTGCATTTTACCAACCTGAAATGATATTAAGCATATTTTATGATGTTTATGTACAATTTATATATCTGCTTTATAAATTTTAAATCTTTTGCACATTTTATTTTTAGTCATGTTGTTTGTCTTTTTATTACTGAGTTTTAAGAGTTCTGTATATATTCTGGAAAGAAGTCACTTATCAGATATGTGTTCTGCAAATATTTTCCCCCAGTCTTTTTCTTGCCTTTTCATGTTCTAAATAATACCTTTCAAAGAGTAGAATTTTTTACTTTTGAGAAAGTCCTATTTGATTTTTTTCTTTTATGGTTAATATTCTATATCTTATCTTAGAATTATTTGCTTTCTTTAAGGTCATAAGATATTCTTCCCTGTTTTCTTCCAGAAGTTATATAAGTTTAGCATTTTGGTTTAGATCTAAATATGATCCATTTTGAAGTAATTCTTTTACATGGATCAAAGTAAGTGTCAATATTTATTTCCTTTTTTATATGAATATTCATTCAGGTCTTCCATGCACCCTTAATTTTCCTTTTTCTTTGAATTTACTGTCATTTCTCCATTGAATTACCTGGCTTCTTTAGTTAGAAATCTATATCTAGACTCCCTCTTCTGCTTCAATGATTTATATGTTTATCTTTATACCAATACCACCTTAGCTTGATTATTGTAGCTTTATAGTAAATCTGTAAATCAAATACTCCAAATTTATTCTTCTTTCCTGAAATTGTTTTGACTGCTCTAGATTTTGCATTTTCATGCTAATTTTAGAATAAGCTTTTCAATTTCTACCAAAAGATACTATATGGACATGATTGGAGTCGTATTGAATCTAAGATTGATTTTTTTTATGCAATCATAAACTTTGTCATTTTAACCATTTTATGTGTACAGTGCAGTGACATTAAGTACATTCACGTTGTTGTGCAACCAGCACCACCATCCAGAACTTTTTCATCTTCCCAAACTGAAACTCTGTACCCATTTAACAATAACTCTCCATTCTTTCCACTTCCAGCCTTTGGCAGCCACCATTCTACTTTCTGTCTCTATAAATTTGACTATTCTAAGTACCTCATATAAGTGGATTTATGCAGTTTTTGTACTTTTGTGTCAGACTTATTTCACTTAGAATAATGCCTCAGGATTCATCCATGCTATAGAATATGTCAGAATTTCATTCTTTTCAAGGCAGAATAATATTCCATTGTATGTATAAATCACATTTTATTTATATATTCATCTGTTGATGAACTTTTGGGTTGTTTCCACCTTTAGACTATTATGAATAATGATACTATTAGCCTGGGTGTACAGATATTTGCTTGAGTTTTTGCTTTCAGTTCTTTTGGGTGTTTGCCCAGAAATTGCTGGATTGAATGGTAATTCTGCGTTTAACATTTTGAGGAACTGTCATGTTGCTTTACATAGTGACTACATCGTTTTACATTCCCACTAGCAATGCAGAAGGGCTGCAGTTTCTCCACATCCTTGCCATGCTTATTTCCTATTTTTCTCTTTTTTTAATAGCACAAAATATTTTTTTTCTTTTTCAGTAAAATTTTTATTTTAGATCAGTTTTAGATTAACAGAAACATTGCAAAGATAGTACAGAGTTTCCACAGGCCTCAAACTCAGTTTCCCCTAGTATTAACATCTTACTTTAGTACAGTACATTTGTTGTAATTAATAAACCACTATTGATATCTTGTACTTAATGACCTTTTTTTTTTTGTTTGTTATAGGATCCCATTTGGGATACCACATTACATTTAGTTTACATGGCTACTTAAGCTCCTTTTAGGTGTGACAATTTCTCAGGCTTTCCTAGTTTCTAATGGTCTTAACAATTTTGAGGAGTAATGGACAGGTATTATGTAGATGGTATCTCATTTGGGATAGGTCTGATATTTTTCTCATAATTAGACTAGGAATATATGGTTTGGGGAAGGAAGACCACAGCAGTATCATTTTCATCACATCATCTGTTGTTTTACACTTTTATTCTAATAAACTATACTGATATTTTTTGGATTGCTGCAATAAAACCTGATTTATTATTATATATTACACTTTTAAATATATATTTCTGGATTTGCTTATGAAAATTATGTTAGAAATATTTGCACCTATATTCATGAGGAATATTGATCTGTAATTTCCTTTCTTTGTGAAGTCTTTGCCTGAATTTAGATTAAGGGTATTGATGTTCTCATAAAATCAGTTTTGAAGTGTTCTCACTTCTGTTTTCTGGAAGAATTTGTGTAGAATTACTATTATCACTTCCTTTTATCTTTGGTAGAATTCACCAGTGTAGCCATCTAAGCTAGGTAGTTTCTTTGTAATAAGGTTTATAACCAGAAATTCAATTTCATTAATATACATAGGGCTATTCAAATTATTTGTTTCTTCTTTAGTCAGGTTTGATCATTTGTGTCTTTCAAGGAGTTTCCATTTCATATAAGTTATCACATTTATTGTATAAAAATTTTACGCTAGTTTCTTAGTATCATTTGCAATTCTGCAGAATCTGAAGTGATGTCAAATCTTTCGTTCCTGATGTTTTGTTGTCTCTCTTTTCTTTCTTCTTAATTTTAATTTATCCATCTGTCTAGAGGTTTATCAATTTTGCTGATCTCCTAAGATATTCAGACTTCTGTTTCATTGATCTTTTTGTCCTATTTTTTTGTTTTTGCTTACCTTTATTATTTTCTTCCCTCTGCTTATTTGCTTTTGGTATGCTCTTCCTTTCCTAATTTCTTAAGATGGAAGCTCATGTCATTGCTGTAAGGCAGTTTTGTTTTTTATAAAAGCATTGTATTATGAGCTGAAATGTCTTCCCGCTACCATCCCTGTGAAATTAATACGTTGAAGTCCTAACCCCCAGTACTTCAGAATGTGACTGTGTTTTGAGATAGGGCCTTTAAAGTAGTTACTAAGATAAAATGAAATCATAAGGTGGTTCCTAATCCAATACGACTGGTGTTCTTATAAGAAGAGGAAGTTTGGACATAGTCCCTGTGATACTATGATTTATACTAAGAATGTACATTTGGTTTTCATCCCTGTTCCTGGCACAGAGATCTTAAAAACCTTGGAATTTCCTGAGATGAGAGTAATAAAGGTGTCTTTTGTTGTTAGTGAGATGACTTTTGGAAAACACATAAGGCTGGAGGCTGGCTGGTTGCTAGGGGAGCCAACCATGTGATTAGAGGGTTGGCACTGTCAGTCCCACACCCTTGACCGCCAGGGAGGGGAAAGGGACTGGAGATTGAGTTTAATCACCAATGGTCAAAGACATAATCAATCATGCCTATGTAATGAAGCCTCCATAAAATCCCCAAAAGATGGGGTTCAGAGAACTTATGGGTTGGTGGGTTCATGGAGATTCTGAGAGAGTGATACACTCAGAAGGAGCATAGAAGCTCCTCACCCTTTCCTCATACCTTGCCCTACGCATCTTTTCCATCTGGCTGTTCCTGAGATATATTCATTTATTACAAACTGGTAATCTAGTAAACAAAATGCTTCTCTGAGCTCTATGAGCCAATCTAGCAAATTAGTCAAACTCACGGAGGGGGTTGTTGGAAATTCTGAAGCCAGTCTTTCAGAAGCACAGGTGACAACCTGAACTTGTGATTAGTGTTTATGGGATGGTTAGGAGTCTTGTGGGATCGAGCCCTTAACTTGTGGGATCTGACACTAACTCTCTACATAGTGTTGGAATTGAGTTGAATTGTAGGATACCTAGCTGGTGTTCAAGAATTGCTTGGTGGTATGGAAAAAAACACACATTGTAATTGGTGCCAGAAAGGAGGACAAGCACAGAGAAAATAGTACGTGAACATAAAAATGGCCATCCACAAGCCAAGGAGAGAGACCTCCTTGAAACAATCCTGCCAACCCTTTGATCTCAGAACTCTAGCCTCCAGAACTGTGAGAAAATGAGTATCTGTTGTTTAAGCCACACAGTCTGTGGTACTTAAGGAAGACCTAGCAAACTAATTATTTGTTATATTGTGTTTTCATTTTCATTTAGTTTAAAATATTTAATTTCCTTTTCAGTTTTTCCTTGACCCATGATTTTTTGGTTTGTTTAGAAGTGTGTTATACAATTGCCATATATTTGTGGGTTGTCATGATATCTTTAATTGATATCAAGTTGTTTCTGTTTGCTTGTTTTTGGTGTGTTTAAAGGAGCATACATTATATTCCTTACTTTGTGGCCCAGAATATGGTTTATTTTGTCAGTATTTTATGTTTACTTGTTAATGTTGTGTATTCTGCTGAGTCTAGTTGCTCTACAATGTCAACTAGGTCAAATTGGTTGATACATTGTACAAGTTTTCTCTATTAATACTTTATTTTTGACAACATGTTCTACCAATTACTGGGAAAGAAGGGTTGAAATCTTAAATCATATTTGTTCATGTACTTCTTTTGTTAGTTCTGTCAGTTTTTGCTTCATGATTTTAATTCTGATATTAGGTACATAAACATGTAGAATTATTATGCCTTTTTGATTAATTGACCTCTTTTTCATTATAATAGGTCCTTCTTTATTTTTGTTAATATTTTTTACTTGAAGGTTACTTTTCTAATGTTACTAAAGACTTTTCAACTTTCTTTTGTTTAGTAGTTGTGTGGTATGCAGTTTCCAAGCTATTTTTTTTTAATATTGTTTTTATATTAAAATGTCTTTGTATACATTTTGTAAAAACTGTTTATAGCTGAGTCACTTTTTTATGCAATCTGAAAATTTCTGTTCTTTATTTGGAATGTTTAAATCATTTTCACTAATGCAAATGTTGATATGGTTGCATTTAAATCTACCATTTTGCCATTTGCTTTCTCTGTATAAAATATGTTCTTTCTTCTTTTTCCTTCTTTTCCTGCCTCCTTTTGGATTATTTTAATGTTTTATAATCACATGTTATCTCCACTATTGGATTATTATCTATGCCTCTCCTCGTGATTTTAGTAGATTTAAGAAGACAAATTCTTAACTTTTAGTTTATTTTAACTATTATACCACTTCACACAGAGTGTGAGAACTTTTAACATTATACCTCTCTTTTATCTCTCTTATGCTTTGTGCTTTTTGGTCATATAATTTACCTCTAGATGTTATAAAACTCAAAATACCTTGCTATGTTGTTGTTGTTGTTTTAATTTAACTAGTTGACTATCTTTCACAGAGGTTAAAATGAGAGAAAAATTTTTGCATGTGTTACCACTTATTTACCATGTGTGGTCCCCATTATTGCTTTATGTAGATCCGAATTTCCATCTGGTATCATTTTCCTTTTGCCTGAAGAATTTCCTTTAACATTTCTTGTAGTTCAGTTAGCTGGTGGTAAATTCTCTCAGCTTTTATTTTCTGAAAAAGACTTCCTTCACTTTTAATAGTTTGCTAAGTATAGATTTCCAGGTTGACTGTTGTCCATCCCACCCTCCCCCCAAATATTTAAAGACGTTACTCCATTACCTTTAGGCAAACATAGTTTCAGAAAACACATCTGCTGTTATTTTTTTATCTTTGTCCTGTGTGCATAATGTGTCTTTGTTCTCTGGATGCTTTTAAGATTTACTCTTTGTCATTGGTATATAGGAATTTGATTTTGATATGCCTTTAGGTGTTTTTCTTTGTTTATTCTGCATGAGTTTTGATGAGATTTTTGGGTGTGGGGGTTTATAGTTTTTGTCAAATTTGGAAAAATTTTGATGATTATTTCTTCGAATATCTGGTTTTCCATCCTTCCTCCTGAACCACAGTTACTCACGTATTAGGTGACTTTATTTTGGTTTCTATGGTTCTCAGAAGCACGCTTCCCTGCATGACCATATCCTTATCTCTAGAATCTGTGAATACGTTCCTTGCATAGTAAAAGGGATTTTCCAGATGTGACTGTGTTAAGGACATTGAGATGGAAATATTGTCCTGGATTATCTGAGTGGGCCCAGTATCACATAGTCCTTTAAAGCAGAGAAACTTTTCTGACTGTGATCACAAAAAAAGAGATATGACCATTAGAGCAGTGGTCCCCAAGCTTTTTGGCACCAGGGACCTGTTTCGTGGAAGACAATTTTTCCACAGACCAGGGCAGGGGGATGGGGGATGGTTTCAGGATGATTCAAGTGCATTACATTTATTGTGCATTTTATTCCTATTATTATTACATTGTGATATGTAATGAAATAATTATACAACTCACCATTATGCAGAATCAGTGGGAGCCCTGATCTTGTTTTCACTTGCCACTCACTGATAGGGTTTCGATATGAGTCTGCAAGCAATTGTTTTATTATGGGCTCTGTGCAGTCAAACCTCTCTGCTAATGATCATCTGTATTTGAAATCTGTGTGTCAGAGGGATATGAAATGAGGATTCAACCCACTGTTACTGGTTTAAACATGGAAGAAAGCAGCTATGAGCCAGGGAATGTGGGTAGCCTCTAGAAACTGTAAAAGGCAAGTAAATAGATTCTACTCTAGAACCTTTGGAAGGAGTGTACTCCTGCCTACACCTTGATTGTAGCCCAGTAAGACCTATGTTGGACTTCTTACCCATAGAATTGTAACATAACAAATTTGTGTTGTTTAAGCCACTAAGTTTGTGGTAATTTGTATGGCAGCAATAGAAAACCAGTGCAGTCTCGCAGATTTCTAGTGCACCATTTATCATTTTTCAGCGTTGGTTTTTCTCTGTGCTTTATTCTGAATAATTTCGATTACTGTGTCTTTAAGTTCAAATTTACTCTTCATTCCTTCTGCAGTGTCTATTTATCTTTTAATCCCAACAAATGTATTTTCCATTTAATATATTTATTTTCATCCTAGAAGTTCCAGTTGGGTGTTTGTATCTTCATTCACTCACCTCATTATATCCATGTTGTCCTTTACATCCTAGTATAACTTTTATGATGGTTAAGATTCTTGTCTCCTAACTCTATCCTCTCCCTAAACTCCAGGTCTGTTTCTATTAAATCTTTTTCCTGCTTCTTCATATGCTTAGAAATAATTTTTGGATGCCAGACATTCTAAAATTTAATTTGTCCAATGCTGAAGTTCATAATACTTCTTTAAAGAGTGTTAGACTTTGTTCTGGCATGCTGTTAAGTTACTAACAGATCAATTTCATCCTTTTGAGCCTTCTTTTAAAGATTTATTAGATAAAAGGCAGTACAACATTTATTCTAGGGCTAATTTAGCCACTAGTGGAAAACTCTTCTGAAGATTCTAACCAATGTTTAATTTTTTTCAATGAGGTTTTAACAATCCTGTCTAGTGATAACTTGAAGTATTCCTAGTTTGTTTTTTTTTTTTGGTTTTTTGTTTGTTAGTTTGGTGCTAAGAATCATTAGGTTTACCCCAATCTTGTGAGGTATTATGCCATGCATGTCCAGATTAGTTCAGAGCCAAAGACACTCAGTGAGACCCTACTGATCATACTCTGTGTATTCTTCTGCTGTTTCTTTTTGCTCAATATTAAATTTAGAGATTCAAAGATGTTGTGGCATTAACTATCCTCATTTGTTCTCTTCTGTATAATATTATACTGTATGAATATATAAACAGTTATCTATTATCCTCTTGTTCACTCATATTCGGCTGTTACAAAAAGGTCTCTACTAACATTCTTAAACATGTCTCCTAGTAATCTGAGCGAGAATTTCTTTAAGATATATTCTTTGAAGTATATTTTATAGAACCAAGAATACAGTTCTTCCACTTTACTAAGTATTGCAAATTGTTTTCCAAAGTGGTAGTCCCCATTTATACTTGTACTTGCAGTGCATAAAATTTGG
The DNA here is from genome assembly GCF_000442215.2 of Lipotes vexillifer. Taxonomy (NCBI): domain Eukaryota; kingdom Metazoa; phylum Chordata; class Mammalia; order Artiodactyla; family Lipotidae; genus Lipotes; species Lipotes vexillifer. Next base: position 2,481,205 of record NW_006781329.1, read on the forward strand.
TCTGATTTAAAATTTTGACAATGTGATGATTTGAAATAGCTTGTTATTGAAGTTTTAACTTGCCTGTCTCTGATTACTAAGGGCATTAAGCATCTTTTCATATATTTATTGATTATTTTTTATTCCTCTTCTGTGAAATGTATTTTTATATTTTTGCCATTTTTTCTAATGGGTGTGGGTAGAATCTTTTTCTTATTAACATGGAAAATTACCCTGAATACTAACCATTATTGTTTGGTATTCCAAATATCTTCTCTCTTTTTTTTAAATCTACTTATATAAATTTTGATAAATAGAAATGTGTAATTTTATTAAGGTACAATTTATACAAATTTAGCTCTATAGTTTTGGGGCTTTTGGTCTTCCTTGAGAAATTATTCCTTAGCTCAAGGTCATAAGTATATGATATATTTAAATATTTTGAAATGGTACTTTTACATTTTAGGTTTTGGTTCATCTGAAATAGCATTTTATAAGGTAGAAGTTCATTTGTGTTTTTACATTTTCCATCATTTCCAGCCATGATCTGCAATTGCAACCTTATTACGTGTGTGCATATAAACACATGGATATGCACATATATACACACATATACATATGCACGTATACATATATAGTGCATGGGTTTATATATTAGCTCTTTTGTGCAATCTTCTAAACCTGTATTAATATTGAACTCTTAATTAACACAGTTTTATGGAACCCTAACTCTTGAAACCTAAGTCAAGCTTTCCTTTTTTAAGAGTGTCTTGGTTACTCTTGTGGTTTTCTCTTGTATATTAAACTTAGAAAAACATCTATAAAGCTATAAAAAAAAAATCTCTTGAATTTTCTCTGAAATTGTACATGATCCATAGGTTAAAGTAGAGAAAATTGATGTTTTTATAATGAGCATTCCTGTCCAATGTACTCTATTCCTTAATATGTTTCATTATTATTATTGTTATTTACATTAAAGATATGTGATACCTTTCATGAAATTTTGTACAAATTACATTATAGGCCTTCAAACTATTATAAATAGTAACTGTAGTAGTTGACATTAGGTTCAGCTACATGTGACAGAAAATCCAAAATAATATTTCTAAATAAGATATAAATGTATTTCTTTCACATGTAAAGAAGTCTGGAGATAAATTTTTCCCAGAACTTAGTTCTCATTATCACAAAACTTTATCCTCATGGTCCAAAATGACTGCTAGAACTCCAGCCTTTAGGTCACATACCAGGCAGTAGAAAGGAGACCAAATTGAAGAAAGATAACTTTTTTTCCTTTTAAGGCCACTGCTCAGAAGTTGCACAAGAGCTGCTGATTATATCTCATTAAATGAAACTTGGTCAGGGGTGACTGGGAAATATAATCTCTGTCCAGAAAGCTACATGACCAACTAAGAATAATGCTTTCCATTGCTACTATAGACTGAATGTTTGTGACACCTCACAATTCCTATTTTGAAATCTCAATCCTCAAAACGTTGGTATTAGGAGATGGGCCTAAAGATGATTAGGTCATGAGGGTGGAGTCCCCATGAATGGGACTTTTATATGATGCCCCAGAGAGGTCCCTTGCTCCTTCCACCATGTGAGGTCACAGCAAGAAGTCAGCTGTCTTTGGACCAGGAAATGGGCCCTCACCAGACATCAAAGCTGCTGGTGCCTTGATCTTGGTCTTCCTAGCCTCCAGAACTGTGAGGAATGAATATCTGTTGTTTCCAAGTCACCCTGTCCATAGTATTTTGTTATAGCCGCCCAAAGGGACTAAAATAATTACTTAAAAAGAAGAGACAGTAGTGTAAACCCAATAGTACTTGTTCCTTGATTTTTCTTTTAATTGAACCATCTAAGTGTTGGAGAATTATTATACATACCCTAGGAACAGCACCCAGCCAACGACTGATGGAAATAAGACTATAAATGCTAGGTTCCCTTGCCCCATGGGTGGATAACTCCAAGGTGCACATTACATCGACCCCCAGATTTCCTCAGCAAAAGAAACAAAACTGCCTTCTCTTCCCTATATCACCTTTGCTCTCTCCTACTAGTGATTCCTGGGATTAAGTTCAAAATAAACTTCTCTCTCTCTGAGAGACATATATGTCTATATGCATATATATATTAAATTTGTACAAAGTACAATATAGGTCTTCAAACTGTAATGGTTCTATATGTCTGTGTGCATATATATATATATATATATATATAACTTTTCTATATAATAAATATATATATATATAATTTTTCTATGGGAAAAGTAATCTTTAAAGCTTAATTTTAGAGAAAAGAATAACGTTAAGAATCATTACTTTAGTAGGTGTTCTACACCCTAAGTGGCTTTAAAGAAAATTTCTTTTTTTTTTTCTTCAGATGAATTCATTATTATTTTCACATAGATCAGATACAGGCCCACCTCAGCGGCTTTCTAGTGGATAATTAATTTCTTAGTAGAGTGCTCGAAACAAAAAGACAGTAACATTCAGAGGATTTTAGTAATAATGGCCAGAGTGATGCTGGTGATTTAGAGCCAAGGGCGTTCTGCTCATTAAGGTACTCATAGCAGAAAACAGCCATCTTTTCCCATGAGCCTGTTTTTGTAGGTCCCTGGCTTCTCATGTGGCTTTGTTAAACACAGTAATCTTAAATGGGTTTATTGACTTTTCCAATCCATATTAGCATGCGTCTCTTGTAAATAGCTGGTAGTAGGGACTTGCAGCCTTCCATGGTGGGCAACTCTTACTAAAATCAGTAATAGAGCAGTGGAAGTAAAATCACAGAGGGGTAGAAAGCAAGCACACTAAAATATTAAAAAGTGCAGCTGTGAAAAGCTTTCCAGGGTATTTTTTTTCCATATCAAAATGTGTTTTAAACACTTTTTGAGTATTATTATAATTAACTATAGTCGCTTTGTAAGCAGTTCCTTTTGTAAGTGAAAAACCTACCATCACTTAGAGGGTACTCGTTTTTGACATTGAGCTCTTAAGTGGATAATTATATTTATTGAGAGGTGATGCTCACTTGACCACTTGGTATTTTGGTTTAGGCCAAGGGGAAACAAGGCAGGTGAAGTGTTTTTATTTATAAGGAAACAGATATTGTTATTGTGACTCCATTTCTCAGGCGCAGTTTGTTAACTAAATCTCTGTTTGCAACAACTACAATGTTCTTCTCTTCCTTGTTCTTGGAAAATTAAAAGCTTCTACCTTAGAAAAGTGAGTGATACATTATCCACTCGCTCTAAATTGAACCCATTTGGAGCTATTTGCATCTTGTAGAACCTACAGCTGAGTGCTGTGCTCAGAGGTGTAATGAGAGGTTGTCACAACACACTGGAGGTGGCCCCATAACAAAATGATCCCCTGTCAATCCCCTCACAGGAAATGCTTTGGCAACCTGTAATTCGGCCCCAGTATTAACATCCTTCCTGGGTTTTGTTAAATGGCACCTTCTAGGAAGTAGAGCTGGGGAACTTGTGTTTAATAATGTTTTAAGAGGAATATTTGATGGAAGTTTTAGAAAGCATCACATGGGGTTAACAGTGATTTGTCATTTGCTTCTAATTAAAGGACCTAATCTCTTACCACTGAAGCAGTCGTTTTTTTATACTAAAGGCACAGATGTGAATGGAAACATATTAATGAGATGTCATACTACATAGTCATTTAGTGTTTTGTTTAACTTAAACATAGCAGAAAATGTGTGTCTAAGTAGACACATGTAATGACATCCTGATAGAATTATAATTTCCTGCATTTGCATCGTCTTCCGTAAAATTCACACTAGGTTCACCTTGCATTTCTAATTTCAGTTCCCAAATCTGCCTTTTTAGAAAATTAAAGCTAGACCTAAGTACTAAAGTAGCAGAAAGGGCTTATTGTTAGTTTCCTTCAAATTAAAACTGGAATTGTAATTTAAATATTTGAGTGCCAAGTGTTCTAAAAAGTGACAGGAACCATTCAAATTGACAGAAAGTTTTGCATTTCCTGAAGCTATTTAAAATCTTCTATGCTAAATCATCCCAGGAACTTGGCAGGTCTTAGGTCTGAGCTAGAGCTGAAATGTGACTTCTGGGTCTGGGAAACTGTGATTGATCAAGTGCCCTGTTGTGTCCAGGTCCAAAATTCCATGAGCTATAACTTCCAAGAGTCAGGTAATTAGGCAATGAGAGAAGCAGCAGGAACAACCATATTTTAACTACCCCCTGACGTATACCACGTGACTCCATTAGCTCAGCAAGACAGCTCTGGATGTGAGTTAAAATCAGGTAATCTCAAAATAGTTTAGGGATGTGGAAAGACATTGAAATTGAATACCTCAGACATTGACAATGAATACCTCAGATTATTAGTGTGGTTGCCAGTAGGAAAACCTAATTATTCTAAGGCCTGTTTAAAAGGTATTTCAGAAAATATCTTCCAAGTTCTGTCAAAATGGCATATTGTGCTTCAGGGATCCCATTCATTTAGTGAAAAAAATATATTCATTGAACCTTACCATCAGCCAGACATTGCTAGGAACAAAATGATGAGTTTCTCTACTCTCATACATAACAACAGATTTTTTTACATAAGTAACTTTCTACTAATACAAATAAAATGAAAGTTGTTTTTTCATACAGATGAGAAACAATCAATGCAATGGACTTTTTTTTTCCTTTTTGCAAACCCTGTCATCCCTTTAATTGTTCTTAAGCTCAGCTAGGGTTTAAACATCATAGTAGCTTTAAAGGTCTCACTTGGCTACACACAGGTACTTACCCATGCCCAGTTAGATACAAAATAACCTAGCAGATTAAAAGGGAATAGATTTTACCGTTTAAAAAGGCAAACTATATATGAAGTGCAGACTACAGTTGGATTAATTTTGTAAAAGGTGATAGCCAGCAAGGATAATTCAGGTATTCAAATGAGTAGTTGTGAAATTTCACTGCACAGCACAGAAATCGTACATAGAAACTTATCAATGTAGATTCTTCTGCCTGATCCTAAGGGATTTTAATTCAGAAATTTTGAGTCTTGACTGGAATTTGGCCTTTTCCACAGGCTCCAAAGATTATTATGAGTTAGCACATGACCAGGCTTGAAATACTCTGTTTGGTTATCAATTTTCATATTAAAGTTGTTTGGGGCAAACTCACTGTAAACTTTAATATTACTAACAAAGATGGTTTTTTATTCATATATAGAGAATGAGAGCTAATATGTGTTCTTTTTCATTTATTTTAATACATTAAGTAGAGTTTAAGTTCACATTTGTAATTCCCAGAAGGCAGATAAAAAAATTTTTGGTGATTTTCCTATACATTTTGCCATTTTATTTTCTACAGGCAAGCCCTAGCAAACGTACTATCTCCATGGGGCAAAGGTGCTACTCAATATCAGAAAAAATAATTAACTTGGAAACCAAAAGCAATCAACTTTGTGATTGACAGTTATGGCAGATTTTCTTGATCCTTTTGAATTTTTTAATTTATTCTTTGAATTTTAATGAAAGCCAATGGTATCTTAGGTATACTTGTGGAAGCATCATATTTTTAATTTATTTTAAAATTGTTTTTATTTTAAATTAAAATTGTTATTGATATAATTGTAAATTCACATACATTTGCAAGAAATTAAACAGAAAGATCCTGAATGTGTTTATCTAGTTTCACCCAGTGGTAACGTCTTACAAAATTATAGTAACACACTGTAACCAGGATATAGATATTGGTACAATCCACTGGTTTTCAGATTTCCCTGATTTTGCTTGTGTTTATTTGTGTGTGTGCATTTTTTAATGGTATCCCATTATTACACATTTTTTCACTTTTGACACTTTGTACTACTTTTCTGTCTTTTGAATTAGAATTCGACAAGAGAATATAAACTAACTTAACAGAACACATGAGAAACCACCACTCAACTCTACTAATAAGGTTGAAATTCATTTGTGTATCCCTTATGTATTTCTTCTTCCTCTCCCCTCGGAGGTAAACACCATCCCATATTCAGTATTTTAATATTTCCCTACTTCGACAAGAGAATATAAACTAACTTAACAGAACACATGAGAAACCACCACTCAACTCTACTAATAAGGTTGAAATTCATTTGTGTATCCCTTATGTATTTCTTCTTCCTCTCCCCTCGGAGGTAAACACCATCCCATATTCAGTATTTTAATAATTCCCTACATATATAGTTAGAAATAAGCAATACATGTTAAAGTTTTGCACATGTCAAACTCTAAACAAATGGTTATAAAGTACCTATGGTATTCTGAATACAAGCATAGCCTAGTGTATATATGTACCTTGAGTTGAGCCTTGAGGTTATTTCCATTTCACCATGATTACAACTGAGGCTGCAATGGACATTCCAATACATGGGTAGATGTTGGGGAGTTTCTCTGAATGTATGAATGGTAGTGGACTTGTCAGTTGATAGGGTAAGGGCATCTTCAACTTTCCTGAATATTAGTAAATAGTTCTCTATCCTGGCTGTGTATTTACACTCAATAGAAGTGTACTGGAGTTCTGGTTTGTCTACATCATTGTCTAACTTTTAAATTCTTTCTCAATGAGATAGGCTCTGTACTTTTCAATTAGAAAACTACAATTCCCACATTTGTAAAATGAAAAGAATAATAATATCTATTTCACAAGTTGTGATGAATTCTAAATGTGAAAATACATATGAAAGCACTTAACACACTGTCTGACACCCAAAAGAAGTTCATATGTTTTATATCAAAATGTGAAAAAGTGCAAAGTGTGCTGCTTTAAACTCAGTTGATCAGGATGTCTTCTTAGGTGATCTGTTCGGTGATGCTTAATTATAACCCCTTGCATTGGGGTTGATGGTTGAATATGATATTTAATGACAGCAGGCTCATGCAATATAGCACTGATTCTGACTGTTCTTGGAGCCTAAGTGAACAATACTCCTCCAACCCCCCAAAAGTCTATGACCTAATCCTACCTTAGGAGACATGAGACTGTCAGAATGATAAAAATGCTAAGACTCTGAGCATCTAGAAGAGGTGGTCCTCTAACAGGAGACGCAGGCAGATGGATGGAAAGGCAAGGATAAATGAATGAGTTACAATGTTACCTTGAGATTCTAGAATCCTCTCACATCCTGAGGACATGCCAAGGACTTAGCTTCTGGGGGCAAATTAGGTTTGATCTCCAGCCACATTTTTGGCTATCCAGGATTGCCTTTGTTGTCCTTAGCAGAGTGTGTGTCCACTGAAGAGAGAAATGAACATCTAGCAGAAGTAATGTCTGGCTGTGAGCGTGAGGTTGGTGAATAGGGTCTAACAGCTCAAGCTATTAGAATGATTAGGAATCTAGTATATTTTCAAAGATGAGCAATAATGTCTTTGCTCAGAAATTAGCAGACTTCATCAGAAAATATTTCTCTGGAAGTAGCCAGCAGAAAAATAGGCAGGCAATATGCAAATGTTGTTAAGAGAATGACCTCTGAAATCAGAAAGCTTTGCCAACTACCAACTGTGTGATCTTGGGAAAGTTATATAACCTCCTTTGTCAGTTTTCTCATCTTTAACAGTATTTACAATGTGAGTTTATTATGAGGATCAAGTAAGATATTTTATCAAAAGAAAAAAGTACACATGATATATTTTAACTTATCTATAAGAAAATTCTCCTGAAGGGGAATGTCTACACTGTACCAGAATTTCAGTCCACAAGGAGTAATTCTGTGGTGACTTGGAAGTGACAAAAACTGAGAGAGAAACCAACTGAGCCACATTAGAGTTCAGAATAACTCAGCCAAATGTGAGAGACTTAAGTGTGGCAGAATGGACAAAGTGAAATTTTATGCATTCGGAATTTTAAAACCTCAGAAAGAGTGAGATAGAGAAACTCTCCCAGCAGCCAAGCCCACTTATCGGGAGGTGATCAGTCCGGTTCCTGGAAGGAAACCAAAATGACCCAGTTCTGGGGTTTAAAGAGACTTTATTTACAGAGGTATGAGTAGGGTTAAAGGAATTCTCAAAGAATGAGAGCAGGAACCCAGGGAATAAGGAGAGCAGCCACTGCTATCCCTGGCCTGAAGTGGCAAGGGAGGGACTGGTGTTTCCAGAGCTTAGGGAGAGCTAGAGCCTCCAGAAAGGAAGGCTCCTCCAGAAAGGAAAGCCTGATGGAAGCTGTGGCTGAAAAACTGCTCCTCGGAGCTCCATGTGTTTAAAAATCACCTTGGGTTATTGTTAAAGGGCAAGTTCTGTTTCTGTCTCTCTATGGTATTTGAGCCCATATTCTGCAGTTGTAATAAGCCCGCAAGTGATTTCCATGCTACCTGTTCCAATCTTGGGCCACGCTATAAAAAGCAAGGTCATAGAGAAACTTAGTCACTGCCACATCCAGGGCATCCAAGCAGAGAAGCATCCGGAAAAGAAGTGCCCCTTTTCCATGAGATAATAGCTGATGATCTTTTTTCTCCTATATCCTATGGAAACTATATATAGGATATAGTGTCCCGGTGTAAATTGTATTCAGAGTAGGTGAGATCAAATGTCCCTTTTCTTTATATAATACTATAGTGTAAGACTCATTAAACCAAAACTAAAATTACATTTAGGGAAGTGAACGGAACATAAAGAAATACATGATTACAAATGCAGTCTTAAGACACATTGCCATGAGACAATCATCATGTCTTCAAGACTTACTACAATTAGGCTTAGTGAAAGAATGGAAAATATAGACACCAAAATACTGTTGTGCCTATTTCTGGATAATAGTGAAATAAGTCAGACAGAGAAAGACAAATACTGTATGTTATTACTTATATGTGGAATCTAAAAAAATAAAACGAATGAGTATAACAAAACTGAAATGGACTCACAGATTTAGAGAAAAAACTAGTGGTGACAAGTAGGGAGAGCCAAGATAGGGATATGAGATTAAGAGGTACAAACTACTATGTATAAAATAAACAAGCTAAGAGAATATATTGTGCAGCTCAGGGAATATAGCCAATAGTTTATAATAACTTTAAGTGGAGTGTAGTCTACAAATATATTGAATCATTATGCTGTACATGAGAAACAAATATAATATTTTAAATCAACTATACTTCAATTAAAAATGAACATGTAAAAGGAAAGCAGAATAAGTGGAAAACATATATTATATTCCTAGATAGAAAAATTTAATACGTGAAATGTCAATTCTCACTAATAACACCAATCTATACATTTCTATGCTATTTCAATTGAAATAGCCACAGAATTTTTGTAGCCTAATATTTTGATTCAAATTCCTCTAGAAGAGAAAATACAAGCCAATGGTAATCCATGACAATATTATAAAATTATTTACTAAACACTTGTATAATGTGTATTATTTCCTTGTCATTATTCTAAGTGATTTATAGAAGCTAACTCTTTAAAACATAATAGATTTATGAGGTAAGAATTATTTCCCTCCATTTTAGGGATTATACACATATAGAAGCACATACATATGAAAGACTTCATGACATATTGTTAAGAAGAATAATCAAGTTACAGGAACATACTGATTTTGTAATGCCTCCATAGATATGTCTATTATTTGAAAACACATGTTATATTTGTAGGTTTAAACACGCACACACACACACCCAAACACATATATGCATGTTGTATCCGTTATCTCCACTATGTAAAAATACATACATATATAGATACATACAAATATATACACACAAAATACATGCACTTCTTTTTATATTTAGAAATGATAGGAGGGATGTTTAGTCAGCAAAATTCAGAAACTTAAAATCATCATATCTTCCATTGAGCAGAGTCTTTTTTAAATTCACAAGTAGCCAATTTGTATTTCCAGATGGGGAGCCTGTGATCAGGTGATGGATATTCCTTAGGAAAGAATTGAAGGTATATATATACCTAGAGACCTAAGCTACAAACTTGTGTTTTCTATGAAAACTAAAACCAACATATGTCTCTATCCTCTATTTAAACAATCCTATAATCAGACATATTTTTGTCCCTTTTGTGTTTCTATTGTGATAAAATTAAAAATAAAAAAAAACTTAGCTGCTTGTTTCACGTAATACTTGTTTCCAAGAGATAATAATGGGAACTAACTAAGCAGCTTATTTTTCAAGATTGACAGCTTACTCATCAATACCCAGGGCTCAGTGCCCATGATCCATAGCTCTAACATCATAAACCCTGCCCATCCCACCCAAGCTCTGTCTTCAAGACCTAGCCTAGAATCCTCTGGACCAGGCACAAACCCTGTCAAGGTACCATTCTTTCTTACTGCACAATCTTAGCTTTTTTTCCATCAGCAGGTGTTTCTGGTAGTCCTTTAGGGAATTGATGGCAGACACCCGGTCACTGCGACATCAAAAGGCCCTTGATATGAACTGATGCCTAGTAAGACTTTATTACCTATGAAACAAGTGATACATCATTATTATTTCAGTAAAAATATGTGTTTTCCCAGCTATAGACACTGGGAAGGCCTCTGTCCTTCTTTTCCAGTAACACTTCATTGGTCTCTACCTCAATTGCCTAATCACTGCGATACGTTAATAAATAACATGGTAACAGTACAATTGGTGTATCTAACATCAAATTCATCAGTTCATAATGAATTTCATCCTTCCTACTGAGTTCTATATTTTTTTCTGTCTTATTCTCAGATCTCAGATGCGTGGTGATTGGTTTCTATTTTGTACTATTTCTAAGAAATTCTCCGCAGGAAGGTGTGATTCTAAATATCGGTCAAAAGAAATTACAAGCTAAGACTGTGTGGTGTCAGGCACCCATGAAAATATGTACGTTTTTCTTTTCTGGTAAAGGAAAACATAACATTTGTACCTATCAGTACCCCAGCTTGAGGTAGTTGTAGGATGAGAGTTAGAGCCAACCATCATATTTCTCTGTCTGACCTCCCCCTACCTCCACCCAGTGTATAGGGTGGAGTTCTACTTGTCTCTAAAGCAATTGTTGGGATTTCCACAGGGACATCATATTAGGAACCATGTGGAATGTAAATCTTTTCCATTGTTTCTTTACTGGCTTATTGTGATGATGCTTCCATTAACTGCCAGTAACTAAACGAATCACACCAATATCTGCATAGGTTTCAACTGCTGCTGCTTAGGCTCGTATAAGTCAAGAGAAGGCTGCTATTGCCTAAGGCCAGAATCATGGATACCTTTGCCAGTAGCTCACATTTTCTCTAGCCCTAATCCTGAAGGGATCACTGCCATCCCCAGCATAGCTACTGCAGGCAGTAATACTAGGGCCATCATCTCTAACTCAGCCGTCTGCCATTGCCAAGCTTACTTCAACCATAAGATGTCCACCAGTGGTGAGATAGTCCTTTCAGTGTCCATGGGGATGATAGAGAAATGAGGCTTATTCATTCACTGTACCCCTTCCTCAAGAGTCAGGCCTGAGTGCACAGGAGATAGGCCAGTGGAGATAGGGATGAGCTATATCATTTCTCTGTGAATCACTCTTGGTGAACACAGCCTTTTTCTTTCTTTCTTTTCTTTTCTTTTTTTGTTTTTTTTTTTTGCACCAGCTCTACTCTCTTTTCATTTAAGGTGTTCACTCTCTACATACCCACATTCAAACAGTCCATCCAAATTGACTTATAATTAGCCCATTTGACCTGGCCTTCAGATAAGTGCAGATCTCCTTGAAATCTAAAATGATGTACTGTTCAAGCTGAATATTAAAAAAAATGGTGGGGAGAGGAAAAGGAAATTTAGGAAATTGTCTTCTATCTGCTTTTGTATTTCAGAAACTGCTCTCAAAATAAGTTCTAAAGGAAAAAAAAAAAGGAAGAAACAGACACAAATACTAGTATCATGCTGAAAATATTTTTTAAAAAATGATTGTACATACATTAGGTTTATAGTAGAATTTACAAAATGGCAAGATAAAGCAGCTACAAGGCGTTCTGCCAGCAGGCTGCACAGTGCTGACTTCTGCAGTGCAGGTGAGTCTGTGCAGCAAATCCTTGGGAAAGAGAATGGTGGGGTCTAATGTTAGCCGTGGTGGAGCAGCCCCCTAGGGAAGGACTATATGGTAACACAACAATAACTGCAGGGTAGACACCAGAGGTCACGTGGCTGTTAGCTGTATTTGAGAAATCAATTAGGTAGACCACAGCAAAACTGAAAAAGAGAGTTGTTTGATATTTTAGTAGGTAAACTCACCAGGAAACTTGAAGTTGAGTTTAAGGAAAATGCTATTGAGGAAAAATATTACTTTAGTATTAGTATACTAATATACTAGGAAAACTACTATTAGGAATTTTAGGAGGAACTGAGTCAGATGTTAAGAGCAAGATATTTATTGCTTATGTAAAAATGGCTTGAGGAACACTGTTTTTATAAATAGTAAAAATGATGGATCAGGAATTAGAAGAAGGCTTAGAAAGGAAGCCAAATTTTCTTTCTTTGAGAGCAGTCATTCTCTGGTTTTCAGAACTGCAGTTCTTAAGAATTTCTCTAAGCTGGATGTTGGGAGAGTTTGGAGAAATGGTTGTGAGAATCATTGCCAGACAGTAGCCTTCCTTCTGAAAAACTCTTGCTTCCTTTGAGCTTCTATTTCTTCACCTATAGAGAAAAGAACATCTGACTTTCAGAATTGTTTTGAGAGTAAACAATGTACCTAAAACCACATAAAGCCATCTAACACTGATTTCTGTTTGAAAACAACTATGCACTAAAAACATAATGGATTTTAAATTTTTAATTATTTTCCCAAGTTAGTATTTGAAAAGTTCCTATCCTACAGGAAAGTTGAAAGAATGGTACAGTAAACACGTGTAAACTCTTCACCAAAATTCAATTGTTAACATTTTGCCGTATCCATATTCCTTTCCCTCCATTGTGTTGTCATTAAAATACCTTAGGATGCATCTTCTAGGAATAAAACTATTCTTCTTCTACATAACCACATATGTTAAAATATTCCAGAAATTTAACATTGATCCAATTATCTAATGTTCATCCCATATTCAATTTTCCCCCATCACCCTAATAATGTACTTTGTAACTGTTTTTGTTGTTTCTTTGTATTTTCATTGTTTTTGTTTTGTTTTGTTTTTATTCCAAAAAGCAATCAAGGATCACACACTGCATTTATTGGTTCCCAGCATTTTCTAAATTAATAACACTGATATTTTAAGTCTCCAAGCCCACCATCTCTCAATTTGGATTGTCTGATTGTTTCCTCATGATTAGATTCTAATCACAGATAGGATCTTGGATTTTGGTAGGACTACTACTTAGATAATGTGTCCTTCTCAGTCCATCAATAATGGAGAGATTGTCCCATTATCAGGGAGATTGAATGATCACTTAATTAAGGTGGTGTCTGCTAGATTTCTTAATTATAAAGGTACCTTTGCCTTTTGTAAGTAATAAGCAATCTATGGGGATGATAACATGTTTTTCATAAAAAGGATATTACAAAACTGTTTAAAAGATAATTTTTAAAATCTTAGAATATCTAGTAAGTAGGTATAATTTCATCGTTAAACCGTAGACAGAGGATTCTTGAAATACTCAAAACATGAAACAAGTCAGTTTAAATATTATCTTTTACTCTCTCTGCCATCCCCCTAACTGAATAAATGTAACCCTTGTAGCCCTAATCTCTTGACATACCTAGGGAACATTACAAATGCCAAGGCCGCCTCTTGCATGGAGATACTAGAAAATGGATTGAAAGTATTTTCTGCATATAGGAGGTGAAATCTTGTTCAAAATTTATCTTTCTAAAACAAATACATTTGTGAGTTCTTGAATATTTATTTATTTATTTTTGGTAATGATTCACAGTGTTGGTGGTAGAGGTGAGTGAAGCTGGCAGCTGCAGCCCTATTTCAAGGTCCTTTGGGATGGGTAATGCTGTGGTCATGACTCAGAAACACAACTTTCCCAGCCCCACCTCCTTCAATTACATGAAACAGGAGCCTGTTTTATATCTTTGTGACTGCCTGAAAGTCCCACTACTGTCAACACCATCCAGCCACCCCACACACAATCGTTAGAAAATAATAAGACGCCACATCATTCTGCTAAACCTATATTTTTTCCTGCTGGCTGATAGCAATAGGCTGTAACTCTGACTTAATACTTAAAAAAAATCCCCAACAAGTGCTGCCTGTCATTGGTAATTTACCAAAGTTTCCATCTCTCTTTACTTCCTGTTCCTACTCTATCAAACAGTGAGTCAAATGCAATTCAAAAGTAAATTAAATAAATATATATCTCTCTACATATTTTAAATTAGAGAAATATTCCTCACTTGTCAGTGGATTATATTGTGAAGCAAATTTAAATATATGAATATCAAAACTGGAAAAATTAATGAGTGAATAGTTTTTTACAGTTTTTTATTGAAATATAATTGACATATAACACTGTATTAGTTTCAGGTATGCAATATGATTTGATATTTGTATATATAGTAAAATGATCACCACAATAAGACCAGTTAACATCCATATCTGTTACCCTACATAGTTACAATTTGTTTTTCCTGTGATAAGAACTTTTCACATCTACTTTCTTAGCAACTTTCAAATATATAATACAGTATTATTAGCTATAGTCACCATGCTGTACATTGTATATTTGATCACCTTCACCCATTTTGCCCACCTGACACCCCTCCTCCATCTCTGGCAGCCACCAATCTGTTTTCTGTATCTAAGAGTTTGGTTTGTTTTTGTTTTTTTAGATTCCACATATAAGTAAGATCATATTTGTCTTTCTTTCTCTGACTTATTTCAGCATAATCCTCTCCAGGTCCATCCATGTTGCAAATGGCAGGATTTCCTTTTTGTGGCTGAATTTTATATCTATATATATATATAATATATAAATATATATGTATTTCTTTATCCATTCATCCATTGATGGACACTTAGGTTGTTTCTGTGTCTTGGCTAATTCTTTGCTTTAGAAGTATCTCTCAAAATAATACATTTCTCTCCATCTTCACTGCCGCCACCTTTTTTTCAAGTTTCTCTAATATCTCCCTTAGACCACATCAGCCTGCTCCTACAGTCTCCTCTCCAATCAATTCTCCATAACGCACAAAGCCATCTTTTTAAAGTCAAATCTAAGTATCTAAAATTCATCTTCCCCTGTCAACCTTAAATCACTTTAATGGATTTAAATAGATTTATCTCATTTCTTTTGAGTTAAAAATAGAAATGAAAGTCTTAAATATGGCCTTCAGTTTCCAACATGCTAGGATCCTACCTACCCCATCCAGTCTTACCTCTTACTATCTGTCCCATACACCTGTCCTTCTTCCAGTTTCTTGAATAAGTTTTGCTCTCTCCTGCTAAGAGATTTTACACATGTTGTTTTATCTTCTGGAATACACCTCATTCCCTCCTGCTTCCTACTCTCATCTGGATAAATGGTCTCTAAAGTTGTTATATTTTTTTTTTTAATGACTACATCTCCAAGATTTTAATTAATTAATTAATGGTGACATCAGTAAGATATTATAACTAGTTCAAAAGAGATTTCAAAGAACACACCATACACACACACGTGTATATATACCTACATATGTATGTGTGTGTGTGTGTGTGTGCGCGCGCGCGCACTTGCAAACGTGTGCACATGTTTATGGAGCGAAGCAGGCAATGAGGAATGCTGAAATGAATTTATAAAATGATGTAAAAGTGATCAGTATCCACAGGGTAACAATCAGTTGCATTCCACTGGATGAAATCTATTTGTATTTCTATGGACAAGAATCATTTGTATTACTTCTTGTGTTCTACAATTTACTTAATTGTAAAATGGCTCAAACATAGTGAAAGGTGTAGATAATCTAGAGTGGTGCTCTGGTCATGACTTCCAGAGATCTCTTATGCCTCTTTCCAAGTCTTACCGTTTTCCTTGACCAACTCCACCATCATGATCATAAAATCTCAAAGTAATAAGATTAAGATATTGACATTACTGAAGCCATGAAGTAAATTTTCTCTGAAAGTTTTTGTAAGGAATCTCAGATTAGATTTTTAAAAGCCTGTATAATTTACTCTCCCAAGGCAAGAATACTAAGCCCAAGAAACTCTACCAGGTTTCTCCAGCCCTACCTGTAAATTTTGATGAATGCTTTCCTTTCCGATGTTGCCAAATTTACTAATTTTCATGGTCTGCCTGACTTTTCTTAATCCCTGTAAGGCTGGGACCTGGTAAACCAGGTACCAGGCCAATTTCCCCGAGAGGTCTTTGTTGATATTAGCTCCAAACCTAAACCAATCTTTTTTTCTTAAAAGTGCCTGTACTACTTGACTCAGTGAACATAATTCTCAAATATGATACTCCAGATAAGGTCTTGGTTATGCAGTTGATTCCCCCAGTTGTGTCATAGTAAATGGAGGATAGATTCTTTTTGACCCCAAATAAATAACTATATTGCCAAAGTAATAAAAAGTAAGAAGATTTAGTAATAGATTCTTGGGATCAGAGTCAGATATTATTTTTAAGTATTTCATTTTAGTTTATAAAAGCATAATTGTGGGTTCAAGATAAGTAGAAAGAGAAAAGATGGCTTTTTATATCCAGATAAATATGACATTGAACCAATATCAACCATATTCAGACAAACAATCACAATAAAATGTCCCTCGTTAGCTCATTCAGTCCTATGTAACTGAGTGTTCACTTACTGGATCTTTGGTTAGCTGTCTGTTTTCATAAAACCCTCTGCTTTGGACTAAAAAGCCTGATGCAGTCCACTGGTATGCTATGAAAGTTTTATAGTTGATGTGAGCTCAGAAGCCTGTATTTGAGAGTTTATTCTTTGAAGTATGAAAAGTTCAAAGTACCTGGTACAGTAATTTCTCACAGGCTCTGAGACTGTCCTTGGTTGAAGACAAACTCTAACCTAAAGCCTATATCAAAGCCCTCAAGCAAACACTAACTTAAAATGAAATCTCATTTTAGATGAGAGATTTAATGGCTGTGGTTTATTTAATAGTATAATCCAAACTATCACTATGGAGGAGATCACAGTTCTCTTTCAAGGCAGAGAATAATTCAGAAGACTTTTGATGAGTGTTTCTGCAGGTAAGGCACAGTATAGTCAGCAATGCATTGTTAAATCTGCAGGGAATTCCTATGGAGGCATACAATTTGTGAAATATGTACATTAATTTACCTACACAAAGGTAACATAGGTAGATGGCTTGTGTCTCCTGATTTGACAGATTTGCCCTTATAACACTTTACAATAGTAGCATAGTAAAGAAATCTAATTATTTCTAGCATTTCCCTGGGAAATTTCAAAGATAGTTTTAGATGTTAGAGTTAAGCTGAAACTTTTTTTTTTCCATATTTAAAATTTGATATGGAGAAGACAACTCAAAATATTTATCAGAAGAAATTTTGACACTTATTAAGATAGGATCACTCTTGCCAAAGACACCTATTTAATCACAGTGACAAGAAAACATTTAACAATAAACATGGACAGTAATGTGATTTTAAAGAACCCTAAATCTTTCATAAGTAGGGAATTTTTATTTCTTTTTATTTTTTCTTTGATATCAAGGGCATAATTAATTCAACATAAAGCATAGGAAAAGTATTATGGTAAAACATGAAATCTCTGCTTTCAAAGAAGATTAGGTAAAGCAGGTAAAAAGTGTTTCACAATAGTAGCCAAAGGCATTAATCAGTAAACCTAGGAAGTTAAGTCTAATAAGATTAAGTGAACTTTGACAAAGTTTTATTTAACACCTTTCCTCACTTCTTTACAGTCTTAGGTATTATATACCATGGCAAATAAAATTTACTTTCCAAGCTTTCTCTTTCGTTAGTCTCTTTCACAGTCTAAAACAAACTGGCATTTACTTGAGGACAGTGGTTCTCACTCAGGTCTGAGGGTTCAAAACTATTTTCCAAACAGTACCAAGGTGTTTTATGTTAACAGACAATGTGTTCGTCATTGTTATCTACAAATGATTAAATAAATAAAAGTGGTAATAATTTTCCATTTTAATATCTGATTAGGTAAATATTGAAAGTTATAATTCCTATAAACAAAAGCGCTTTGGAATCCTTAGAAAGTTTTAAGAGTTTTGGTTCAGAGACCAAAAAATTTGACAATGATGCTTTAGGACAAAACTCTTCTTTTTTCTTGAAAAACCAAAAACGCACCTACACACAGTTTGATTTCTTGGTCTTTATTGCTGTTAGTATAGCTTCAACTACTTATACTAATTATTACTTGTTTTTAAATTGGAGTACAATTGCTTTACAATGTTGTGTTAGTTTCTGCTGTACAATGAAGTGAATCAGCTATAGGTATACCTATATCCCCTCCCTCTTGGAACTCCCTCCCACCACACCCACCCCCATCCCACCCATCTAGGTCATCACAGAGCACCGAGCTGAGCTTCCTGTGCTTTATAGCAGGTTCCCACTAGCTATCTATTTTATACATGGTAGTGTATATATGTCAATCCTAATCTCCCAGTTCGTCCCACCCTCCACTTCCCCCACTGTGTCCACATGTCCGTTCTTTTAACCAAAGTAAATAACTGCCATTTCACAATCAGGGCACAGATACTTGAAAAAGCTGGCAAATGACAGCATTCTAGGGGACCAGCAGAGCCCGTGAGCACATACATCTTGCCTTTCTACAGCTGCACACATCCAGTTCTCACCTTCTAAATATACACACTTACATTATCCTGACTGTGAGCTATAGTCTGTCTATAACACATAAAAGTAATATGCAACAAAGTATATAAACTTAAAATTATATTCAGTGAACAACGTTTCAGTATTCTAGCTTACTCAGAAAATAGTTAGGTTATTTAGTTAAAAGAATAGACTCAGGAAATCCACTGAACTGGGTTGTGTATTTGCTTTATGATTTCTTTTAGTTTTTTATTGGAGTATAGTTGATTTACAATGTTGTATTCGTTTCAGGTATACAGCAAGGTGAATCAGTTATACATGTACATTTGTCCACTCTTTTATTTTTTTTTTAGATTCTTTTCCCATATAGGCCATTACAGAGTATTGAGTAGAGTTCCCTCTGCTATACAGTAGGTCCTTATTAGTTATCTATTTTATATATAGTAGTGTGTATTTGTCAGTCCCAATGTCCCACTTTATCCCTCTCCCCCCATCTTCTGGTAACCATAAATTTGTTTTCTATATCTGTGTCTCTACTCCTGTTGTATAAATATGTTCATTTATGCCTTTTTTTTTCGATTCCACATATAAGCGGT
Source organism: Lipotes vexillifer (assembly GCF_000442215.2). Classification (NCBI taxonomy): domain Eukaryota; kingdom Metazoa; phylum Chordata; class Mammalia; order Artiodactyla; family Lipotidae; genus Lipotes; species Lipotes vexillifer. The sequence goes on from NW_006781329.1 coordinate 2,500,457, forward strand.
ATCATATATTTGTCTTTCTGTGTCTGACTTACTTCACTCAGTATGACAATCTCTGTGCTCATCCATGTTGCTGCAAATGGCATTTTCTTTTTTATGGGTGAGTAATATTCCATTTTATATATTTATACACACACACACACACACACACACCACATCTTCTTTATCCATTTTTCTGTCGATGGACGTTCAGGTTGCTTCCGTGTCCTGGCTGTTGTAAATAGTGTTGCAATGAACATTGGGGTACAGGTATCTTTTTGAATTATGGTTTTCTCCAGGTATATGCCTAGGAGTGGGATTGCTGGGTCATATGGTAGTTCTATTTTTAGTTTTGTAAGAAACCTCCATACTGTTCTCCATAGTGGCTGTACCAACTTACATTCCCACCAACAGTGTAGGAGGGTTCCCTTTTCTCCACACCCTCTCCAGCATTTACTGTTTGTAGATTTTTTGATGATCTCCATTCTGACCACTGTAAGGTCATACCTCATTGTAGTTTGATTTGCATTTCTCTAATAATTAGTGATATTGAGCATATTTTCATGTGCTTTTTGGCCATCTGTATGTCTTCTTTGGAGAAATGTCTATTTAGATCTTCTGCCCATTTCTTTTGATTGGGTTATTTGTTTTTTTGATATTAAGCTACATGAGCTGTTTGTATATTTTGGAGATTAATCCCTTGCCATTTGCTTTATTTGCAAACATTTCCTCCCATTCCAAGGGTTGTCTTTTCATTTCGTTTATGGTTTCCTTTGCTGTGCAAAAGCTTTCAAGATTAATTAGATCCCATTTGTTTATTTTTGTTTTTATTTTCATTATTTCTAGGCAGTGGATCAAAAGAGATCTTGCTGCGATTTATGTCAAAGAGTGTTCTGCCCATGTTTTCCTCTAGGAGTTTTATAGTGTCCAGTCTTACATTTAGGTCTCTAATCCATTTTGAGTTTATTTTTGTATATGGTGTTAGGGAGTGTTCTAATTTCATTCTTTTACATGTAGCTGTCCAGTTTTCCCAGCACCACTTATTGAAGAGACTATTTTTTCTCCATTGTATATCCTTGCCTCCTTTGTCATAGATTAGTTGACCATAGGTGTGTGGGTTTATCTCTGACTTTTCTATCCTGTTCCATTAATCTATATTTCTGTTTCTGTGCCAATATGATACTGTTTTGATGACTGTAACTTTGTAGTATAGTCTGAAGTCAGGGAGCCTGATTCCTCCAGCTCCATTTTTATTCCTCAAGATTGCTTTGGCTGTTTGGGGTCTTTTGTGTTTTCATACATATTGTAAAATTTTGTTCTAATTCTGTGAAAAATGCCATTGGTAATATGATAAGGATTGCATTGAATCTGTCAATTGCTTTGGGTAGTATAGTCATTTTCACAATATTGATTCTTCCAATCCAAGAACATGGTACATCTCTCCATCTGTTTGTGTCATCTTTGATTTCTTTCGTCAGTGTCTTATAGTTTTCTGAGTACAGGTCTTTTGTCTCCTTAGGTAGGTTTATTCCTAGGTATTGTATTCTTTTTGTTGTGATGGTAAATGGGATTGTTTCCTTAATTTCTCTCTCTTTTCTCTCTCTCTCTCTCTCTCTCTCTCTCTCTCTCTTTTTTTTTTTAATTTGGCTGTGTCAAGTGGCTTATGGGATCTTAGTTCCCTGACCAGGGATCAAACCTGGGCCCCAGCAGTGAAAGTGCCAAGTCCTAACCACTGGACCACCAGGGAATTCCCAGGGTTGTGTATTTGCAATTTGCTGAAAGTGAATCAATGAATAAGTTTCTCTATTTCTTTATTATGTGTTCAAGTACCATAGACCCAGAGTCAGAAAACCTGATGCAACTCTGTTAGAAATGAATTAGTTATCACATAATCAAACCATTTTAAAGGTAAAAATATGGAAATCCAGAAGAATTCATAATTTCCCATAATTACAGTGCTTGTTAGAGAGGACCTTCACTGCAGCATATCAGTGTGGCATCATATAACGATTCTCAGAATGCCAAAGGCTAAGATTTCAAACAAAATCCTTCATTTTGGGTACACAGTATAGTATGGCTGTCTGAATGTTTTCTCTCTAGTTATACAGTGCGTGACCAACTTAGTTGGGTGAGGTAAGTTTAAAAAGGGTTTTTTTTCAGGAAACTTTTTTTTTTAATAAAAAGGTGTATAATCATTGGAAAATATTTGTAAGTTACAGGAGTATATATAAAGAAGAACATAATCTAATCTGTAATCTTCCTGCCTTTAGATAACCACTCTAAACATGCCAGCATTTCTTTTCTTTCAGTTTATTATTATTATTATTTTTACAAAACTCTTGTTAGGGAATTCAATGTTCATTTATTTAATAAAGGCAAGAGTTGGGAGGAAGGTACATACCTATCTCGTTAACACTTAATTCTTGACATTTTCATTTGAGTTTCTAATGTTTCAAATGTGAGAAGCTGACTTTGCTGCTTTAGCATTCTTTAGGGCATAAGGGCAAAGAGTTTGTCTTTTGACTGTTGATTTATTACTTCACTGTTGTAATTACCTTAGCTGTATAAGGTATAAACCTCTTTACATTGAAATGTGCTCCCACCACACATTTTATTTACTTTCATGTGGATTTCAGAATTATCTTGTCAAGATGCATAATATAGGCCCACTAAGATTATAATTTCTATCACATTGAACCTATAAATCTTGAGAAGAATTGTAATGTTTATATATTTGTTCTAAGATTTAGAAAAATCTAGATTCTATCTTCTATTAAAATATATTTGTTGGTATTTTTACAGAAGTTTGTTTTTAAAAAATATTTTGGACCTATGCAAACATTGTTAAAATTATTTCTAGAATAATTCTATTCATTAAATTTTGCCATTTTAGCTTTTTATTTTTTTCCTGCTGTTGCCACATAACCAGTTATTGTTGATGTGGAGAAAAGTTTCTGGGAAAAAACCAAAATAAAACACAATAACACATCATTTTCTCCAGTATTTATACTTCCTTACATTTTATAATTTGTTCCTGTTATCAGAATTTCTGAAGCAGTATTTTAAAATTGTTTTTATATAATCTGTTCAATTGTTCTTGGTTTAGAGTTTCACCAATCAGCATGGTATAGACTGTAGATTTTAGATGAAAAATTAAGCCTAGTATTTCATAGTGTTTCCTTTTTTAAGAACTGGTATTAAATTTTATCATATTTTAAACATATATTAATTTGGATGCTTTTTGTGTCTATTGATGTCATGTGTAAATATAATTAGTGATCAGTTTCTTCTTATTAAAATCCTGTTTTTCTTGGAATATACTCACTTTGTGATGATTGATGATAAATAGGTGACAGAAAGGAGGAATCCTTGATTGAGAACTCCATGATTTAACGTTTTCTTTTTTTGAAAGGGAAGCACACCTTTCTAAACTAATTGTACAGAGGAAGGATTCTATACTAGGAATTGTGTTTTCTAATGGCCAGATTCTCTGGTTCTTGGAGCATAGCCAAATGTGGAAGCCTAATTACTGTAACCACAAAACCCACAGAAATAGATTTTTGGGCTGATGTGGAAGACTTTTGTGTATGAAGTCAGCGCCAAGCATTTATCACTGAAGTTTTCAAGGTGCTTTGGAAGCCAAAAATATTGGTAGTTGTGACTCAGGAACAATAAATGTATAATTTGTTTCATGAAGAAGAAGTAGTCTAAAATACCTTTTAAACTCTTACTTTATCCCTGACTGGTCATCTGCACATAATTTTGCAGAAAGTAGGCTATCAAAATGAAGCATTTAAAAATAAATGAATATAATTTATATTAATCTTTCATTTGCCTTTTTAGCCATACCTACATTTATCTATTTGATCTAACGTGCTTTAATTCATATTATTTCTCAATCACTGCCAGCAGTGGTAACAGATTATACAGTAGCACATGCAGAAATACAGTGAGGGCATTCTAATTTTATTTGGTGGTGGTGGGTGGGTGTGGGGATTTGCTCAACTTCATAAATAGAGTTGTGGACATGAGAGCCCTATTACTTTTATTCTCTGTTCCCCTACTTTGTTCTCCCCACAGCAAGCACAATCTTCTCTATTTTATGCCTACAAATGTATTTAAGACATACCTTTATAAGAGCATACTTCTGTGTTTTAATAAGAGTAAAACTTCTTTACAGCAGGAAGTTAGTTTTTAAAAAATAGGCATACTTATATTTAAGCAGTGTTTTGTAATTTATGAAATATCTTTATTGGATTTAGAGCTAAAAAACACTTTAAAGATCATCTAGCCCAAATTTACCTGAAAGACATAGCAGAAAGACCACCAAAATCGAGGCTTCCTACTCTGGGTGTAGGTCTTTTAACCATCTCATTCATATGTACTCTGTCTTCTGCCGTGTTCTGATGCACTCCCACAACAAACAAATAAGGTGATAGATTTGTGTGTATTGATAGAATCTGACATGTTATGTGAAGGCTAGTACTTCCTAGATGACCCCCATCATTTAAAATTCTACATGCCTCTCTCTTCTAACTATTTGAGGAAGAGCTCTCTTCTATTTTGTCAGTATTAAGATGTCCCAATTGCTTTTGGGAATTGATACAGGAATTTTAGGAGGAGCAGATACACTGATACATTAAGTACAGACATCAATTTGATGATGTATTTTATTTTCTGAAAAGTTCAAATGTGGGGGAAAAACCCCAATATATTGTAGTTTTTCATGTTTTAAGGATTCCCTCAACCTAATCAGATCATAACATACATTATACTACTTTTAATCTTGTTGAGATGTGTATTTTGCCATTAACCTCATTTTAAAAAATTGTATTATACGGTGTAACATGTATAACATGTTAGCTCAAAGAAGACATTCAAAAAATAGATTTTGTGTTCTATTTTATTATTATCATTACTACTGTTGTTATTAATTTTCACACTAAGTGCTAAGCTTTTAATAACATTTCCTCCTTTTTTACCTGGAATAAGCAACTAGAAAAAATTGTGGGTTTTTCTTTCATAGAAAATTTAAACTCAAGGTACATTCTGCAGTTTTCTCCAAAATACTCAATTAAAATATCAAAGTGCTGTGTTTGGGATGCTCAGTTAAAATGTTGGGAAGCTCTTGCTCTTCCAGACACATGAGGAAGTAAATTTCCTATCAGAGCTCTGTGAATGCCTTAATAGAGAAATGGGTTTCCATTATTTGGTAAGTGTAATAAAATAGGCCACTAGGGAAAAAAAAAAAGTCTCTTTGGTTAAGTTCAGCGGGCTAGTTCTTCAATTCTGATTTCACTATGCCTCTCACCAGCTGTAAAACCTTAAAGAAGGAATATCTTTCTCTCCCTCTTCAGCTACTCTTTGCAACATCCAGAGTGAAGGGGAGCATGTTTGTATCTGCGAATTGCTACAGAGGTCGAATGATTCTGACTGTGTTGGAAGTGATTGCTAATATTTCATAGACGTTTTCAAGTTTTCTGAAATAAACTGCATATTTGAATCTTTCAGACAGATGTCAGTTATATTAATTTTCCTCCTATTGTTATCTAGTGTGAAGTCATGTTGGTTTACAATTTATGCTATGTTTTTATTCATTGTAAAGATAGGGTAAAAAGAGGAGCTTGACACATTGTGATTGTTCTTGTCTTCTTTCTGTCTGAAACACATGAATTTGGGTGCCTCACAATTTTTTTCTGAGGTCTATGGTTAAAATGGTCTACATTTCAGTCTTTTGACATCGGTAATCATTTATTTATAGAGTATTTTTCAAAATTCTCGTCATTCTCTGTTCCTCTTGAAATTAAAAAAAAAAATTACTAGTAACTGGAAATAGGGCACAAATAACCAGGAAATGTAATTTGGCAATAAATGCTGTTTTGAAGTACACTGCATAGTTTGTGGATAAATATTTCTTTAATGCGTGTAATTACTGGATCAGCAGAATAAATGTGGTCATGTCCTTGTAATTAATACATTGTCAAAAGTTCATTTAAGTATAATGATTTTACTGGGAAAATGCTATGTGTTTCCTGCAATAATTTGTTAAATTAAGTGCAATAAATATAAAATTACTCTCAGAAAAAAATTTTTTCAAGTTTTTTTTCACTAGGTGTCACATAATGCTTTTAAGAAAGCCCTCCACACATCCCCTTTACACTAGCCCTTACCTCTTCAATTTAAGAACCCTCAAGCAGGGGTAAGGGTACACACTAAATATTACACTTGACTTTTCTAAAAATTTCATTTTAGATTTAGAATATTATAACATAGCATATATTACAGGTTAGGTTGAAAATATTTAGCCAGGAATCATGCAAACGGCCAAGTGGTCTTGCCTTTAATACAGGATACTAGTAAAGCATGGCTGTCCCCTTCTGCACTCAGCTGAACATTTAGCTCTGGAGGCTGGAGTCATGGCAACACAGAATTCTAGGGCTGGACCCGTGCAACCCCTTCATTTTATAGTCTTGTCACATTGCTCCAAGCCCTCCACAGAAGGATGCTGGGCTCTGCTAAGTGAAACAGCTGTGGGCACTCAAGGAGGACATGATAAATTAAAGGTGCTTTCTTTTTAATGTTATGGCCAAAGGGCTGCAGGAAAGCATGGTTTCCATTGCCTGACATTTTACCTGTGTTGGGAATGTAGCTGGAAGTTCTATAAATAAAGGGCAGTGAGGAAACCAGAGATACTCAACAGGGTTGGGAATAGAGTGCACTGTATGGTAGGCATGGCTAGAAGTGGTACACAGCTAGCAAAGACCTTTTCATCTCTGCTGTACCCAAGTAATTGATGGATGAGGGGTAAAGGACAAAAAATGTGTTAAGGGTGGTAGAGGGTAGAGGAGGTGGGAAGGAGAATGGACAGTTGCTAAGTCTGGCATAGACGGATACATTTTGGCCACTTGATAATGTCTTCATGACCTCTTTGCTTCCAGTTTTCTTTTTAAAAAATAGTTTAAAACTACGGCTCCAGAGCAGCATTTCAAACATTATACAGTTTTAATCAATTTCCCCTTGGATTTCTATAGGCCTTATAATCATCTTGCCAGTCCAACATCTAACCTTCATCAGAGAATATAGCAACTTTGCAGTTAAATCAGGTTCTTCCTATTTTACTGTTCTACCTTGTCCTGTAATAGACTACCCATCCTCTGTACTTCCAAAGTACCACTAATTTAAATTTACCGTTTGCACTTGATGTTGACAGAAGAATGGTAAATAGGAAAGAGTTATTAGAACTTAGTGAAGTAAAACAAATTCTTAAGCATTGGAATACCTAGAAATGTATTACCATTTCCCATCTTGAAAATCATCTCACTGATTGTTTCTCTCTTTAGAACTTTGGCCTCTTCACGTAAAACTTGGGATTTCCAACCACACCTGGTTCTTCTGTACACCTCCTTCTTCCTTTACCCTCCCTCTCTTTCTGTCTTGGGCTGCTTGTAGAAATATTCTTCTCCTTTGATGATACAGAATCATTCAATTCTCTCTATATATTGCCCTCTTCCCCAAGATCACATGCTGATGGGCTCATCTTATACACATAAACAGACATCCAGCAAGATTCCTAAACAAGAAGCCATGTCCTTTTATGTAAATTATATTACTCCCTAATTATAAAAAACAGCACAATATATTCTTGTACTAAATATTTTTTTCCCTTTCGACCACTTAACTCTTATTTGAGTAACCAGAGAAATCATATAAGGTGGGGGAAGAAGGGAAGCCTTCACAATGCGTTGGAGGAATTTAAAATCTAGTTGTGAAAGTATGTAGTGGATAGGATAGATAGATAGATAGATAGATAGATAGATAGATAGATAGACAGATAATGTAGACAACTAGCTGGGAAGCAGAAAATAACCAGACCTTTAATTATAAACAAATAAGCATGAGGTACTGTATAACAATATGAATATATGAATGCTCAGAGAGTAAAGCATTCAGAATTCAGAAGCTGAATAGGTAGAACTTTCTGGGTAGTTTTGATGCATAGTCATGGCACATGGACATGGGTGAGTACAGTTGTTTTTAGACCCAGTGAACTGAGGCAAATTAACTTCAAAGTTAATTAACCTGAGCTTTTGGGCTCTTCACTTGCATGGATCCCTGGTACTGGTAGGGGCTCTGGCAACATGCTCATGTAGTCATATATTTGCATACATGGTCAAAAAGTTACAAAAGTAGGATAGTTTAACCATAAATAAAACTGCTAACTGTTTAAACTGTTAAAACTGTTGCCTATTTCCCCTCCAGTTTCCTCTGCATTTCCCTTCCCCTTCATCAAGTGGTGTTACAGCTGTTTGGGGATCTTACTCAGGGGAAGTTTAGTTGCTGATACATTAATTTGGTTTTAGTGGGTTAGGTTTATGTGTTTCATAGCCATTTTTGCAAGATTGCCAGGTAAAATTCAGAACACTAGTTAAATCTGAATTTCAGATAATGAACAGATAAGTTTTTAGTTGTAAGTATGTCAAAAAAAAATTACTAGTTGTTCATGTGAAATTCAAGCTTCACTGGCCATCCCCTATTTTTGTGTGTTAAATCTTGCTATCGTCCACTTCCATGTTTGGTTCTGCTATCGTCCTGGTGCAGAACAACCACCAGGTGTGCTTCTCATCCACTGTACCTACTCTCCATGCATCAGAACCCAAAGGTGTGGGCTCAGAGGTCATATTACAAAATGGCCATGGCCAGTGCTACCCTGGCACTGGAAGAATACCAGTGGTGGAAAAAATTTTCCCAAATCTTACGGCTCATAAATTTAAAAAAAAAAAAGTGATCTCACAGAAGTTTTCCCAAATTTGACAACAACGTTAAAAGTTCACGTGCTCTTACCAACAATGACCTGTGATCCTAAAAATAACTTTTCTAAACTACCAATAAAGAAAAAGTCAAATATACTCGAGGGGAGATTAAAATTATAATCATTAAGAAATTATAGTTCTATGAAGAGACAATCAAAGAATGTACAAACCAAAAATGTAGGGGGAAAATGATTACAGAGACAGGCCAGGTGGTCAATTGAGAAAAGTATTATTTTTCAAGATTTTGTGATGTTTACCATACCCAACTGCCTTAAAAATGGTATTTTGGTGAGCTTTCTCTTTCTAAATAAATATGTATGTATTCGGGCTTCCTGGTGGCGCAGTGGTTGAGAGTCCGCCTGCCGATGCAGGACACACGGGTTCCTGCCCCGATCCAGGAAGATCCCACGTGCCGCGGAGCAGCTGGGCCCGTGAGCCATGGCCGCTGAGCCTGCGCGTCCGGAGCCTGTGCTCTGCAACAGGAGAGGCCACAACAGTGAGAGGCCTGTGTACCGCAAAAAAAAAAAAAAAAAAAAAAAAAAAAAAAAAAAAAAAAAAAAAAAAGCAGCCGGTACAAATGGGAGTATGTTAGGCTCAGTCTCATGGATCATTTAAAAGTTATTTCATGAGATTTTCTACATAAAAATAGGTAGGTTTTAATAATGGAACTTTTAAAATAATGGAACTCAAAGAAAGATGTGTGACCACACATGTGTCTTACTGTACAGCCTCAAATGAGAACCATCCACAGACTTATAGGTTTATGTTCATGCTGTATTTGGTCTGTCTTCTGGACTTTGGGTTCTCTTCAGTTTTAGAAAAAATAGCAGCTGTGATTTTTGAGTCAGTTACCTACTACTTACTCTCAAAAGGCAGAAATTCTGTAAAGGAGATTTTCTTCTCAATGTAAAGAAGAAAAAAAATATCATAACATATGAGTCTCTCCTTTAGATTGTCAAAGTGATTCAGAAAAAATCATAGCACTTAAAGTCACATTTGCTCAGGTCCCACTCACACCACATTCACAATTGAGCCATATAATCAATGTGCTCTTCACCAGGAGAGAACAGAAATTGGCCATCAGTCTGGCTGGTCTTGTGGAAAATCAAATACTTGCTGACCCTGAACACTGCTCACAAACTTCTCTGACATCTATGAATTCAGTGTAATAATTTGATGGTGGGCATTCAAAATAGATTCAAGTGCATGTTTGTGAAGTAAGGGCAAAGTCATTTTACATACAAGGAAATCATCATAGATATTTAAGAAAAACAAGATAGGTTGTCACACAAACTGAATGTTATGGACTGAATAACGTTTTTGTCTCCCTAAAATTCGTATGTTGAAGCCCCTAACCCTCAATGTGATAAAGACGGGGCTTTGGGGAACGAATTAGGTTTAGATGAAATCATGAGAGTGGGCCCCCCCCTTGATGGGATTAGTGTGCTTATAAGAAGATGGAGAGAGACCAGAGTGCTCTCCCTCTCTCTCTCTGCCATGTGAGGATCCAGTGAGAAGTTGGCCATCTGCAAGCCAGGAACAGGGCCCTCGCCTGGGAACCAAATCAGCCATTACCTAGATCTTGGACTTCCCAGCCTCTAGTAGCGTAAGAAATAAATTCCATTGTTTAAACCACCCAGTTTTGTTATGGCAGCCTGAGGTAAGACAGTAGGCATTGAAATGTATCCTGTATTATTCTAGGAGAACTGAGTTGGCTTTACTATACTATTTCTTGTGACACGATGTCATTCTTTGTCAAGGTGGCCTGTGCTAGATTTCCCTTCAGTGTGCTCTCTCCCATCGTGTTGCTCCCAGTATGCTCTTTTCCACTGTGTAGCATTTATCCAAGTCAACTGAAATTAGATTCTGTCTCCCCACTGGTTTCTGAGATCTTTTAGGTCCCCATTTTTCTGAATCCCTAGTGCCTACTACCATGCCTTGTACAAAGTTATGCTTTCAATGTATTTGTTTATCTGAAAGAATGAGATGGAAATACATATGTTTTACTTTCCTAACATTTCACTTGCTACTGTCCTATCTGCTGACTGCCAATAATAGTTACATTATAACTGTAGAAGTAATTCACATTGGACCTTTCCACTGTTATTTAAAATTCTTGATCCCATTTTGAATGAGAACTTCATGCTATGGATTTTGGAGAATGCATATCTAATACATAAGTATTTCAAATAAAGACACAATACATATGAGGCACGACTAAGCATTGAACATGGAAAAACATCAGACAACCTTGATCTTCTCATCTCAGAATATGATTCCAAATTCCCAGTAAAGTCCTAGAGAGTGGAGAGTTATCACAAAAACTTATATCCTCCTGAAGTCTGTATTTCACTTTTCTAAGTGTTTACTGCCCTGGACCACTACCATTCTCGAACACATATTGAAGAAGCACAGAGTTCTTTACTGAATTTCAAACATCATCAGCTCAGGGACAAATGCTTGGCTAAGGCTCACATCTATCATTCTGGTTGGTACATATGGTAATTTTCTCTAAATTGGCTGGCTTTCTCAGGCTACTGTATCATCCTGAGATATTAAGTTTTTAAATTGGCTCTTCCCACCTCTTTTAAAGTTAGATGGCTGATTGCTGTCACATAATTTAATGATCTAGTCCAATCTATACAATGACTGTGTAACATGGGCAAGATAATTGTAGATGAATTGCATGCTATTAATCAGTTGGCTTTTTGTTCTTACATGTTCCATTGCTTATCATTCAAGGAAGAAAATTGTCTTTTGACAGGGGTCCCATTGCAGCCTTTTTACTGTCCAATAACATCAAGCCTGAGATTTCAAAAGATAAATGAGAATAAGTGTTGGGGGGAGAGACTTAGTTAAAAGGCCTGTTTATCTAAGAATTATTTTTGGAGAAATTAGAAATTTGCCTGTATTGTTAGAGAATAAGTTGTAGAATGTTTTTATATTTAAAAAAATAGAAATAGTTTAAATAGATTTTCTCATTAGAGTTTCACCAGTTTATGCGAGAGACTACCTTTCGTTGTGAAAAGGATAACACCAAAGTTCTAACTCTCGGTAAGCATCCCCTACTCTTTCCACCCCCTAATAAACAATGACTATATTGGCAATGGAACTTTATCTAAAGTGATGGCCTAGGCACTCTATTCATTGTCATACTTTACTCACAGATGAAAAGATGAGAGAGCATGCCTTTTTAATCATGTGTTCCCAGATGAGAAGCATGCCTTTTTAATCATGTGTTCCCATAGCCTAGCTCAGCTATCTAGAATTTATTAGATGCTCAATTAATGTTTCTTCAACTAAACCAATCTATTTTTGATCTCGTAAAGCTAACTCTGCAAATAAAGAGTTATTATTAGGGAAATAAATCAACATGAACCTTCTGGATGGGGAGTCAACACAGTGAGGAAATAGTGACATTTCCAACTGTACAGAATGTGCAATTAGCAGTTTGAATGCAAGGTAAAAAGTCCCGTTTTGGATTCAACATGTGTTGCAGCGTTTTTATTTAATTTTATTTTATTTAATATTTAAGGATGACAACAAAACCAAATGAGAGTTCAAAATGATCTCTTATTAGACATTATATCCATATAATTATATTTACATATACATGTACCTATACTTATATGAGCAAGTATATGTTTTCTTTTGCTTTTTTTTTTTCCTCTTAACTCTAGGCTTTATGAGTTAAATAACCCACTGACTGAACCACTTGTAGTAAATTACTCCTCTAATGCATCTCAATGCAGGGATGAGGGAAGGAGATGGACTTTGCTTGTCTTGTAGACAGATTTTCTTGACATTATACCAGATGTTCTTAAATGTGCTCTTTGTTCCTCTTTTTTGACTGTTTCCACTTGCATCCTCTGGGGTAAAGCTGTTTCTATGGGAATGACTGTCAATCAGGAATGTATGTTTCTTGAAAATAACTTGAAGGCAAACTCTTAACTGTTGTAAAGAGACTGATGGGGGCTAATAGTCATGGAAGCAAAGTTAAAAATCTAGAGGGAAACATTATTATGAAGTTATTTCAGCATTAACATAAAATACTATTTATTTCTTTTAAGCAGAAGATATTTGAGTAAATAATATCTTACAAATGGCATTTATTTTATTAAAGTGAAACAGTATTTTAGGGAGAAATAACAGCAAAGAAAAAAAAAAAACTATTTCTCCTAGTGTTTTCTAGCTGCATCTTCACCTATACAAATCTTTGCCTGTTCATAACTCCTATTTCTTTATCTTAAAAACTTTATTTTAGTATAAGCTGTAAGATGGTGCCCCTTGATGAAAAGCAGATGTTTTATTTGTTGTTTCTTTTTCTTTTTAAGAGTGTTTGGACTTATTCAGTACAATGTATAACGCTAACTCTTTTTAGTAAGCAAGAACATAGCCATGGCACTTAAGTGAAAACAGGGCAGAGGGGCTGGCAGTCATATACGGAGAGCTTCATCAAACACCAGGACATATGAACGTATAAGAATGAATGATCAGAAGTGGGCATTAAATCAATTTTATATTCACCATTTCAACATCGAGAAGAGTTGTTAGTTGTAAACCAATTGTTATTCAACTTAATGAACTAATTAGGAAAATCAGTCGCAATAATAGTATTGGTACAAACTGATCTGAATATAAAAAGTAGAATTAGAATTCTAATACCAAACTTTCCAAACTAGAAAGACCACATAATACTGTTGATAAGATCTTTTCTTTGTAAAATTAATCATAGGCAGTTCTTCATTTACTGAATTTGATTTTTACAATCCATTCCTCTGTAACTGTGATACACCACACTTGTGATATTTCTGTTGTGTGTATATGTCTTGCAATCTGCCAGGATGATCTAGTTAATTTCTTAAATACTGGCTCCATTATTATTTTTCCTATTCCTTTGCTTCCTTTAGTTAATGAATGGCTGTCATCCAGAGATATAAAATATCAAGACCTCTACCCAAAGACCACACTTGGGCTGGCAAGAATGCCACAACTGCCCAGTTGAATCACAGACAGAGCTGGAGCATACGGGAACAAATTCCCAAATAATAGAGAAAAGTCATCTGAATATTGCTTAGACCATTTTTAACATGAAATTTTCCAAAGATAGAATCATAAACTCCAGAAGATATATGTTAGTTGTCACTCCTATCTTTTGTTCCCTAAGTTGTGCGTTTTTAATATGAATGAAATATTTTCCTCAGAGGTGACTGGGTAATTGTTTTGATAGTTACATAATTTTGTATCTTAGTGATGAAATATTTATACATGCAATTCAAGTTATCTGTTATAAAGGGAAACTATTTAACCATAGTGGACTAATGGTACATGGGGAAAATGGGTGTCAAAAGGAAATTTATTATATCTTCCAAGTACTGCTTTCTGTGATAAAATACAATTTGTATGATTGTGAAGTAGCATTGTTTATTTTTCCAGTCAAAAAGTCACTGTCAAAAGTATGTTTGGGGAGGGAAAAAATGGCCTTAAAACAAATGTATCACAAGGAATATCTAGGTTGTTAAAAAAAAAAAAAAAAAAACCTAGGGCAGCATGTTAAAAATGAACATTTCCAATACAATTTGTCATCCATGCATAAATCTTGCTGACATTTTCAGTCACTTTAATAGCCTGCCCATTTTATAAATCAGTATGAACTTGCACAGTTGCAAGAAGTGTGTATTTTGAACATCTCATTTGCATACTTTACCAGAAGCCAATGAGGCAGTGGGAGCAGCACTGGTGATCACAATACGTGTTTGGGGAGAGGCAGAGGAATCAGTAATGGCTTTGCCTTTAGGGATTGCTGTACTCCATAGGGGACGAAAATGAGAAATATTTTTCAAACAGCAGGGGTAAAGGTTTTAAAACTAGAAACACATGGAGTGATAAAGATGTTAGTGCCACAGGGCGCATAGCAGGAAAAATTTACAATGTAAAAACTGTAATTTCAGCATTAGGAAGTAATAATCGTGTTTCATCATTGTTATTAAAGCATGACCCTTAAAGTCACATAAATTAGGTATAAGTTTCAAGAGAAGTTTATTAATCTTTAGCAGGAAAATATTAGGAAAGTTTATTATCAGATAAGATTTTCAGGGGGAGGCACGTTGTTCTGACTTTGTGTGTTTGTGTTGTGTGTGTGACTTCTCAGGGAAGTCTGTATCATTTCAAAGGGTAAATAAAACTTTTCTCACTATCAGCCAGTGGGTATAAATAATGCCTACTGGCAGATAGCGCTTGTTCTTTTAAATTAGCAATTTGATGAGTTAACGTGATACACAAAGAATGGGGACTGACCTATCCAAAATAGTTCTACTTGTCCAGAATAAAATAGTACATGACAACTAAAACTTACTTTTAATACAGAATGTTGCTTAGATGACGTTGATGGTAAACCAATGTTGCTAGCATAATTATTAAATTAGTAAAAGATTTAGGCTTCTTGGAATATTGAAAAATTTGTAACTAAATGATGAGGTTTTATTAGTAGCTCTGTGACAAAATTGGTGAAAATTTATACTTTAGAGACGGGCAAGAACCAATAATTATCAATGGACATTAAAGAACTATTTATGTAAAGAAGGTAAATTATTTGATGATGCGTATATTAATTTGGAACTGAATATCTAGATTATGGGTGAAATACTAATTTTTACCAATTAAGACTTCCTTCAAAAGTCTGGTTTTAGAAGTTGTGAACTAAACCTGTGTGTTTGCATAATTATTTAGGTGGAACTCAAATCTTGCCAAGTTAAGGGGAAAAAACTTGCTCCTTGTTCATTTTTTTTTTCTTATAATATGTTTCACCATTTATGGAATAGGGTGATGAGTTGTAAAACACAAATTTTATAAAGCATAATTTTAGAACAGCAAACACTCCTCAAATACATTATAAACCGAGTCAAAGCAAATTTATGTTAATGCAACAGAAACACATTTTGCATACAAGTAAAAATTGTTGTAGAAGATATAAGAAAATATAAACAAGCATAAAGAATAACTTTTCTACAAAACAAATGTAGCCACTTTTAACATTCTCATATGTACTATTCCAGGATTCTTTCTAAGAATATGTATTTAATCTTATAATTTTATTTTACACATATTATTATAGAAATATACTTTTTAAAATGTATAAGAATATTATTATTTGGGCACGTACAATAAATGAGCTATTGCTCAGCAAAGTGTGTCCAAGTAGAAAGCATGTAGAATTTGATAGAATGACAGACAGTTCAGGATCATTTAAAATTAGATTAATTAAATGCAAAGGATTTCCATAAGATATTAAGCTTGTGTAATAGACACCATCTTAATAATATCTGCTACTGATTTATTTTATAATGCCTTCTCATTCATAGATATCGCTTATATTCTGAGTATTTATTTTAAATGTTTTGTGATATATTCAAAATGCTTTCAGATACATGAAAGTGATATTCATCCTCTTTAAAGAGCAGTAGTCATCCATAGCAGTAATTTGACCAATAGTCCATAATCCATTGCAGAATCATGAAGTAAGTAGTTTTCATTGCATTTGTTAATTTGCTGCAGGGAAAACAAAAAGACTCAGCAATAGGGAATTCATGTGAGACAAGATGAAGAAACTACAAGGACCGAGAAAATAACCATTCTCAGTGTGCTCAAACTCTTTTTAACTAGAGGTTATATAGACATAGGAACGAGATTACAGTGGAAAGAAATAGAGTGAGACTGAGTTGCAAAGTATTTGCAGAGGAAAAGGACATGATATAGTCTGTGTTATACTTAACCCAGTTAGAGTGAGATAGGAAAAATAGAGAGGGAGAAAGTCAGTGAATTGAAATAAAGACAATGCGGCAATGCTAAGTCTTTGGTAAAAATAAACTACAATTAAACCAGCGTATGAAGAGCACTGGCAGGCTATAAATGACAAGAGTAGAGTAAGTTCAAACTTTGATTCATCTTTAAGGCAGGTAGAATTTGAAAATAAATGGAAATAATGAAGAATGCTATCTATGCTTCAAGAATAAGTAGATGAGATTGCTCTCCTTTGAGAAATATTTTCATGTTGTTCTGTCATCTGCTAGATCCATTCTATTTAATACATATCATAGTAATGCTATGTCAATGAAATGTTTATTCTATTCAGCAAAGAGTGATATCTTAAGTTTGGGTTATGTCCATGAAGAAATTCACATTGCAGAATTTACATATCAATGTACTCACCCTATAGAGTGAGAGCTGTTCTACTGTGTTAGCTTTTGCTAGGTTATGTTGCATTAACAAATCCCCATCAAATTTGTACAAACATGTATTTCTTACCATATTACAGTCTGCAATTTTCCATTTTCTGTGTCTCTGACTTAGATTCCAGGTTGAAAGGTCAGTATGAAACAATAATATGACTCTTAAATCCTTCTGTCTAATCCTCATATTTTATTAGTCAGAGAAGGTCACAGGGTAAGCTTGATATCCATGCCTTATCCATGTGGCATCCCACAAGAAGACTCTGCAAATAGCTAGAAAATGGTTGCAATGTATAATTTTATGGTGAATAAGGGATAATTTGGGGACAATAACAAAATGTATTATGTTGTAAATATAATAATATAATTTACCACATTAGTAAGCTTTAACATGAGAGTCTAATTGCAAAGTTTTTTTTTCTTCAATCAGATTTTGCAGATAGAGTTGTTTTTGTTTTTGTTTTTTTCCACAGTTTTTTAGATTTTATTTGGTCTTACTTGATTATTTTTGTTTCTGTTGTCTGTGCTTTTAGTGTCATATCCAAAAAAAATCATTGCCAATATAGTTTTATTCTAAGCATGAGATTGGGTGGGAGGTGGGAGATACAATAGAGTTGGGGAGATTGGAAAGCAGTGTTGATAATTTCATTGACAAAACCACTGGAAAAAAATCAAAAGAAGTCACCAAGGAAGACTTTTGGGACTCACTTTCCCATAGAGTGGAGTTGTTAGTATCTGTGGTGCTGCCTGCTAGTTGCTCAGCATAATCTGTGTTCTTTTTCTTCCACGGTAATCAGTTTGCCCCTGGGATGTAACTGCCAGCCAGGCAACTGAATTTCCAGCCTCCTCTTCAGTTAAACAGGCCACATGACTAAGCTCTCTAGGATGGAATATTTGGAGGTGTGATGCCTGCCACTTTCATATCTGTTTACATAAAAATTCCCATGTGTTCTCCTTCTTGCTTTCCCTCCCCCCTTCACTGAAGATGGAAAGAAATGATTATGCTGTGTTTGAAAGCCACATGTTGAAGATAGAAGAGCCGCTGTAGCCTGTGTCTGTGAATGTGGCAGAGCCTCCCCCATGCCTAAGCACTATCAGGAATGACTGCCCTGCACTGTTACAGGAAAGAGAAAGAAAGTTCTATTGTGTTTGAGCCACTGTTATGGGATCTATTTATTACAGGAGTTTACTTTTCCTAATAGAGTCGTCTTCTTCCAATAAATTTTCTTCTTAGTCAGTGATATTTTCTATAAACTTGCCTTTTCTCTGTTTCTTCACTGCTCAAAAAGTCTTCAGTGGCTTCCTATTGCCTACAGAATAAAGTTAAAAATCTTTAGTATACCTTTCAAAGCCCTTATCAAATGTTCTACATTTCTGCCACTTTCCTACTACACATTCTGTAAATAAAAAATACTTGCTTAGTTTCTCTAATACTGTGAATTTTTCAACTTTTGTGACTTTGATTATTCTATTCTCCATTCCGGTAAAACATCTCAACTTTTTGAAAACCTATTGATTCTTTAACTCTGCCATATCCTGCATATATTGTACTCTCAAAACAAATACTAAGAGTTATTTCCTGCCACAGGAAAAAAATTAATACATTCATTAGCCATGTCCTATATCATAGGAATTAGTATAGTTTTTCTGTGTTCATCTCCTAAAAAACAGAGACTCTTTCCTCTTCAACTGTATATTCTCAACACAGTATCCAGTTTTCAAGTACTTGTATATTTTAATTGTAAAGTCTATCTTGACAGTTGACCAGGGAATTGAAAAAAATTGGTGGATTCTATACAATTCATTGATGATACTTTGTCTCAGAGATTCAGTTAAAGCTCCAAGGGGTATAAATAGACAAAACTGTGTCATATTGCATATAAACAGTGATGGGTGAAGAAGATCATTGACTGTAGTATGATGAATTAGAGTATTTTCTTGAATTTTGAAAGATTAGGTGCTGCTAGAAAGAGATGTCGCTTTCATGAAATTAAATGTCTTCTGTTTTCAAGAACATCATCCAACTTTCAAGCAATGGATAGCATGTTTTCAGGCAAAAGGGAACATATCAATACTGAAGGTGGAGGTCTCCATCAGTGAAAGGCAGAATTTATGTATTAAATATTTGTTTCTCTATTGATACATAAATTTCACTTTTCTCAACTCAAGTCATTTATCTCAGTCATTTTGTCAGTTCATCTGTGGTCATGAAAGATTTTGACCACAGGATTTATCTAAGATTTTTGCCAGTGATCCAAGTCATCCTGTGATTAAAGGTATTACTTCTTTTTTAAAATAACCTAAGCAATTATTTTATAATTTCTTTGGGTTTTTGATATCTCACTTTTACTTGTAAGGTTTTTTTAAAGCATAATTTTTCCACATAATGACTTATAAAGCAGATAATGAAATATGTTAGAAGAAGGGATAGTCTCATTGACTTTTTTTTCTATAATACATTTGTGGTTACAAAATGCTATGACAAAAAAAGAATGAGATGTAATTTTATGAAAAATCTGGATTGCTTTTTACAGAAGATGTTTTATTATGCATGAATGTTTACTAGAAACTGAAGTTCTACTAGTTTACTCTGTTTTCTTTTTTTCAATTTATTTACTTTTATTGAAGTATAGTTGATTAATGATGTTGTATTAGTTTTAGGTCTACAGCAAAGTGATTCAGTTATATATATATTTGTATATATTTTTTTCAGATTCCTTTCCCTTATAGATTATTGCAAAATACTGAGTATAGTTTTCTGTGTTATACAGCAGGACCTTGTTGGTTATCTATTTTATATATAGTAGTGTGTCTATGTTAATCCCAAACTCCTAATTTATCCCTCCACCTCCTTCCCGCTTTGGTAACCGTTAAGTTTGTTTTTTAGGTCTATGGGCTTATTTCTGTTTTGTATATAAGTTCAGTTATATCATTTTTTTAAGATTCTACAGGTAAGCCATATCATATGATATTTGTCTTTCTCTGGCTTACTTCACTTAGTCAATTTTCTTGATAGTAAGCAAACATAACATCTACTACAGGATATTAAGATAAGAAAGAAATCATGTAATGACTCTGGTTATTCAAGGTAATAAGAGAGTAGGAAGAAATTTGTAGTTTTTCAAAATTGAGGCAAGATTTCCAAACTGGAGGTTAAATATGGCAATGACAGTTATCTGACTCTTGAGTTAAAACTAGGATGAAATATCACAGACCTTAAAGTTTATGAGAATCAATCACAAGTTGTCAATATGGATTTGAATTTTCAGTACTGATGTTGACACTATTCTATTGCTTTTGGTAAGATTTCTGAATAAAGGCAGAACACTCTCTAATAAATTTTGCACAAGTAATTCTGGACTAATTTATTAAACAGAAATGGGCCTCATCTAAGAATCCATAAATGATCCTCTTGATGTGGAACACATATATTGGCTACATGCAGATGATTATTTTTAGGAGGAAAAGCTATATTCTTTGGATCCATCATTAGCATATAACTTTTACTGATATTTCTGAAAACAAACTATGTTATCCAAACTTGGTTTAATTGATTAATTGATTCATTGAAAACATAATGTATGTCAACAATTGCCCTAGGTATTAAGGATAAAAACACATTATATATTTAGCATCTTTAGAAAATCTAGGGAGGGGCTTCCCTGGTGGCACAGTGGTTGAGGGTCCGCCTGCCGATGCAGGGGACACGGGTTCGTGCCCCAGTCTGGGAGGATCCCTCGTGCCGCGGAGTGGCTGGGCCCGTGAGCCGTGGCCACTGGGCCTGCGCGTCCGGAGCCTGTGCTCCGCAGCAGGAGGGGCCACAGCGGTGAGAGGCCCGTGTATCAAAAAAAAAAATTTCTGTTTATCTGATCATTAGTGCAATTAAGATCCTCCTTTATCTGACTGTTTTAATTTCTTCATTTAAGAGTTGCTGTTATACTGTGTATCTCAAAAAAAAAAAAAAAAAAAAAAATCTAGGGAGGAATGTAACGCTCTGTGAGCATCTTCAAAGGAAACAGATGGCACATTCAAATTAAGATTATTCAATTAATTAATAAACAGATTAATTCAAAGGATCAGGCAGAGTTTAGGTAATCCAAACTCTGCATGGGGCATGGGTAGGTATGCCACCCTTAGCTGTTAAAGAGCAAGAGGAGAGAGTGGTTGCCAAATTTAAAGTCAGAAAGGGCTGTTGTGGAGGTGGACACCTTTCAGGTGCCAAAATATACCATCCCTCTTGACCCTGCAAAGCACTCCTCGTGCCCTTCCCTCTGCCACCCAATCTCCAGAATCCAATGGTTAAAGGTAACCAGAAGACAGAGGGCAAAGGAGCTCATTCAGGACTTAAGATCAGCTTCAGAAGGCAAAGTGAAGAAAGGTGGAGGGAGAATGGGAAAAAAGACATCTAGCACAATGGATATATCCAGTTTACAGATGAGGAAACTACAAAAGTCATAACTGGTAAGTGGCAGAGCCAAGATTCAAAGCCAAGTTGCCTTATTCCACAGCTTTTTCTACCTTGCAGGAATGTCATAAAAATGACTTCTGCTCTCAAGGGACTTGCAGTATTGTAAAGAAGAGGCTAGACTACAGAGGAAAGAACAACACAGGTGTCGTCAGTATCAAGATGTCAGGTAGGTTTCCCAGCCCATGACCATGGCTTTCCTTTGTCCCCTCAAAGATATAGGAGGAGGAACCACCAATTCCTTTAATCTGTGAATGGGTTTAGAATTGACCCTCCGCCCAGGTGAGAACTTTGAGAAGGTATCAGAGGAGCATCACTTAAGTGTTGCAGCTATTCATTTCATGTTGGTTGCAAGAGGAAATCAGACTTCTTAGTCCCATACCTTCTCTTCCTGCTATGTCCAGAAATGTAGTTTTTATTTTGGCATTTGGGGAAAATTGATGGAGGCTACCATTACTTCAACTTCGGAATCTTTAGACTATTGTTGTTGTTGTTGTTATTGTCTTTGAAGTTCCAGGTGGTGTGAACTTCATCTCTATTGATAATACTCACGCTTCTATTCTTCTAAGTCTAGAATTGCCATAAGAATACAAACCTTGTCAGATGGCAAATTTTTAAATGATCTGAAAGTACTTTGGAAAAGAGGGAACCTGCTCTTTCCTCGCAGGCTTGCATGTGTGGAAATATTCTGTAAAATTCCAGTGTCAGCATCAAAACATAAAGGATGCCACTGTGCATTCATAAAACCCCTTACATTATGATATGAGATCATTTTCAATCGTTGTTACTGTGCTACAAAGGACAGCTTAATAACTCTGGTCTAAACTCTGTGATTACATATACTCAGATGCTAATTTGATATAATTGAGTATTTTTTTTGTTGGATTCTACATTCAGTTTGTGTTTAATACGTGAAGACTATTTTCTGTGGTGGTTATCAAGGGTAGAATAAGCCCCACAGGTGTTCCCCCCACACTCAGGCTTCTAAGTCACCTTTTCCATTAGCTGCTAACATTGTTAACAGCTGAGGCAGCTGGTACAGGAACAAGAGAGTTCTGCATTTCCTTTACTTGGGACAAGATTCATTTAATCCAGATATGAATGCTCTATTTCTATGGCACATCTGTTTGGGTGACACAATGTATACATTTTTTAACATCTTAAACATTTTGAATTTTATAAGATTTTCTGTAGAAAAATCAATTTTTTTTTAATTATCAATTATTAAATGTATCATTTAATTCTTAAATCCCCAAATACAAGATTCATACATATTTTGTCACCAAAGGTGGGGAGTTTTGAGTTTTTAACTTTCTTAATTCTGAATGATTCTATTTTTTCTTTGTTTTGAGAGTTTCAACTACATATTTGTCTGCAATTTCACTATCCTAGCATGAAAAAACAGTAAAACTTAATCTATTGCAAGTAATATAATCATTGTTTGAATGACTCCCTTTCAAGGGTATCATATAGCACCCAGGTTTTTTGTTTGATTTCACAATTTGTCTTCTTTTTATTATTGACCTTTCCTCACAAACATAAAAACATATTTTTATTAAGCTTTCAACTTGATTATAATATTCTTAAAATGGTTAATAACTGTTTATTATATAAATAGATAAAATACACACACACACACACACACACACACACACACACACACACTCACTCACTCACTCACTCATCCTGCCTGGAAACTTCGGATCTAGTGTTAACACTGTTTCACATTAATTTTGAAACCATGGGCTATGATAGATTGTGTTACTATTTGAAATCATTTGCTTATCTCTGGCCAAACAGACATATAGGATTCCAGCCCATTTGGGTGATTTGGTCGTGTGACTTTTTTTATTTAGCCAATTGAATGTGGCCAGAATTGGTATCCATTGTGTCTGAGCAGACGCTTTAAGAACTATTAGGTCATTTCATTTTCTTTGTGCCATCAGAGTGGCATATCCTAGATGGTGATTGTTCCTTCTGCCTGTATGACTCCTTCAGATTGCTCCTTTCATCATACACAAAAAAGACAAGTGAACCAGAGATGATTTCCAACTTAGATACAATGCAAGCAAGACCTAAATCTTTATATTCTTTAAACCTTTAAATCTTTACATTCTTTAAATCTTTACATTTACAGTCCTTACATGTGTAGTTTGTTGTTGTTCACAACATACCTAGGAAGAGATAACTGATATAAAAATTGGTACCTATAAATGGGACACAGCCATGGCAAAAATCTTAAAGTGTATGGCATTGGCTCCAGAGCTCTGGGGTTGGAAGTGCAGAAACTCTTAAAAGACACTGGATAGAATTCTCCTGTGAAACCATCTGGTCCTGGGCTTTTGTTTGTTGGAAGATTTTAATCACAGTCTTAATTTCAGTACTTGTGATTGCTCTGTCTTTTTTTTCTCTTTCTTCCTGGTTCAGTCTTGGAAGGTTGTGCTTTTCTACGAATTTGTCCATTTCTTCCAGGTTGTCCATTTTATTGGCGTAGAGTTGCTTGTAGTAATCTCTCATGATCCTTTGTATTTCTGCAGTGTCAGTTGTTACTTCTCCTTGTTCATTTCTAATTCTATTGATTTGAGTCTTCTCCCTTTTTTTCTTGATGAGCCTGGCTAATGGTTTATCAATTTTGTTTATCTTCTCAAAGAACCAACTTTTATTTTTATTGATATTTGCTATCGTATCCTTCATTTCTTTTTCATTTATTTCTGATCTGATTTCTTTCCTTCTGCTAACTTTGGGGTTTTTTTGTTCTTCTTTCTCTAATTGCTTTAGTTGTAAGGTTAGGTTGTTTATTTGAGATGTTTCTTGTTTCTTGAGGTAGAATTGTATTACTATAAACTTCCCTCTAAGAACTCCTTTTGCTGCATCCCATAGGTTTTGGGTCGTTGTGTTTTCATTGTCATTTGCTTCTAGGTATTTTTTGATTTCCTCTTTGATTTCTTCAGTGATCTCTTGGTTGTTTAGTAGTGTATTGTTTAGCCTCCATATGTTTTTTACAGATTTCTTCCTGTACTTGATATCTAGTCTCATAGCATTGTGGTCAGAAAAGCTACTTGATACGATTTCAGTTTTCTTAAATTTACCAAGGCTTGATTTGTGACCCAAGACTACCATATGACCCAGCGATCCCATTACTGGACATACACCCTGAGAAAACCGTAATTCAGAAAGAGTCATGTACCACAATGTTCATTGCAGCTGTATTTATAATAGCCAGGGCATGGAAGCAATCCAAGTGTCTATCGACAGATGAGTGGATAAAGGAGATATGGCACATACATACAATGGAATATTACTCAGCCATAAAAAGAAATGAAATTGAGTTATTTGTAGTGAGGTGGATGGACCTAGAGTCTGTCATACAGAGTGAAGTAAGTCAGAAAGAGAAAAACAAATACCGTATGCTAACACATATATATGAAATCTAAAAAAAAAAAAAAATTGTTCTGAAGGACCTAGGAGCAGGACAGGAGTAAAGACATAGAGAATGGACTTGAGGACACGGGGAATGGGAGGAGTAAGCTGGGACAAGTGAGAGAGTGGCATTGACATATATACACTACCAAATGTAAAATAGATAGCTAGTGGAAAGCAGCCACATAGCACAGGGAGATCAGCTCTGTGCTTTGTGTCTATGTAGAGTGGTGGGATAGGGAGGGTGGGAGGGAGACGCAAGAGGGAGGAGATATGGGGATAAAGCAGAAACTAACACACCATTGTAAAGCAATTATACCCCAGTAAAGATGTTTAAAAAGAAGAGACTGGAAAAATGAAACTTTGTGGAGTGGTGGTATAGTTGGTAAATCTGCTTCGTGCAATAACTTGAAAGACAGATAATGTACTTAAAAAACTTGGAGTTTTAGATGAAGAAGTTGGGGGAAAAAAATGTGACTGATGTGATTTGTTTGCTTTTGGCAACGTTAAAGTGTTATTAAAAGAAAACCGTGAGCTTAGAAAACTGAGGTTTAAAAATAATGAAAGGAAAACATAGATCTAGAAATTTCAAAATTTACAGGTTCAAAAGATGCAACTGTTTTATTTTCTTCAACCAGTAAAAATAAAATTGAGAAATGTTTTGAATAACAAAGCCTGACTGAAGTTTGGCCTAGGGCAAAGATCAAATCAACTCCTCAGTTCAAGTCCATGAAGGGATTAAATTGGCTTTCAGAAAATCTTTCCATTGGATAAAGCAGCTTATAGAAAAAAACAAAAACAAAACCCAAACAGGTTCTCTGCTGAAACCTGATAATCTCAAGGTATTGACAGTTAAGTCTAGGGAGAGAAAGGTGCATTTCAAAAAGAATCATGGACATATTTACTGGAACTTGGAGCTTATTAGGATCATATAGGTGAAGATTCTAGAAGTTAGAAGTTTGTACTGCTGAAATAACTCCTAGACTGGACCAAAATCCAAAATACAGCAAAAAATCCAAAACTAAATGTGAGACTTAAAATGACCTTGATCTCCCAACCTACTATAGGCAAGATACATCTATTAATACTAATTAGCCCCCAAGGAGGGTATAAAATTTAATGCTTTCTTTAGATGTGTCCAGGGAGGTTGAAAAAGGAAGGATCTGTTTGAGGTGGAACTGTAACCAAGAGAACCTGGTGATATAATCATAAAGAAGAACTGAGGACTAATCCTGGAAGATTCCCTATCCCTGAAGTAGGTGGACACTCAAAAATGTTCCTGAAATAATTTCAGGCTTCCTACGTACCAGTTATTTTGTGCTTCCCATTCTCCTTTCCTAATGCAGTGTTTATTGAGACTAATGTCCCTGTTCCACTACTAAATATTTGGTGTGCAGGGAGCAAATAACTTGTCTTTGTAGTTCACACACCTTTGAATCAAGAGAAGCTGTACTCATGATGTAGAGACAAGCATATGACCTTAGACTGGTGTCTAATGTCATGGTTGGTTGGGATGCCTTCTTTGGGGTATAATGTGTTTATTTTGTGTGCAGATAGAAAGTGAGTGAATATATATAATTAAGAGGGTGAGATATAATAGATTGTATTATTGTTCCCAGTTACTGGCTTCCCATCAGTAAAAGGGCTGTGCATATCTTCCTATTGCCATGTGAATGAAGGTGAATCCCTCTGGGTGGCATTTATGTCCTTGACCCATTGATATGAAGCACAGCCATCTGATTTAATCTGGTCAATGCGATAAAGGCTGAAATGCTCACTCCATATCTGAGCTGCAGCCATGCAGAAAAAGAGCCACCCTCTTTTTCTTCTGCCTTGGGAGCAGTATGTCCCAGAATGCAGCTGCTTCTTCAGCCTGGATCCTGTAATGTAGACATGAGAAGCAAAGAAGAACCACATCTGACACATAGCCAATATGTAACAGGAGTGAGCTGTAAACTTTGGTTACTACAGATATTCTGAGCTTTGAAGGGGTGACCTTGGAAAAGCTGAGCGTTAGATGAATATTTTAAACTCTATTTTTCCTTTCCCATTTACGTTTGGTAAGGGTGTAAAAGTATAACAAAGTCATTTGCCAGTGAAATGTTAAGGAAAACAGCTGGGCATTACCTACGATAATTTGGATGCATGACAAGGCCAAGTAATGGAGAACAGAGTCGTCAAAATCAAGATACAGCCAACGGTTTCTTAATTCCACAGTTTAAGACATATGGGAGGATGTTTAAGTGAAGCCCCAAAGTACAGGTTTCATCCTTTCAACTTTTATACAACACTCGCTGCCATCCATATTGATAATCACACCTATTATTGTATTAAAATGCAACCATTTTCTTGACCAGGGGAGGTATTCCTTCACTTTCAACTGTTTTCTCCAAAACAGTCTCAGGTAATGTTAAGGTTCCCTTGCTTTTTGAGTTGTCCACACAATTCATCTTTGGCATTTGAATAGCTCATGTATTTTACAAAGCAGCCTTCCAACTATTTTCACCTTTTGATGATGTAGCTTATAATGAGGTTAGCTCATCCACCATACTGAACTTGACACAAAGAAAACTAAGATAAAATACTGGTCATCAAATCTAAAGATTCAAGTTGTACTATTGCAACATTACCCAAGAATGTACATTAGGAAAAACTGTCAGAGGCTTTTAAGGTGTCAAAAAGGGCAGGACCTGCATGGATAAATTATGAGAATTTTTTCTTTTTTTTCTATTATGCCAAATAATGCTACTACCAGTGTGGTCTTCTGTATTGTTGAGCCTAAACCTTTGAAATAAGAAACCTGAAACTTTCTAAAGCATTTTCCTATTTATACAGGTTTTATTTTTATATATTTATGTTTCTGAGCATGTCTTAATTCATTCACATTTCCGTCTCAGATATCTGTGCATTACAATACCAGTCCTGTGTTTGACTATCCAGCATGTACATTTATCAAGTTTTTATGCAAATTCAATTTCTATATAAATAATATTATGTTGTGATGTGATTTGCTTAGAGAAACACCATTTTAATGTTATAAGGAGTGTTAGTAGTTTTTAATGTTAATAGGAAAATAATTTTCAAGATATTACCAAAAATGAGGGTTTTGTAGGAAGAAGTAAAGAATTCTATGGTAATGTTTGTACTCATTATTTATACTAGATAATAACAAGGATAAATATCAAATATTTTTTATAGCCTTTGTTGTATGTCATGTATAATTCTAAGGTCTTTACATATATTAATTCATTTAACCTTAAAACAATCCCAAGAAGTGTCTATTTTACAGATATATCTATTTTACATTTGAGGAAATATAGGCATAGATAAATTAAGAAACTCACCCATGGACACACGGCTAAAAAGTGGTGGATTTATCAAATCCAGGCAATCTGAACCAGAGCTTCTCTTTTAAACTATCATAGATTCACAAATGCCAACATTAAACTTTTGATTACCATGCATATATTCTCAGTCTTCTACTAATGTACCATAAACCACAAGGCTTTAGAGTTTTGTAGGTAAAAGATCATTAGTT
>NW_006781329.1:2528937-2545439 GCF_000442215.2 Lipotes vexillifer
GTAGGGAAAAGATCATTAGTTGGATTTGTTATTCAGTTCCTAATCTAAACCTTATATTTTGGTAGAGATGTTTGCCAAAGTTTGTGTTTACTTTCCATACAATATAGTTTTGCTATCTTAAGTTATCTTAAGTTACTGAATATTTTATTTATGGGTCTTACTCCCTAAATTAGGAGTTTCTAAAAGGTAGGGAGGATGATTTATTTATCTTGCTGACTCTACATCATCAGTGCCTGTCTTTGAAGCCTCTTGTAAGTAAAAGACGCCATCTCATTACTTATGTAGGTTCATTTTTCTTCAGTTTAAGTCAGCCCTAACATCTAACATGATGGGGTGGTTTTCTTGTTATTGTTCCCCATATATGGACCAATTGCGCAGAATCACAGTGCAATCATCCACTATCTCAGGGCAGGCCCTTTGATCACACATTTGGCCAATTGTTTTGAAATAGAAACAAAATATTTTACCTATGGAGTGAATGGAGTATGTTTTTTCTTTGCCTGTAAGGAATGAGCACTTGCAGAAGACTAGAAGAAAGAGATTCATTTTTATTTTTAAAAATATTATAAAGTATTTAATTCATTGATTATCAAGGAAGAATGATCAATTTTCATGATTAGGCATTGGATTCCAAACCAATACCAACAATGGTACTTTTGTTGGAGAGATTAATTAAGCAATTAAGGCATGTAAAGTAATAAACAATGATGTGATTCATAAATAACCTATACTCAGCAATTTAAGATAACAGTATAAGAAAACAAAAACACAGAAGAGGAAAAGTAAAAATGGATGACCATCTTCTGAAGAAGGGGCATGAGGAGGGTCCGGGCAGGGCCAAAGTCTAGACTTAATTCTTCTTTTGTATTGTTTATAGATAGTGAGAGAAAGTCCATGGTGTAGGCAGTGTCTGGAAATATATAATTATATTCCAGGATAGCAGTTAATTTCAAGTATATATGATAACTTATTTTCTAATGGACAAAAAAAGGAGGGCAACAGGGAGTCCCAGGGAAGTTACTATTTAAAGCTCAAGCAAGAAGTTGGTGTCTGGACTGTCCATAAAGTAAGAAACCCTTGATCTTGGACTGTGACTCAGATACAGAAATCCATTATCTAAGAGGGAAATGTTCATGGACATAGCTGGGTTCTCTACCTAGAGGGTCATGAACATTGATTCAGAACACTTCTGCCCATTAGAATCACCTGGCAGAACTTGAAAATATCCACATGGCCGGAATCCAATGCTAGACCAATTAAATTGTAGTTTAATTGCTCTGAAGCGGGATTTGAACATTAGTTAGGTGTTTGTTGTTGTTGTTTGATGTCGTTTGTGTATATTTTGGTTTTAGTTTGTTTGATTTAGATTCTTGGTGGTTCTCGTGTACAACCAGGATTGTGAGCTACTGCTTTAGTGTGTGCAGAGCTACTGGGGATTTTGTAGAAATGCGTATTTTGACTCAGTAGCTTGAGGCAGGGCCTGAGAGCCTGCATTTCTACCAGGCTCCCAGGTGCTACTGGTTCACACACCACACGTAGGCTCATAAAGCTCTTCCCTTATGACCACAACACTTAGACACAGGGGAAGAAAGGTCCCTTATCAGAACCAGATAAGCACTACTTCTAGCGAGCTCACATTTCAGAATTAGGGTCTAAAAGTGCAAAAGGACATAGCTTAGGCTTAGGCTATCCGTCTGATCTGTCCTAGGGGAAAGTTTTAAAATCAAGCTTCACACTGGTGTTTCTCATTTTTAAAAAAATCCTGATCTCTGTGTGGCATTTGACTCGCTCCTTATAGTTTCCACAAACAGGAGTATTTTGTCAAGCTTTATTTTCTGGAGTTTGTATTGTGAATTGATAATTTGTTTACAAAATATATGTATTTTCTCAGACATGCTAATATTCTGCCTCTTGCCACCCTGTTCCTTCTGATTTGTACCATCAGAATACAGTTTGTTTCCTATTTCTTTAAAAAATCCTTGAACATTATGTGACAAGATTTTACTTATTGGAAGTGTGAATTTTAAAGTGATTTTAATAATGGTAGCTACCAGATCCATTTCAGAAGAATCATTCCATTAACCTAATTATTTTTGAAATAGCATTAAGGAATAATTAAACTTTGATATAATAAATTATTTCTAGAAAAATTCAATAATAAAAATTAGAGAACAAGTTGTCAAAAAAGTAAAATTTGCTTTTTTGGACATTGCTGCAATGTTTTAAGGTATCAACTAGGGTCATGAATTGCTGATAAAATACGCACTGTCGTCACTATGCTTTTTTAGTAAGTTATAGTAAGCAATGGCCTTCTTCTGAATTCTGGTATTTGAATGAATGTTCACTGTACAGTGTAAGTTAAGATATTGTATTAGGCATGGTAGAAAGGTGTATCAACACTTTTAGTCCACCTACTTATTCCTAAGTGAGCAAAACAATAGATTTTAAAACCTGTGTGTTGCAGGTCTGTGTTCATGAATTTCTTTAATAGTTTTTTGCACATATTCAGTGTTGGGGTTTGAGAAAATATGCATGCATCTTAGAATAGATTTGATCTCTTTATTAATAAGATATGTGGGAAGTCATATGTATTTGTTTTCTATTGCTATGTCACACATTATTACACCCTTAGGGGTTTAAAGGAACAAAAGTCATAGTCTGCTAGGTTAGAACACAGTTTCTGTGGTCAGGATTCCTGCTATGGGTGAACTGGGTCCTCTGCTCAGGTTTTCACTAGGATGAAATCATGGTGTCATTTAGGGCTGTGATCTCATCTGAGGCTTGGGGTCCTCTTCCAAGCTCATTTGTTGCCAGGATTCAGTTGTTGCAGTTATAGGGCTGAAGCCCTCAGCTCTGAGGGCTTCATATTCTCTACCATGTTCTCTACCATGTGACTCTGTCCAAAATGTGACTGTTTTCTTCATCAGGGCTAACGGGAGAGCACATTTGACATGTGAAATCTCTCTGCCTTCTTCCTGACTCTGACTTCTAGACCTTCTTTTAAAGGGCTCATCTGATTAGATCTTGCACAAACAATATTCTCACTTTTTATTAACTTGAAGTAAACTGATGAGAGGCCTTACTTCTGTCCGAAAAATCCCTTCACCTTTGCCATATAACATAATCTAATCACAGGAGTGATATCTCGTCTCATTCAAAGAACCTCGGGGGCTTGACCGCCATCCTGGGCTGTTGAGGTGGGGCCTAGAAGGTGGGGGCGTCCAACAAAAAGGGAATATTCTGGAGCCTCAATATCTGATGGATTTGCCCTGTTAGGTTTTAGACTTACTTAGGGCCCGTAACCCCTTTCTTCCTCACAATTTTTCCCTTTTAGAGACTGCCTATGCTTCTTCCACCATTGTATCTTGGAAGCACATAACTGCTCTGGTTTGACAAAATCACAACTAGAGTGGGATTTTGCCTCAGGATGAATTGGATCTCAAGTCTTACCCATGATTCACCTTAGTAGGGACTTTAGACTTTAGAGTTGATGCTGGAATGAGTCAAGAATTTCGGGCCTGTTGTCATGGAATTCATATATTTTGCATGTGAGGAGGATATGAATTTTGGGGGCAGAATGTTATGGACTGAATGTTTGTGTTCCCCCAAAATTTATATGCTGAAGCCCTAACCCCCAGTATGGCTGTATTTGGAGATGGGACCTCTAAGAAAGTAATTAAGGTTAAGTGAGCCTTTAAGGTGTGGCCCTGATCCAAAAGGATTAGTGTCCTTATAAGAGACACCAGAGAACATTGTCCCTTCACCTCTCTCTCTGTCTCCACCTGCACATGGCAAAGAAAGGCCATGTGAGCACACAGCAAGAAGACAGCTGTATGCAGTCCAGGGGGAGCGATTTCACTAACTTGACCTTAGACTTTCAGTCTCTTTAGAACTGTGAGGAAAAAAATTCCTATTGTTCAAGCCACCCAGACTGTGATATTTTGTTATGGCAGCCCAAGTAGACCGATAAACTAAGTCATACAGTGTATTTGGCTAGCTAAAGCAGATGACGTCAAACTGTTGCAGAACTTCTACTAATGTGTTTCCACCAGTAGTTTATCAGAATTTTCAATTGGTCCACATTCTTGCTAACACATAGCATTTTCTTTCTTTTTTCTTTTTCTTTTTTTTTTTTTTTGCGGTACGTAGGCCTCTCACTGTTGTGGCCTCTCCCGTTGCGGAGCACAGCCTCCGGACACGCAGGCTCAGCGGCCATGGCTCACGGGCCCAGCCGCTCCGCGGAATGTGGGATCTTCCCAGACGGGGGCCCGAACCCGTGTCCCCTGCATCAGCAGGCGGACTCTCAACCACTGCGCCACCAGGGAAGCCCCATTTTCTTTCTTTTTAATTTCAGCCATCCTAATAGGTAGGTAGTGGTACATTAAATAGTTTTATTTAACATTTCAGTAATAACCAATGAAATTAAATACTTTTTCTTACTTTTACTGGATATGGAAATATTTCTTTTGTTAAGTGTTCAAGCCATTAGCCCATTTTTTTAAAGATGGGCTGTATTTTTCTTATAAATCATTAGTCTTTTATATCTTGTACACAATATAACACATCTTTATTAAGATACATGTTTTTTTGCACATACATTCTTCAAACCCATATATGGTCTTTCACTCATTAATACTTTAACATAAATTCTTAAACATATTCTAATTAATTAATATTTTATTTTATGGTTAGCATTTTGGGGTTCTGCTAAAAATTCTCTGCTTACTCCGAAGTCATGAAGATGTTCTTCTATGTTTTTGATTAAAATTTAATTGCTTTACATTCCCATTAAGAATTACAGTCTATATGGAATATCTTCATGTTTTTGCTGTAAGAAAGGGTCTAAATTCATTTTTTCCCATATGGATAAATAATCAACTTAGCTCCATCTACTGAGAAAACACCATCTTATCTCCACTAAACTCCATGCTACCTTTGTCATAAATCATGTGACTGGATATATATTGATCTGTTTCTGGCCTTCTTATTCTATTCCACTGGCTGTTTTTTTGTCCTTTGGCTAAAACCCTGCTATATTAATTAATATTAGTTACTAAAGCTTTTTATTAATGCTTGATAGCTGAGAAATCTCTAGCTTTATTCATCTTCTATATCACTGCCTTTCTATTCTTGGCCTTTTGTATTTTCATATGGATTTATGAGTCAGCTTCAGTTTCCAGAAAAATACTCAATTATATTTTGAGAAAAATTGGGTTGAAATCGTAGATTAATTTGACACAAAAGGACATTTTTTAGCATATTGAATCCTCCATTCCAATCTACATTCATTATATGGTACTCCATTTATTTAAATCTTTAAAAATTGTATCTTAATAATATTTTGTATCTTTAGAGAAATAGAACACAACTTTTGGTAGGATGCAATGTTTGTTTGTTTTTAACAGACCTTTATTAGAGTATAATTGCTTCACAGTACTGTGTTAGTTTCTGTTATACACCAAAGTGAATCAGCCATATGCATACATATGTCCCCATATCCCCTCCCTCTTGAGCCCCCTCCCATGCTCCCTATCCCACCCCTCTAGGTCATCACAAAGTACCAAGCTGATCTCCCTATGCTATGCTGCTGCTTCCCACTAGCTATTTTACATTCAGTAGTGTATATATGTTGATGCTACTCTCACTTCGTCCCAGCTTCCCCCTCCCACCCTGTGTCCTCAAGTCCATTCTCTATGTCTACATCTTTATTCCTGCCCTGTAACTACTATGGAAAACAGTATGGAGGTTCCTTAAAAAACTAAAAATAAAACTATCATATGACCCAGCAATCCCACTACTGGGTATACACCCTGAGAAAACCATAATTCAAAAAGAGCCATGTACCACAATGTTCACTGCAGCACTATTTACAATAGCCAGGACATGGAACCAACGTGAATGTCCATCAACAGATGAATGGATAAAGAAGATGTGGCACATATATACAATGGAATATTAGTGAGCCATAAAAAGACACAAAATTGAGTTATTTGTAATGAGGTGGATGGACCTAGAGTCTGTCATACAGACTGAAGTAAGTCAGAAAGAGAAAAACAAATACCATATGCTAACACATATATATGGAATCTAAAGAAAAAAAAAGGATGCAATAGTTTTGATGCTAATGTAGTTGTTATCTTTTTAAAGAAGTTTATTTTCAATTTGCTTGTTGGTATTTAGAGATACAATTTTTATTTGTTAATCATCTATAGAGCAAAATTGTAAAATTCACAGGTTTATTCTAAAGGTTTTTCTGTAAATTAAAAAAAAATTTCTTAGGTACAAAATAATTTCATTCCTGAGTTGTAAGTTTTTTTTTCTTCCCTTCCAATTGTTATATTCTTTCTTCTTTTCTCTTCCTTTTCTTTTTCATGTGTGTGTGTGTGTGTGTGTGTGTGTGTGTGTCCACTAGTACAATATTTAATAGAAGTGGTGCTAGCACCCCCTAGAAGCAGATGGACACCCCACCCAATATTTGATTTGGATGCTGAGACTGATGATGCCATACACATACCAAGAGGTTATGAAAAGGTGTATAACTTACATAATGATGCTTTATAGGGAAAGTAGGGTAGACTCTCATGCAGGTCTGAAAATGGCTTAAGAGAGACTGGGAGAAGTGACTGGTTTAAAGCATTATATTTATTTGTGGGTGTTGCTGGAGTGAGGGCTCCCTCACACAGACTGGATCTTGGGTAGTTTGAACTCCTCATTAGAGCCAAAGGAGAGAGCACTGGGGCTTTCTTATCAGCTTGCCCAAATATGAGGCAGAAAGTGAAGCAGGGGATGTGGGGTTTGAAATAGCTCAGCAGTCAAACCTAAGCAATGGAGTCAGCCTCTATTATATTTGTTTTATTCCCTAACTTTGAGGTAAATTTTCAGATATTTTGCAAATGAATATAAGATTTATTGAGTTAACATCCAGTAAATTATGTGTCCACATCTGGTATATTGGTTGCATATTTTTGGAATTTTCTTTATCTGAAAGAGAAGTGTTAAACTCTCCCATTTTTACGGCCCCCCCCAAGTGAGGTGTTGGGCGCAGCAGTTTCCCACAAGGAACTCTGTTCTGAAGTGCCAGGTGCAAGGCCTCTGCACAGAATGCCCTATGAGCAAGTGGAACTAGATGAATCACAAAAGAAAAGGAAAAGAAATCTATGAAATGGAGCCACTCAGAGCTATTTCACTGCTGCTACATTTAAAGATGTCTTTTCCCTCTGCTTGGTGTGAAAACTGAACTCTTTGTAAAGAAGGAGAAGTCCATTAGAAGTCTATAAATATACATGAGGAGTAGAAAGAAAGATAGCCATGTGGCTGACGGGGTCTTGGTGCTCCAGCCAGGTGTCAGGCCTGAGCCTCTGAGGTGGGAGAGCCGAGCTCAGGACACTGGTCCACCAGAGACCTCTCGGCCCCACATAATATCAATCTTCAAGGGCTCTCCCAGAGACCTCCATCTCAATGCAAAGACACAGCTCCACTCAACGAGAAGCAAGCTCCAGTGCTGGACACTCCATGCCAAAAAACTAGCAAGACAGGAACACAACCCCACCCATCAGCAGAGAGGCTGACTAAAATCGTAATAGGTTCACAGACACCCCAAAACACACCACTAGATGTGGTCCTCCCCACCAGAAAGACGAGATCCAGCCTCATCCACCAAAACACACGCACCAGTCCCCTCCACCAGGAAGTCTACACAACCCACTGAACCATCTTACCCACTGGGGGAAGACACCAAAATCAATGGGAACTACAAACCTGCAGGCTGCGAAAAGGAGACCCCAAACACGGTAAGTTAAGCAAAAGGAGAAGACAGAAATATGCAGCAGATGAAGGAGCAAAGTAAAAACCCACCAGACCAAATGGATGAAGAGGAAATAGACAGTCTACCTGAAAAAGAATTCAGAGTAATAATAGTAAAGATGATCCAAAATCTTGGAAAAAGAATGGAGAAAATACAAAAAACGTTGAACAAGGACCTAGAAGAACTAAAGAGCAAACAAGCAGTGATGAACAACACAATAAATGAAATTTAAAATTCTCCAGGAGGAATCAATAGCAGAATAACTGAGGTGGAAGAACAGATAAGTGACCTGGAACTTAAAATAGTGGAAATTACTATGATACCACTGGTAATAATACCCCAGAGCAGAATAAAGATAAAAGAATGAAAAGAATTGAGGACAGTCTCAGAGACCTCTGAGACACCATTAAATGCACTAACATTCAAATTATAGGGGTCTCAGAAGAAGAAGAGAAAAACAAAGGGATTGAGAAAATATCTGAAGAGAGTATAGTTGAAAACTTCCCTCATATGGTAAAGGAAATACTTAAGTCCAGGAAGCACAGAGAGTCCCGTACAGGTTAATTCGAGGGAGAAACACGCCAAGACACATATTAATCAATCTGTCAAAAATTAAATACAAAGAAAAAATATTAAAAGCAGCAAGAGAAAAGCAACAAATAACACACAATGGAATCCCCATAAGGTTAACAGCGGATCTTTCAGCAGAAACACTGCAAGCCAGAAGCGAGTGGCAGGATATATTTAAAGTGATGAAAGGGAAAAACCTACAACCAAGATTACTCTACCCCGCAAGGATCTCATTCAGATTCAATGGAGAAATTAAAACCTTTACAGACAAGCAAAAGCTAAGAGAATTCATCAACACCAAACCAACTTTACAGCAAATGCTAAAGGAACTTCTCTGGCCAGGAAACGCAAGAGAAAGAAAAGACCTACAATAACAAACTCAAAACAATTAAGAAAATGGTAATAGGAACATACATATCGATAATTACCTTAAATGTAAATGGATTAAATGCTCCCACCAAAAGACATAGACTGGCTGAATGGATACAAAAACAAGACCCATATATATGCTGTCTACAAGAGACCCACTTTAGACCTAGGGACACATACAGACTGAAAGTGAGGGATGGAAAAAGATATGCCATGCAAATGGAAATCAAAAGATATGCCATGCAATTGGAAATCAAAAGAAAGCTGGAGTAGCAATACTCATACCAGACAAAATAGACTTTAAAATGAAGACTATTACAAGAGACAAAGGAGGACACTACATAATGATCAAGGGATCAATCCAAGAAGAAACTATAACAATTGTAAATATTTACGCACCCAAAATAAGAGCACCTCAATACATAAGGCAAATGTTAATAGCCATAAAAGGAGAAATGGACAGTAACACAATAATAGTAGAGGACTTTAACACCCCACTTTCACCAATGGACACATCATCCAAAATGAAAATAAATAAGGAACCACAAGCTTTAAATGACACATTAAGCAAGATGGACTTAATTGATATTTATAGGACATTCCATCCAAAAACAACAGAATTCACTTGCTTTTCAAGGGCTCCTAGAACATTCTCCAGGATAGACCATATCTTGGGTCACAAATCA
Source organism: Lipotes vexillifer (assembly GCF_000442215.2). Lineage (NCBI taxonomy): Eukaryota > Metazoa > Chordata > Mammalia > Artiodactyla > Lipotidae > Lipotes > Lipotes vexillifer. The sequence goes on from NW_006781329.1 coordinate 2,538,367, forward strand.
AGCCTTGGTAAATTTAAGAAAATTGAAATTTTATCAAGTATCTTTTCCAACCACAATGCTATGAGACTAGATATCAGTTACAGGAAAATAAAGTAAAAATACAAACACCTGGAGGCTAAACAGTACACTACTAAATAACCAAGAGATCACTGAAGAAATCAAAGAGGAAATCAAAAAATACCTAGAAACAAATGACAATGAAAACACAACAACCCCAAACCTATGGGATGCAGAAAAAGCAGTTCTTAGAGGGAAGTTTATAGTAAAACAATCCTACCTCAAGAAACAAGAAACATCTCAAATAAACAACCTAACCTTACACCTAAAGCAATTAGAGAAAGAACAAGAAAAGCCCAAAGTTAGCAGAAGGAAAGAAATCATAAAAATTAAATTGGAAATAAATGAAAATAAAATGAAGAAAATGATAGCAAAGATCAATAAAATTAAGAGCTGGTTCTTTGAGAAGATAAACAAAATTGATAAACCATTAACCAGACTCATCAAGAAAAACAGGGAGAGGACTCACATCGACAGGATTAGAAATGAAAAAGGAGAAGTAACAACTGACACTGCAGAAATACAAAGGATCATGAGAGATTACTACAAGCAACTATATGCCAATAGAATACACAACCTGGAAGAAATGGACAAATTCTTAGAAAAACACAACCTTCCAAGACTGAACCAGGAAGAAATAAAAAATATAAACAGACCAATCACAAGCACTGAAATTGAAACTGTGCTTAAAAATCTTCCAACAGGGCTTCCCTGGTGGCACAGTGGTTGAGAGTCTGCCTGCCGATGCAGGGGACATGGGTTCGTGCCCCGGTCCAGGAAGATTCCACATGCCACGCAGCACCTAGGCCCATGAGCCATGGCCACTGAGCCTGCGCGTCCAGAGCCTGTGCTCCGCAACGGGAGAAGCTACAACAGTGAGAGGCCCGTGTACTGCAGGAAAACAAAACAAAATTCGTCCAGCAAACAGAAGCCCAGGACCAGATGGCTTCACAGGTGAATTCTATCAAATATTTAAAAAAGAGCTAACACCTATCCTTCTCAAACTCTTCCAAAATATAGCAGAGGGAGGAACACTCCCAAACCATTCTACAAGTCCACCATCACCCTGATACCAAAACCAGACAAAGATGTCACAAAGAAAGAAAACTACAGGCTAATATCACTGATGAACATAGATGCAAAAATCCTCAACAAAATACTAGCAAACAGAATCCAGCAGGACATTAAAAGGATCATATACCATTATCAATGGGGTTTATCCGAGGAATGCAAGGATTCTTCAATATATGCAAATAAATCAATGTGATACACCATATTAACAATTTGAAGGATAAAAACTATATGATAATCTCAATAAATGCACCAAAACTGCATCTATCAAACTACCAATGGCATTTTTCACAGAACTAGAACAAAAAATTTCACAATTTGTATGGAAACGCAAAAGACCCCATATAGCCCAAGCAATCCTGGGAAAGAAAAATGGAGATGGAGGAATCAGGTTCCCGGACTTCAGACTATACTACAAAGCTACAGTAATCAAGACCATATGGTACTGGCACAAAAACAGAAAGATAGATCAATGGAACAGGATAGAAAGCCCAGAGATAAACCTATGCACATATGGTCTCCTTATCTTTGTTAAAGGAGGCAAGAATTTACAGTGGAGAAAAGACAGCCTCTTCAATAAGTGGTGCTGGGAAAACTGGATGGCTACATGTAAAAGAATGAAATTAGAACACTCCCTAACAGCATACACAAAAGTAAACTCAAAATGGATTAAAGACCTAAATGTAAGGCCAGAAAGTATCAAACTCTTAGAAGAAAACATAGGCAGAATACTCTGTGACATCATAGCAAGATCCTATTTGACCCACCTCCTAGAGAAATGGAATTAAAATAAAAATAAACAAATGGGACCTAATGAAACTTAAAACTTTTGCATAGCAAAAGAAACCATAAACAAACCAAAAGACAACCCTCAGAATGGGAGAAAATATTTGCAAACGAAGCAACTGACAACGGATGAATCTCCAAAATATCCAAGCAGCTCATGCAGCTCAATATCAAAAAACAAACAACCCAATCCAAAAATGTGCAGAAAACCTAAATAGATATTTCTACAAAGAAGATATACAGATTTCCAACAAACACATAAAAGGATGCTCAACATCACTAATCATTAGAGAAATGCAAATCAAAACTACTATGAGGTATCACCTCACACAGGTCAGAATGGCCATCATCAAAATATCTACAAACAATAAATGCTGGAGAGGGTGTGAAGAAAAGGGAACCCTCTTACACTGTTGGTGGGAATGTAAATTGACACAACCACTATGGAGAACAGTATGGAGATTCCTTAGAAAACTGAAAATAGAACTATCATGCAACCCAGCAATTCCACTACTAGGCATATACCCTGAGAAAACCATAATTCAAAAACAGTCATGTACCACAGTGTTCATTGCAGCACTGCTTACAATAGCCAGGACATGGAAGCAACCTAAGTGTCCATCGACAGATGAATGGATAAAGAAGATGTGGCACATATATACAATGGAATATTACTCAGCCATAAAAAGAAATGAAATTGAGTTATTTGTAGTGAGATGGATGGACCTAGAGTCTGTCATACAGAATGAAGTATGTCAGGAACAGAAAAACAAATACCGTGTACTAACACATATATATGGGATCTAAAAAAAAAAAAAAAATGGTCCTGAAGAACCTAGGGGCAGGACAGGAATAAAGATGCAGACATAGAGAATGGACTTCAGGATACAGGGCATGGGAAGGGTAAGCTGGGACGAAGTGAGAGAGAGGCATTGACATATAGACACTGTCAGATGTAAAATATATAGCTAGTGGGAAGCAGCTGCATAGCACAGGGGGATCAGCTCTGTCCTTTTTGACCACATAGAGGGGTCGGATAAGGAGGGTGGGAGGGAGATGCAAGAAGGAGTGGATATGAGGATATGTGTATACTTATAGCTGATTCTCTTTGTTATACAGCAGAAACTAACACAACATTGTAAAGCAATTATACTGCAATAAAGATGTTAAAAAGAAAAACCTCTCCCATTATTGTAGATTCATTTATTTCCCATTTCAGTTGTCTAAATTTTTGTTTTATATATTTTGACTGTATGTTATTGGGTACAACATATTTAACATTTTAAAAAATTGACCGCTTTATTATGAAATAGTCCTTTTTATTTCTATAATACTTTTGACTCTAGGTGTGTTTGTCTGATATTAGTAGCATCATACCGTATTTCCTTTGGTTATTATTAGTAAGTTCTTTTTCCTTTCACTTTCAAACTTTCTCTCTCCCTACATCTTGTAAGCAAATTAAATGTATATGTATATTTTTTAATAGATTTGAAAATCCCAGAGTTTTACTTGAAGTATTTAGTCCATTTATATTTAAATTATTATTTATATGTACCCACAATCATACTATTAATTTTCAGACTCACTTAATTTTCACTTTGTAATTGTTCTCTTGCCTTCTTTTTGATTAGCCAACTTTTTTTCTTATTTTTCTTCAATTATATCATTATAATTTTTTAATTATTCTCATAGTGGTTACTCTAGGAAACAATATTTGGTATTGATTTTCACTATCAAAATAGTTACTTTATCTGTAAAATACTCCTAGAACATCAGAGCATTTACAGTCTGTCTTCCACAAATTCCCAACATTTTACAATATTGTTGCCAAACATGTTAGTTTTATTTATAGTTAAAATCTCATAAAACCTTACAGTTATTGTTTTATATAATCATTAATTATTTATATTTCCCCACATATTCACTTTTTAAAAAATCCTTCTCTCATTTATATGTTTCTTTTTAGGACCTTTTCCTTTGCCTATAGATTTAGCCTTTTTTTTTAGTGAAAGCCTGATAGTGGCAAATGATCTCTTTGTCAGAAATTGCTTCTGTTTACCTTCTCTTTCACAAGAATATTTTCCTGGATATCTAGGTTAGCATTTATTTTCTGTGATCAGTAAGATGTTGTTCCACTCTTTTGTCTTTCATAATTTATGTTGATTAGTCAACTCTGTTTTGTTGCACCTGTTAAGATAATGTATCTACTTTTTCTCTAGTTGCTTTTAAGATTCTTAAAAAATGTTTTCTGTCATTTTCTTGGTGTGGTTTCCTTGGTATTTATCCTTCTTAGATTTTGCTAATCTTCACAAATCTATAAATGGATATCTGCCAGTAGATTTGAAATCCTTTGCCTTTATCTCTGCAAATAGTTTGCCACATTTTTTTTTCCTCTTCCTCTGTGACTCTCATTACAGGTATATTAGAATTTTTAAACATGTTTTACATGACTTTCATGCTCTGTTATTTTTTCTTTCTCTGCATACGTTTTTATATTTTCTATTGACCTCTCTTTCAGTTTACGAAACCTGTGTTTTTCTACTTGCAGTCTGCTGTTCGATCCACCCATTTAGTTCTAAATTCCATATATTGTACTTTTCAGTTATAGAATGTTTTTCTGTTTTTATATGTTTTAATATTCTGTTGAAATCTCTTTCGCTTTATTTATTTTTTAATATTTATTCTCTATTCTCTTAAACAGTAATCATGAATATTTAAAGTATATGCTTGCCAGCTCTAACATCTATGTAATCTCTTGGTATATGTCTTCTGTTTTCTCTTGATTTTTTTTTGCTTAAGTCTCTGCCTCTTCTCAGGTCTAGTATATAATATTTTTATTGTATGGCAGATATTCTGTATAAAGGAAACACAGAAGTTCAAGATATTGTTACTCTCTACCTCTTCCCTCTGCTAGACAGATAGGAAAAAGCTGAAAACTCAATGAAATCATAATTGATTTGTTGCAGAACTTGGTTGTAACTTTAATGACTCATTCTATCTTTTGTTTGCTTTGTTTCTTGGGCCTGTCCCTCTTGAGATTTGATTGAAAGCCTGGATTTTTCTCTGTGTCTTTATCTTGATGAGATTACAGCAAGCTGAGTTTTACCCTCTAGAGTTTCCCAACCCAGCAGAGTCTATAAGACTCTAGGAAAACTTTTGCTGCTTTTTAGAAACTTTTAAATAACTTCTCAATCTTTCTGCGGTCTTGAAATTCTGCAGTATGTTTTAGGGAACACTAGTCTAGTGATGAGGCTTCTCAAATTTTAAAATCGTTACTCCTGTGATGCTTGAACTTTAAGAGTTTAGCTGATTTCTCTTTGCTCCAAACAAGTAAGTTTAAGGTAAGCTAGAACATCAACCTATGACTAGAAAATGCCCACAATTCAGTAAATTCCTCAAGGGAAAAATATCTGATGAACATGAAATCCCCTTGGAGACACTCTCTGCTTTCTGGGCTTTTTGCTCATCTAATTTTTGTTTCTTTAAAAGTTCATACCTGGACTTCCCTGGTGGTGCAGTGGTTAAGAATCCACCTTGTAATGCAGGGGACATGGGTGCAAGCCCTAGTCAGTCCAGGATGATCCCACATGCCGCAGAGCAACTAAGCCCATGCACCACAACTACTGAGCCTGTGCTCTAGAGCCTGTGAGCCACAACTACTGAACCCAGGTGCCACAGCTACTGAAGCCAGTGCGCCTAGAGCCTGTGCTCTGCAATGAGAGAAGCCACCACAATGAGAAGTCCGCACACTGCAACAAAGAGTAGCCCCGGCTCACCTCAACTAGAGAAAGCCCACGCATAGCAATGAAGACCCAACGCAGCCAAAAATAAATAAATTTTTAAAGATAAATTAATAAATAAAAGTTCATGTCTGTAAAAACAATTTTTGAAATACATTCAGCTTTTAAAAATTCTTTCAGGGAGAGCATTCCTATTGCAACCTACTGCATCCTTCTCATAGTGGGAGCTCTCAGTGTAGTTTCTTTTCCTTTTTTAAGTCAGATGTATTGAAAGTACAATTTAATGCAGTTTAAAATCGACTGTCTTTAAGTAAGTGCTTTAATAAACTTAGACAAATGCATACAGCCACGTAATCACCACCACAACCATAATATAGAATATGGAGTATTCCCAGCACCTCAGAAAGTTTTCCTGTGGATTTTTCTGTCAATGACTTCCTTTTACTACTAGACCCTGACAGACATTGAGTCCTCTGCCTGTAGTTCTGCCTATTCCATAATGGAAATACAATATAAACTGGACCACAGAGTATGCAGTCTTTTGTGCCTGGCTTCTTTCACTCAGCTTAAGGTTTTGTCTATTCATCCACATTGTTACATGCATCAGTAGTTCATTCATTAATATTGCTGAAGAGTATTTTATTGTACATGAGTTGACAGACATTTGACCTGTTTCTAGATTTGGTGACTATGAATAAAGTCACTATATCGGGACATATATTTCCAGGCCTCTAGGAGTGGGTTGAGGGCGTTTATGTTGTTTCCAGCTGGTATTGGCATACAGGTATTTGGGTAAGCAAGTTTTTACTTCACTTGCATAAATATCTAGGAGTGAAATTACTGTGTTGTGTGTATGTTTGACTGCATGAGAAATTGACAAACTTTTCCAACAGAGCTGTATTATTTTGCACTCCCCACTAGCAATGTATGCAAGTTCCACTTGCTCCACATCTTCACTAACACTTGGTATTTTCCACTTAATTTTAACCATTCTTGTTAGTATGTAGTGGTTTTAATTTGCATTTTCCTTATGTCTACCAATGTTGAGAATTATTTCTTGGCTTATTTAGTATCCATATATGTTTTTCAGTGAAGTGTCCATTTTTTTTGCCTGTTTTTATTGGACTCTGACTTCTTTTTATTGAGTTGTAAAAATCCTTTGAATGTCCTGCATATGTCTTTCATCAGATATATACTTTATAAAAATGTTCTCCCTATCTATAGCTTGGCTTTTACATTTTCTTAACAGTGTCTTTGTATGTATGAAGGTTCTCATTTTGATAAAGTTTAATTTATATGCATATATATGTGTATAAAGTTTTTTTTTGTGTGTGTATATATATGTATATATGTATATATATATATATATATATATATATATACACACATACAAATGTAAAAAATGTAAATACATGTACC